>NC_060124.1:389930252-390242752 GCF_021461395.2 Schistocerca americana
AGATTAGATCGTAAGTACAAGCTTTCAATGACTCCTTCTGTCAGCTTTGTTGGGAGTTACGGTATCGGTCATACTAATGGGCCAGTTCTCACATATACCTTTCAGTGGTTGGTAGTGTACTGAGAAGCAGATGTGCCTACATGACAGCAATTCCACAAACCTTTCTCGTACTCCAGAAATAAATTATCTGCAAGAATGGCCTCAGGTTTGCTGATGATAACAATGTAATCCCTCTCCTGCTCAGAAACAACGATCTTAAATGTTGCTCCCTACGTACAGATGGAAAATATATCCACTGCTAAAAGAATTTATTTCGTACCTCCATGTCCTATCAGGAGTGGTCCAAACAGGTCCACCCCGAACAACTCTCCTATCTTAATTGGTATGATATGCTGCACAGCCCCCTGCATTGCCACGGTGCTGTATGTAACTCTCTCATACGAATTACGTGTCACAGGTGTTGACCCGACAAGCTGTGTTGTTCAATATTACACGGTCTTGCGTGGTATCAGACACTTCCGTGCACTGTAGTGTTCACGACTGTGGTGTGGATCAGTGATCACTACACTAACGATCTCTTTCTGGAAAACACAGCTTCCAGTCCTTTCGGGTTTATCTTTTCATGACGACAGATTTCCAATATACACTTTATTGTAAAATGGCAACTTGTCATATCTATCATTATGAAAAGGCATGTTCGTCACCTATAGTGTAGGTTCTGAATTTTGCATCCGTCTCATATCTTTACATATTAACTTTATCCCTTTCTCCTGCTCCACAACTCTGACACAAAACATCTAGTAATCATCTCACTCACTCGCTTCATGCACCGCAGGGCGCATCATTTATCGACAACAGAGATGGTGCATAACCCCACATTATTACCAGTACCCTTAATATATTTAATTTCACACTGAAACTGTTGCACATAAGTTGCCCCTCTCATGGGCCTTCCATTGAGAAATTTGTACTCATTGAGGTAGGTAAAAGCTATGTAATCGCTGTAGACTATCAATTTGCTCCCACCTAATGAGACAGCAAATTTCTTGCATCTGAAAATTATCGCCAACAGCTCCTCAAAGATCTCGTTTCATGTTCCAACAGCTTCCTGCTCGTGGCTCCTGTGCTATGGTTCCTAAATCTTATTAACAGCTTGTTATGAAACAACCATGCAGCTACGTTATAATAGGAAAACAAACTTCTGTGTTACGAAAGAGAAACATTCTTTTAATAAAGTGTCAGGTATCAATCCTATAGCTTTACAGTATACTGTACTGACAGTTTTTCCTTTGGACAAAAATGTTATACTCAATCTTTCTAACGTTTACTTAGTTAAAGCCATCAAAATAAAATGTGGCTCTATTGACTTAGAGGTATCACATTCAATGGCTAAAATTGACTATCCACACAATTATTTTTGAGAATGACCTAAGTTATATCTCAAAAATGAGATCGACAGGAAGTGCAAAATGGCTAAGCAGGGATGGCTAGAGGACAAATGTAAGGATGTAGAGGCTTATCTCACTAGGGGTAAGATAGATACTGCCTACAGGAAAATTAGAGACCTTTGGAGAAAAGAGAACCACTTGTATGAATATGAAGAGCTCAGATGGAAACCCAGTTCTAAGCAAACAAGGGAAAGCAGAAAGGTGGAAGGAGTACAGAGAGGGTCTATACAAGGGCGATGTACTTGAGGACAATATTATGGAAATGGAAGAGAATGTAAATGAAGATGAAATGGGAGATACGATACTACGTGAACAGTTTGACAGAGCATTGAAAGACCTGAGTCGAAACAAGGCCCCGGGAGTAGACAACATTCCATTAGAACTACTGACGGCCTTGGGAGAGGCCAGTCCTGAAAAAACTCTACCATCTGGTGAGCAAGATGTATGATGTTACTTAAAATCCGTCTTGATTGCAAATTTTTTATTATTCATATGACCGGTTTCGGTTCATTCAGAATCATCTTCAGATCTGTAAAAATAATTATACTAATTTACTATTTCACGAAAGCAAATCTTTTTCATCCTATCTAGTCAACATCAAGTGTACCAGAACGTACCTGATATTTCAGTTACAGGTGTAACCCGTCCAAATCCAGCAACTTTCACATGCTACGTCACATAAAATTGGTTGGCAGAGTGCACGTCATTTATATTAATTTAACACTGTTACCGACAGGTGGCGTCTGGTACATTTGCTACATTCCATTTGCACATACTGTATTCAGTAGATCTTTTTTATATTAAAAATATTTAATTAAAATATGTAGATGTCAAAGCTAAAAACTACTTGTCAGGATTAAAAAAGAGTAAAATTATCATTTTTATACGATCTAAAAGGCATAGGGCGATTTATATATCTATGGTGCTGGTGTGAACTTGTTTTCTTCTACGGTCTGCTTCCGTGGTTCCCGCCATTTTGGTGTTGTGCCGCGGTCCGCTCAGTCGTCTGCTGTCCATCGCCGCGGGCAAGAGGTCCGCACAGGAGGGCCCCGTCAACGACGCCAGGCGTTGCACGCGTCTTCCGGCTTCTCCACCGCGCACCATCTCTCATCCCTCGGCCTGGATCTCCATACGCAACAGTTGTCATCTTAGTAGGTCGTCATAAATGCTGAAATAGGCGTTATGATTGAATTCGCTTTGTTCGTTGAGGATTAAATCCGGATCTTTATTTTTGTGGGTGTATATTTCGATCTCTTCTAGAATGTTAAGAAACCGTCCCTTATGAGCTCTATGCAGGATGTCTAAGTTGTTTTCAATATTAGTGACTGAGTGCTTTGTCGCAGCCATATGCGCCCCAAATGCTGTTTTGTTTTGAGAGTAGGTGTGCTCCCTGAATCTGGTTTCAAAGTTCTTTATGGAAAACGGAATAGTAGAAGTCAAGAAAGATCCAACCAAGAAATTTCAAACAGAAATAAGGAAACAAATAGGTAACAGTGTGTTTCTATTCACAGAGGAGGAAAAGTTTAAACTGAAAGTAATGAATCCGCGAATCCCCGAATTACGGTCACAAATAAAGTTCCATAAAGTTGAAAAATCGATTCGCCCAATCGTTAATAACACCAGCAGCCCAAGTTATAAATTAAATAAAGAGCTAAATAACAGATTGAAAGCGGCATATACATATCGTCGGACTTTCAACATTAGCAACAGCTACGAATTTGCCGAGCAAATTAAAGACGTACTTATACCTCAGAATGCGTCACTAGCTTCATTGGATGTCACCAATCTGTACACAAACATTCCCGTAAAAGAAACGATTGAGATCATTAAGAACAATCTCCTCACTCATGGTAAATTGTCACTGGGGGAAGTGATTGAACTAGTGGAAATATTGGAACAAGTCTTGTCGTTTAATTACTTTACTTTCAATGGTAAAATTTATCAACAGAAAGACGGGCTGGCAATGGGGAACAGTTTAGCTGGGACGCTGGCTGACATTTTTGTAAGTCACTTAGAAAACAAATTCTTTGATGAAAATCCTAATATCGCTGAGAAAATTGTATATTACAGGAGACATGTGGACGACTTCATTTTATTATACAAAGGAGATAAAAATGATATCGAAAACTTAGCACAAAAAATGAGCTCTCAACACCCGAAAATTAGATTCACCATGGAATTTGAAGAAAACAACCGTATAGATTACTTAGATTTAACACTAATAAAGAAAAATGGGAAGCATGAATTTAGCATATTCAGAAAACCTACGTGTACAGATCTAGTTATCGATGAGCGCTCTTGTCGCCCACCGCGATACAAATGGGCATATTTTACTTCGATGGTATACAGGCTACTAAGATTGCCACTAAGCCAACACGAAGTAGAAAAGGAGTTAAGTATTTTAAGACAAGTGGCCGTAGCGAACGGATATACGTGTAAGCAGGTGATGAATATTTATAGGAAGATAAAGAAGAGGCAAATGGAACAAACAGAAGGAAGTCAAGTAGCAGTTAAGAGGAACAACAAGAAAAAATATGTAGCTCTCACTTACAATGGAAGAATTGCAGACAAAATTCAAAGATGCTTTCGTAAATCCGACGTTAAAATAGGCTTCCGAACAAATAACACGTTAAAATTGAAGCTCCGGCATAAAATATGTAATAGTAGGAATAAATTTCAGGATTCAGGTGTATATAAAATCAAATGTAATGACTGCTGTAAACAATATATAGGGCAGACTGGTAGGAACTTTGAAACCAGATTCAGGGAGCACACCTACTCTCAAAACAAAACAGCATTTGGGGCGCATATGGCTGCGACAAAGCACTCAGTCACTAATATTGAAAACAACTTAGACATCCTGCATAGAGCTCATAAGGGACGGTTTCTTAACATTTTAGAAGAGATCGAAATATACACCCACAAAAATAAAGATCCGGATTTAATCCTCAACGAACAAAGCGAATTCAATCATAACGCCTATTTCAGCATTTATGACGACCTACTAAGATGACAACTGTTGCGTATGGAGATCCAGGCCGAGGGATGAGAGATGGTGCGCGGTGGAGAAGCCGGAAGACGCGTGCAACGCCTGGCGTCGTTGACGGGGCCCTCCTGTGCGGACCTCTTGCCCGCGGCGATGGACAGCAGACGACTGAGCGGACCGTGGCACAACACCAAAATGGCGGGAACCACGGGAGCAGACCGTAGAAGAAAACAAGTTCACACCAGCACCATAGATATATAAATCGCCCTATGCCTTTTAGATCGTATAAAAATGATAATTTTACTGTTTTTTAATCCTGACAAGTAGTTTTTAGCTTTGACATCTACATATTTTAATTAAATATTTTTAATATAAAAAAGATCTACTGAATACAGTATGTGCAAATGGAATGTAGCAAATGTACCAGACGCCACCTGTCGGTAACAGTGTTAAATTAATATAAATGACGTGCACTCTGCCAACCAATTTTATGTGACGTAGCATGTGAAAGTTGCTGGATTTGGACGGGTTACTCCTGTAACTGAAATGTCAGGTACGTTCTGGTACATTTGATGTTGATTAGATAGGATGAAAAAGATTTGCTTTTGTGCAATAGTAAATTAGTATAATTATTTTTACAGATCTGAAGATGATTCTGAATGAACCGAAACCGGTTATATGAATAATAAAAAAATTTGCAATCAAGACGGATTTTAAGTAACATTATAAAATCACTGATTGCTGTTATCCCATAAGACATTATGTCTGTTTTTGCAAGATGTGTGAGACAGGCGAAATACCCTCAGACTTCAAGAAGAATATAATAATTCCAATCCCAAAGAAAGCAGGTGTTGACAGATGTGAAAATTACCGAACTATCAGTTTAATAAGTCACAGCTGCAAAATACTAACACGAATTCTTTACAGACGAATGAAAAACTGGTAGAAGCCGACCTCGGGGAAGATCAGTTTTGATTCCGTAGAAATATTAAAACACGTGAGACAATACTGACCCTACGACTTATCCTAAAAGAAAGATTAAGGAAAGGCAAACCTACCGTTCTAGCATTTGTAGACTTAGAGAAAGCTTTTGACAAAGTTGACTGGAATATTCTCTTTCAAATTCTAAAGGTAGCAGGGGTAAAATACAGGGAGCGACAGGCTATTTACAATTTGTACAGAAACCAGATGGCAGTTGTAAGAGTCGAGGGACATGAAAGGGAAGCAGCGGTTGGGAAGGGAGTGAGACAGGGTTGTAGCCTTTCCCCGATGTTATTCAATCTGTATATTGAGCAAGCAGTAAAGGAAACAAAAGAAAAATTCGGAGTAGGTATTAAAATCCATGGAGAAGAAATAAAAACTTTGAGGTTCGCCGATGACATTGTAATTCTGTCAGACACAGTAAAGGACTTGGAAGAGCAGTTGTACTGAATGGACAGTGTCTTGAAAGGAGGATATAAGATGAACATTAACAATAGCATAACGAGGATAATGGAATGTAGTCGAATTAAATCGGGTGATGATGAGGGTATTAGATTAGGCAATGAGACACTTAAAGTAGTAAAGGAGTTTTGCTATTTGGGGAGCAAAATAACTGATGATGGTCGAAGTAGAGAAGATATAAAATGTAGACTTTCAATGGCAAGGAAAGCGTTTCTGAAGAAGAGAAATTTGTTAACATCGAGTATAGATTTAAGTGTCAGGGAGTCGTTTCTGAAAGTATTTGTATGGAGTGTAGCCATGTATGGAAGTGAAACATGGACGATAAATAGTTTGGACAAGAAGAGAATAGAAGCTTTCGAAATGTGGTGCTACAGAAGAATGCTGAAGATTTGATGGGTAGATCACATAACTAATGAGGAGGTATTGAACAGAATTGAGGAGTAGAGGAGTTCGTGGCACAACTTGACAAGAAGAAGGGACCGGTTGGTAGGACATGTTCTGAGACATCAAGGGATCACCAATTTGGTACTGGAGGGCAGCGTGGAGGGTAAAAATTGTAGAGGGAGATCAAGAGGTGAATACACTAAGCAGATTCAGAAGGATGTAGGTTGCAGTAAGTACTGGGAGATGAAGAAGCTCGCACAGGATAGGGTAGCATGGAGAGCTGCATCAAACCAGTCTAAGGACTGAAGACCACAACAACTACAAGTTATGTCTTCATAAATTGAGTTTTGAGAAACGTCTTTCACCACTATCTGCAGAGGTACGCAATGTCCAAAGCATTGTTAGGCTATAAAAGTTTTGGCAAAACTACTTTTTGCAATTCAACATATTGAGCTTGGTGGAGAGCTTCCATCGGGAAACAAAAAGATTCCAGCAAACATGGATTCGTAAACGAGTTGTTTGCAAGGCATCTGCGAATGTGTGATTACGAACTGCCGTGGACATCAATAAGAAATAATGGTCAAGTAAGTATGCATTTGAAATGTAAACTTTCATCATATCTCCATCTAATTGGGCTCACATTTCAAACTGCTTTACATTGCACAACGTTAGGGAATGTGGTACATGCATGTCGGCCACAGAGACATTTTACCGTTCTGCTGCAAACATAAGACGACATCTAAAGAGCCAATATGGCCCCGATCGCTAAATCAGTCATAGCCTATACTTTGGCCTCTAACGTCACGTGACCTCCGTCTTCCGGACTTTTCCGTCTGCGTTCATCGGTATAGCATCCTCGTTCATGTAGGCTTGTTTGAAGGAATTCTTTTGTTAATGCAGAGACAATTGCCTGTATTGCCTCCAAATGTGTGTGTGTGTGTGTGTGTGTGTGACACGAATATCTCCTTTACCAGTTACGTGGCTGCGGTTAAATTGTAATATGTAAGTTGCTGAAGTAGAATGTAAGTCTTTTTAAGGTAGGCTGTGGGAGAAATTTGAATCCAGATAGATGTAGACTTAATCGAAAAGTTTACCCTGCAAATATAATTATACTAAGTACGATAATATTTGGTACTGAAATCTTTCGTGGCTCGTCTCCAGACATTCAGAGTTATCTAGGAAGTGGCTACTTTGCTTGTGTAGCTTGGGTCTGTTTTTCTTCCCTTTGATACTACATCTTTTATTGATCTGAAATAATAATTAGAAGTTTCTCTTGGCGTATTTGTTGATCGAACAGTCCACGGGTGTACTGCTGCTACAACCGTGGGCTGTTTGATCAAGAATTACAGGGCTGTACAAATGTATATATCTATGCAAAATATGTCTTTTTATTCTTATTCTTGCAATAATAATAGTATATTACTTAAAAAATGGGAAAAGGGTACACAGATACTCCAAACAAAAGTTTTTCTCTGTTGCATTCTTGATGCGATCTCTGAACCGTCTGCCCTTTCATTCACTGTCTTCGAGACTTAAAGTGATTTTCTCAGATGTATTATTCCATTAGCTTATAATGCTACTAACTAGTGCTTACTCGCCATTGTCGTATAATCTGTCTAGAAAATCACACACAGATAATTGTGCACTAACAGACGGTATCTGGTACCTAGACGAGATTTAAAGGTCTGATGGTGCAGTGACAAATAGTCGGGAAATTTCTGTGTATCAGTGCCCTTGAGTTTGGCGAGGAAAAAAGTCTAGTGTCCAACAAACAAGGAAAACGCACTGTGTTTTATGCCAGATAAAAATTTCCAATCGGGCTCCAAAACTTGTCGATATTTATCTTATTTATGACGGCTCTCGTGATAATAGATCTTTTTTTACCCAGTTCAAAGTTGATACCTCACAACAACGGTTGGGATACCTTTTAAGGAAATATTTCATCATTTGTCATTTAATGGAAAACACTTTATTGCTTAACAAGAATTATTATGATTAACAATTATAACCTTGTCAAAAAGAATAACAATGTTCACAACAATTTAAAGAACATGAACAGGATCAATTCATTAATAATACACTTTAACAATTTATACCATTGAGAATAGGGCTTAAAACAAGGAATATACATAAGTCGCCAAGTACAAGTAAGAAGTCATACCAACTAGGGGTGACTGCAAGCTGGTTCAACAAATTGAGTTTTACCAGTAAAATAAATTACAAATGACTGCCATTAAACGTACTAACAATTCCCAAGCATGGATAAAACACCTTAAACAAATAGACAACGGCCACCCAAAATGCAGAAAGGATAATAAGTCTCACTACTGATTGAGGCTGTTGGAAAGCCCTTAACAATCTATAAACCTTAATAAAATCTCTTAAACAATAAAATACACAATCTACTAAAATATAACTAAAGCTGGGAAGACATACAATTTAAATATGACTCCCAGCTGGTAGACAGCAGCAGAAACGTTGACTATGACTATTAAATAAATACACAAACCCCAAAATACATGGTAAACTGAGAAGACATGCAATTTAAACCTGACTCCCAACTGATACACACCAGCATAAACATGGAAATAACACTTAAATAAATATGTACTCCCCATAAATACAAGAAAAAGGTGGCAAATTACAGGAGACGGCTATCTCGGCCAAAAGGCGACAATCAGGGAAGTGTTTCAATGAATAGCTGTATTGGATATATTAGACCAGAGATTTATGTGATGATTTATATTTCATTTTTGGCCGTATCGAACATCAAAATCAACGATTATAGTTTTGTGAAACGAAGGGGTCACTCTTTCATATTTGCGTCTAGGAGTACTAACATGACTATATTAAAACTCAAATATGACATTGATTACAATGGTACATTCATATCAGTATTCGCATGTTGCCTGGTAAATATCGCTGTAATATCTCCATGTAATGTCAACCCCTCCGAGCTAGTTAATCACACTCATCCCTTATCCCAAAGCACAGTGCTTCGCCTTTTTTTTCTATCTTTTGATTGGTTCGATGCAGCCCACAACTGCCTCTCCAGTGACAACTTCTTCATTTCGGAATAAAACTGGCACTATCGTCTTGAAGTATTTATTGGATATATTTCATTCACTCAGTTCTCTGACGTTTTAACCTTCTACTTTCTATCTATGTTGAGTGCTATTGACAAGGCATTTCAGATCGATTCCGTATTTCTGAATTTCTTTAAGGCTTTTGACGCTGTACCACACAAGCGGGTCATAGTGAAATTGCGTGCGTAGGGAATATCGTCTCAGTTATGTGACTGGATTTGTGATTTCCTGTCAGAGAGGTCACAGTTCGCAGTAATTGACGAAAAGTCATCGAGTAAAACAGAAGTGATTTCTGGCGTTCCCCAAGGTAGTGTTATAGGCCCTTTGCTGTTCCTTATCTATATAAACGATTTGGGAGACAATCTGAGCAGCCGTCCCGGTTGTTTGCAGATGACGCTGTCGTTTATTGACTAATAAAGTCAAGTTCAAAAGAAACTGAAAAACGATTTAGAAAAGATATCTGAATGGTGCGAAAAGTGGCAGTTGACCCTGAATAACGAAAAGTGTGACGTCATCCACATGAGTGCTAAAAGGAACTCGTTAAACTTCGGTTCCACGATAAATCAGTCTAATCTAAAAGCCGTAAATTCAACTAAATACCTAGTTATTACAATTGCGAACAACTTAAATTGGAAGGAACACATAAGAATGTTGTGGGGAAGGCTAACCAAAGACTGCGTTTTATTGGCAGGACACTTAGAAAATGTAACAGATCTACTACGCTTGTCCGTCCTCTTTTAGAATACTGTTGCGCGGTGTGGGATCCTTACCAGATAGGACTGACGGAGTACATCGATAAATTTCAAAGAAAGACAGCACCTTTTGTATTATAGCGAAATATGGGAGAGAGTGTCACAGAAATGATACATGATTTGGGCTGGAAATCATTAAAAGAAAGGCGTTTTTCGTTGCGACGGAATATTCTCACGACATTCCAATCACCAACCTTGGCCTCCGAATGCGAAAATATTTTGTTCAGACCGACCTACATAGGGAGGAACGATCACCAAGATAAAATAAGGGAAATCAGAGCTCGTACGGAATTATATAGGTGTTCATTCTTTCCGCGCGCTATACGAGAGTAGAATAATAGAGAATTGTGAAGGTAATTCGATGAACCCTCTGCCAGGCTCTTGAATGTGATTTGCAGAGTATCCATGTAGATAGATAGATAGACAGAAATGGAGTTAGCTAATGAGTATGAACTCAACAGTTCATACTCAGTTAAAACCTAACACGCTTAAGAACTAGTAATGAGGGTGTAAGGTTTAAACCAGTAGTTAAAGACCAAGTAGAGTGACAAGGGACTCCGAACTAGCAGAACACACTTCAAAGCTTATGTGCTTGCTGATGTGATAACGTTGAATAGATCAAGAGTTCCACAGTTAATTGGTGATACTCCGCTGTGGCACGTATCAAACGATCAAATTTACTTGAGTCAACACAAGGTGGCGCGCAGAGGCGCCAGATTGTGGGCCAAACTAGACGTCGTGCGACGTGGAAGTGTCACTGCAGCAGCAAGAAAACACATCTTTGCTCCGGATTCAGAAAACAGGAAACAGGAACGCGTCGTCCACTGCCAGAACTACTCTGCCAAAACACATCAGAAGGGAACAGTAATCTGCCCAAATTAAGCTACAAACGAGAATGTCTAGGATGTAGGTTCAAAAAATGGTTCAAATGGCTCTGAGCACTATGGGACTTAACTTCTGAGGTCATCAGTCCCCTAGAACTTACAACTACTTAAACCTAACTAACCTAAGGACATCACACACATCCATGCCCGAGGCAGGATTCGAACCTGCGACCGTAGCGGTCGCGCGATTCCAGACTGTAGTGCCTAGAACCGCTCGGCCACTTCGGCCGGCCTAGGATGTAGGCAATATTAACTTACTCAGAAGTGATTACACATACAAGCTACTAGCTTAAATAACTTGAAAATTAACAAGGTAAAACATCAGCCCTTGCAAATCCAGTCACTAGGGCATTTTTTTTTTTTTTTTTTTTTTTTTTTTTTTTTTTTTTTTTTTGTCATCAGTCTACTGACTGGTTTGATGCGGCCCGCCACGAATTCCTTTCCTGTGCTAACCTCTTCATCTCAGAGTAGCACTTGCAACCTACGTCCTCAATTATTTGCTTGACGTATTCCAATCTCTGTCTTCCTCTTCAGTTTTTGCCCTCTACAGCTCCCTCTAGTACCATGGAAGTCATTCCCTCATGTCTTAGCAGATGTCCTATCATCCTGTCCCTTCTCCTTATCAGTGTCTTCCACATATTTCTTTCCTCTCCGATTCTGCGTAGAACCTCCTCTTTCCTTACCTTATCAGTCCACCTAATTTTCAACATTCGACTATAGCACCACATCTCAAATACTTCGATCCTCATCTGTTCCGCTTTTCCCACAGTCCCTGTTTCACTACCATACAATGCTGTACTCCAGACGTTCATCCTCAGAAATTTCTTCCTCAAATTAAGGCCGGTATTTGATATTAGTAGACTTCTCGTGGCCAGAAATGCCTTTTTTGCCATAGCGAGTCTGCTTTTGATGTCCTCCTTGCTCCGTCCGTCATTGGTTATTTTACTGCCTAGGTAGCAGAATTCCTTAACTTCATTGACTTCGTGACCATCAATCCTGATGTTAAGTTTCTCGCTGTTCTCATTTCAACTACTTCTCATTACCTTCGTCTTTCTCCGATTTACTCTCAAACCATACTGTGTACTCATTAGACTGTTCATTCCGTTCAGCAGATCACTTAATTCTTCTTCACTTTCACTCAGGATAGCAATGTCATCAGCGAATCGTATCATTGATATCCTTTCACCTTGTATTTTAATTCCACTCCTGAACCTTTCTTTTATTTCCATCATTGCTTCCTCGATGTACAGATTGAAGAGTAGGGGCGAAAGGCTACAGCCTTGTCTTACACCCTTCTTAATACGAGCACTTCGTTCTTGATCGTCCACTCTTACTATTCCCTCTTGGTTGTTGTACATATTGTATATGACCCGTCTCTCCCTATAGCTTACCCCTACTTTTTTTAGAATCTCGAACAGCTTGCACCATATTATATTGTCGAACGCTTTTTCCAGGTCGACAAATCCTATGAAAGTGTCTTGATTTTTCTTTAGCCTTGCTTCCATTATTAGCCGTAACGTCAGAATTGCCTCTCTCGTCCCTTTACTTTTCCTAAAGCCAAACTGATCGTCACCTAGCGCATTCTCAATTTTCTTTTCCATTCTTCTGTATATTATTTTTGTAAGCAGCTTCGATGCATGAGCTGTTAAGCTGATTGTGCGATAATTCTCGCACTTGTCAGCTCTTGCCGTCTTCGGAATTGCGTGGATGATGCTTTTCCGAAACTCAGATGGCATATCGCCAGACTCATATATTCTACACACCAACGTGAATAGTTGTTTTGTTTCCACTTCCCCCAATGATTTTAGAAATTCTGATGGAATGTTATCTATCCCTTCTGCCTTATTTGACCGTAAGTCCTCCAAAGCTCTTTTAAATTCCGATTCTAATACTGGATCCCCTATCTCTTCTAAATCGACTCCTGTTTCTTCTTCTACCACATCAGACAAATCTTCACCCTCATAGAGGCTTTCAATGTATTCGTTCCACCTATCTGCTCTCTCCTACACATTTAACAGTGGAATTCCCGTTGCACTCTTAATGTTACCACCGTTGCTTTTAATGTCACCAAAGGTTGTTTTGACTTTCCTGTATGCTGAGTCTGTCCTTCCGACAATCATATCTTTTTCGATGTCTTCACATTTTTCCTGCAGCCATTTCGTCTTAGCTTCCCTGCACTTCCTATTTATTTCATTCCTCAGCGACTTGTATTTCTGTATTCCTGATTTTCCCGGAACATGTTTGTACTTCCTCCTTTCATCAATCAACTGAAGTATTTCTTCTGTTACCCATGGTTTCTTCGCAGCTACCTTCTTTGTACCTATGTTTTCCTTCCCAACTTTTGTGATGGCCCTATTTAGAGATGTCCATTCCTCTTCAACTGTACTGCCTACTGAGCTATTCCTTATAGCTGTATCTATAGCGTTAGAGAACTTCAAACGTATCTCGTCATTCCTTAGTACTTCCGTATCCCACTTCTTTGCGTATTGATTCTTCCTGACTAATGTCTTGAACTTCAGCCTACTCTTCATCACTACTATATTGTGATCTGAGTCTATATCTGCTCCTGGGTACGCCTTACAATCCAGTATCTGATTTCGCAATCTCTGTCTGACCTTGATGTAATCTAAGTGAAATCTTCCCGTATCTCCCGGCCTTTTCCAAGTATACCTCCTCCTCTTGCGATTCTTGAACAGGGTATTCGCTATTACTAGCTGAAACTTGTTACAGAACTCAATTAGTCTTTCTCCTCTTTCATTCCTTGTCCCATGCCCATATTCTCCTGTAACTTTTTCTTCTACTCCTTCCCCTACAACTGCATTCCAGTCACCCATGACTATTAAATTTTCGTTCCCCTTTACATACTGCATTACCCTTTCAATATCCTACATCTGTTATACCATTTTCTGCTGCTGTTGATATTACCCGATACTCATCTTACCGCCCGCATCTCGTGCTCGTGCGGTAGCGTTCTCGCTTCCCACGCCCGGTTCCCGGGTTCGATTCCCGGCGGGGTCAGGGATTTTCTCTGCCTCGTGATGGCTGGGTGTTGTGTGCTGTCCTTAGGTTAGTTAGGTTTAAGTAGTTCTAAGTACTAGGGGACTGATGACCATAGATGTTAAGTCCCATAGTGCTCAGAGCCATTTGAACCAATAAAAACAGCAGTTAACTCCACTCTGGTGTGAAGGAGCCGTGCCTTCCAGGATTCCAAGCAGGGGTGTTATTGCCTCCAAAGAGCACTGGTGATCTTCCAGGTGCCGTAAATATAAGCTTGCAGAGTCACATGTTAACTTGTTGACCAGATTGCACGCGGCTTCCTCTTGCCGCAACTCGCCGCTATCATTCCGTAATCCAGCCAGCAAAGTTGGCCTCTCACCGATTTAACCACACGCGGCCCTTGCCAGACAGTAGCAGTCCCGCAGAACCAACAACCTGCCAGCCACGTGACTTCCACCTAACTCTCAGTACCATGTTGTTGTTGTTGTTGTTGTTGTTGTGGTCTTCAGTCCTGAGACTAGTTTGATGCAGCTCTCCGTGCTACTCTATCCTGTGCAAGCTTCTTCATCTCCCAGTACCTACTGCAGCCTACGTCCTTCTGAATCTGCTTAGTGTATTCATCTCTTGGTCTCCCTCTACGATTTTTACCCTCCACGATGCCCTCCAGTACTAAATTGGTGATCCCTTGATGCCTCAGAAGAGGTCTTACCAACCAATCGCTGCTTCTAGTCAAACTCCTCTTCTCCCAATTCTATTCAATACCTCCTCATTAGTTGTGTGATCTACCCATCTAATCTTCAGCATTCTTCTGTAACACCACATTTCGAAAGCTTCTATTCTCTTCTTGTCCAAACTATTGATCGTCCATGTTTCACTTCCATACATGGCTACACTCCATACAAATACTTTCAGAAACGACTTCCTGACAATTAAATCAATACTCGATGTTAACAAATTTCTCTTCTTCAGAAACGCTTTCCTTACCATTTCCAGTCTACATTTTATATTCTCTCTACTTCGGCCATCATCAGTTATTTTGCTCCCCAAATAGCAAAACTCCTTTACTACTTTAAGTGTCTCATTTCCTAATCTAATTCCCTCAGCATCACCCGACTTAATTAGACTACATTCCATTATCGTCGTTTTGCTTTTGTTGATGTTCATCTTGTACCCTCCTTTCAAGACACTGTCCATTCCGTTCAACTTCTCTTCCTCAGTACCATGGTACGCCAACACACTCCTCGACTAAAGACCCTAGCCCTCGACATATGGTCAGAATCTACAGGCTGGTCCATCTGAAGTTTCGGATGAGATTATCTTGAAAACTATATACCGGGTAAAAATAGTGAGTAAGACAAGTTCGTAAGCTCAAAGGGGGACATCAAATGATACTACACGTGGCCTCCAGCCTCCACCCCCTTGGGTGGGCTGGGGGGGGGGGGGGGGGGGGGGGCAACTTTTAAGTCCTAAATGGAAACTCCCATTTTTTATTGCAGATTCGGATTCTCAATAAAAAAGTAATCAAATTTTGTCTGAAACATTTTTTTAAACCATTGCTAGATGGCGCTGAAATCTAGAAAAATTAAAATTGGGGAGGAACTCCGATTCATTTAGAATGACCCGAGAAGGACGCATCAAATCGATACAAAATGCGCACCAATTCTTTCATTACGCCAAATTAAGCTTTTTTTTGCAAAATGTATCCTACCTGCCACAGTTTTTGATGGAGGGAGGCGGAACGGTATTAAAATCTGGTTAGGGAACTCTTCACAACTGCATTACTCACCCGACTGCGGCGCTACCGTGGCCAAACTGCGACCTATGACTCAGTATAAAGGTCGGTGCAATGCGATCAGACGTCACTTCACTTTCAGATTGTGAACAGTAAACATTAACTGACGAAAGTAAATTATTCTTTAGCGAAACGTGGCTCACTATCCTACTACAGAGATTGTTGATATGATGTTAATTTTAGGTGAATGCCATAACAATTACGCTGCAGCTGCGCAATTGTATGCGGATCGTTTCCCAAACAGACGACATCCAAGCGTAAACATTAATCGAAATTGCACTCAACGAGCTCGAAATGGATACATGCACCGTCCACCTCGTCATCGCGAATAAAATGAAAATGACGCTCGTACCCTTACCGTTCCTCGTCTGTGTTCAGCTGGATCCCGAAATGTCGTGCGATTCAGAGACAAACTGGAATGCCGTAATCAACTGTTTTGAGGATTTTGAAGGCACATAAATATCATGCGTATCATATCACACTGACACGGGCATTAACTCCGAAAAATATGCAAATACGCGTCCATTTCTGCCAGTGGGCTTTCGAAATGATAAGAGATGACATTGATTTTTTTAGATACGTTATGTTCACTGATGAAGCCACATAAAAAACAATGGTGAATTAAATCGTCATGATTGTCATTATTGGTCCCCCGCAATCCACACTGGCACAGACTCGTTGACAATCAACACAAATGGTCGTTAATGGCCTGGTTTGGAATTTTGAACGGTTACTTGATAGGATCGTATTTTTTTGAGCGAAATGTTACTGGGTAATCTTATTTACAACTTCTCTGCGACGGTTCGTTGGAGTTAATGGAAGATGTTGATTTAGAAACTAGGCAACGAATGTGGTTCCAACAGGACGGAGCAGCTCCCCATTATGCTAAAAATGTGCGGAACTTTTTAAAATGACGGTACCCTGGTCGGTGGATAGGACGCGGCGGACCAATTAGTGGCTTGGTTCAAATGGTTCATATGGCTCTGAGCACTATGGGACTCAACTTCTGAGGTCATCAGTCCCCTAGAACTTAGAACTACTTAAACCTAACTAACCTAAGGACATCACACACACCCATGCCCGAGGCAGGATTCGAACCTGCGACCGTAGCGGTCGCGCGGTTCGAGATTGCAGCACCTAGAACCGCTCGGCCACTCCGGCCGTCTCAATTAGTGGCCTCCATGTTCACCAGACCTAACATCTCCTGATTTTATTCTTGTGGTTTTTTTTAAAACATATTGTTTATGAAAGACAGCCCACAACCCGAAACGATATGAAGCAATGCATTCGAAGACCGTGTGCAGCCATAGCATGGGATGTGCTGCTCAAAACTGTGTACAACTGTAGCAGACGATTGACTTTATGCATTGAAGCAAATTGGGATAGTTTTGACCAATTTATTCGTGGCTAATTTCATTAATTAAGCACCCCAAATTGTCAGAGGCAAGGGGACTCACACTAGCCGGCCGCGGTGGTCTCGCGGTTCTAGGCGCGCAGTCCGGAACCGCGCGACTGCTGCGGTCGCAGGTTCGAATCCTGCCTCGGGCATGGATGTGTGTGATGTCCATAGGTTAGTTAGGTTTAAGTAGTTCTAAGTTCTAGGGGACTGATGACCACAGCTGTTAAGTCCCATAGTGCTCAGAGCCATTTCTGACTCACACTAATGAAGCACCCCAACATGTCAGAGGCAAGAGGACTCAGACTAATGAATCACCCGATGGGAACATCATTTTACTACGTCCATGTCGTTGTTCCTGGGTAACGCTAAAAGTTTTTTGTTTCAAGAGGTGGAGCCCCTCCACGCCCACACCGGCATGATGGCCAACACAAAAGGTCTACTGCCATCTCTGCATAAGGGTTAGTATTCACTAAAGTGAGGTGTCACAGGATGTGGGTACTGCGATGTTTGTGTACGTCTGGTTAAGGTTAACCATTAATGCGCGCTCATCTGGAGATAGATTGGGTCGAAGTCGAACGAAGGTAGCGGTTCGAAGGGCAGAGGAAAAAAAGTGTCAAGGGAAAAAAGCCTCTGCGATAGGTCGGGTGGTAAGAGCAGTAGCGGATGTCTTGCTGGCTGGGATAGGTCGTGCAAGGGTAGGCTTTGTTAGTGGTGGGTATCATGCATGTCGATACCTTTGACGTTGTGCGGTTGTGTTGCTCGGAGGCTGCCGCTGGGTGCTGGTGTAGAGTCCTCGTTCAGCGTCAGCAGCCTGCAGCAGTTAGGTTTATTATCGTTTTTGTGTCCGATAGGTCGTATATCGGAAGCACAGTGTAAGGTAATGTTGGCGGACTGTTTGTGCGTCAGTGGGCGAGCTCGTCGGTGTCCCTGCTGTGGCCTGTTGGTCGGCTCTAATAGCAGCTGGTAATTACCAGTCAGTGTTGCTGATATGCAGGGGCTTGTCGACGTTTGTAGCTTGTTTGCGTATGTTAGTTTACGATAGGTGGCTATGCCCTAGCTAGCAGTATCTTTGGCCGCTTGTGCTTCCACCTATGGTTGTGATGCTAAAAGTTGGATACGGTACATTTTGTACAAAAATAGCTTAATTTGGCGTAACGAAAGAATTGGTGCACATTTTTATCGATTTGATGCGTCTTTCTCGGATAACTCTAAATAAATCAGAGTTCTTCCCCAATTTTACTTTTTTCTCGATTTCAGCGTCATCTGTCAATGGTTTAAAAAATGTTTCAGACAAAACTTGATTGCTTTTTTTATGGAGAATCCTAATCTGCAATAACAAATGGATGTCTCCATTTAAGATTTAAAGATTCCCCCCCCCCCCCCCCCCCCGCCCCACCCAAGGGGTCGGGGGCTGGAGGTCACGTGTAGTATCATTTGATGTCCCCCTTTGAGCTTACGGACTTGTCTTACCCACTAGGTACTTTTACCCGATGTATAGTTTTCGAGATAATCTCATCCGAAACTTCAGATGGACCACTCTGTACATCGGCAGCCCAACAGTAGTTAGTGGCTCCGCCCCGTTAGCTGAGGATGCCGGCACGGTAGGTCAGCGTGTTCGTTCAGAGGATTGGATGCTCTCTGTAATAAAAAACTGAGTCAACGGCTCAACACTGAACTTGAACGGGCATCATGGGACATCCCCACCGTAGAAACGCAACGAACAAAATCGAACAAATTGAGAACAATTTTAAAAAAAAGTGGTCAGCGCGACAGACTGTTAATTCTAGGGACACGGGTTCGATTCCCCGCTGGGTTTGAGATTTTCTCCGCACTGGGATTGGGTGTTGTGATGTCCTAATCATCATCATCATTTCATCCCCGTCGACGCGCAAGTCGCCGAAGTGGCGTCAAATCGAAAGACTTGCACCCGGCGAACGGTCTACCCGACGAGAGGCCCTAGTCACACGACATTCAGTAGTTCGTGGCGCCAGTGGAGTGCAATGTCCGCCACAATCAAAGCCGCCACGGCTCGCAGATACTAATCGTTTTCTTGCTTAGATATATGTGTTCGATGTTCGCCTCAATGCTACACACTTCGGAAACGGCTGAGGTGGTCAGTTTGTCCTTTTATTTTTTAGCAAGCGTTCCTTAAGTTTCGGTGATGATATCCACCACCCAGCCCATATATTTGTGGGTAAAATCTTTGCCTGGACATTTCTCCGAACTTGCAATCAATTAGTGTGAGGATATTGAATCGCCGTAGGATGCTTAGATGCAAGTTGCCTTAATCGTTAGTAGAACTTTGATGAGGATCGCTTCAGTGTATCATATTCTTTCTTAAAGTGCTTTTTTCTGTGTAGTTGACATAGACGTATCTGTGCATTTTGCACCGTGGAACGATGTAAATCAGCAGCCTTATATTGAGGACTGAGGGTAGCAACTTTTGGAATATGTTTTCTGTTACGTTGTTTCCTTCACATTGCTTACGTATATGACTTGTATGTTTGAGGAATACCGTCATGTAATGCTGGTATGAATTTCGCAGCCCCAATCCGCCACGGGCACATGGTGTTGCCGAGTTGAGAAAGAGCAATTTGAACATGCTAAGTCACCACTTACTGTTTGTCTCGTATATTTTTGAATTACAGGTAGGACTGCAGCTTCGCTATCGAATTTGGATAATATATAAGCATTGATGTAATAAATCCTTTTTATTCTGTCAGAACACAAAGTTTTTTTATTCTGTTGATACTTCTAAGGTTTTGGCTCGGTAATGTCGTTTTGATTGGTTGCACCTGTTGCTTGAAGTTAGGTTCGAACTTGTGCATGGCGTTCGCTTGGATGATCGTGTCTTAACAACTATATGCAACCGTGGGGGCCAGCGATGTAGAAAAATAGGTCCCAAATACAAACTGATGTACTTACGTTGATTTTGACTCAGCTAGGTCTTTGATATTCGCCGAGTATATCAACCGCGCTGGTCTCATCTTGCCCATCATCTAAAAAATTAGATTGAGGTTTATTGCAATCTTAACCCCATATACAGGGTGTTCGGCAATTCCCGTTACAAACTTCAAGGACTTGTAGAAGTGATTGAGTACATAGTATTTTGAGTAGGTGCCCATATTCGGAAACTACTGTTTTCGTTGATCTACGGTTTCAGTTCAGATGTTTATCTCATCCACTTCTGGCTGAGGAATTTAATTAGGTGTGACGCATTTGAAACAACCCCTTAGAAAAATTTATCAATTGCTGTACTGGTTAACCCCTTACGTTATTTGATTTTCAAACAGCTGAGCAGAACTGAACGTACTCAGACATTTCTCTCTTTACTTATTCTGATTAACACTAAACTGACACACAATATTTTTAGCGCAACGCAGTCTGACTTTTAATAATCCCTACAAAAGAATGGCCCTGACTAACAATAACCTATACCTTTCATGAATCACTTACCTCACAAAAATCTTCGTTACTCGAACTACTATAATATAGCGAGCGCCAATACTGCCAGCTAAATAAAAGATTCTAACTACTGAATGCACTAACTACTGATAGGCATAGTTAGCAAATGAAAGATTTTGATAGAGAACAAACAATGTATTTACCTTAATAATATTCAAAAGTCATCATATATATATCAGTTCCTGACATCCAGTCTTACAAATTTCATTTTTGTGACGGACACACGTCCAGATCGTCCGCTCTCAAAACTCTGGCATCTCTCTCCCCACATCCACCACTGCTGGCGGCTCACCTCCAACTGCGCAACGCTACGCGCTGTTCACGTCCAACTGCCCAACACTACAATAGCGAATATTCCAAGAATGCCAACCAGCCACAGACTGCACACAGCACAGCCAGTGATTTTCATACAGAGCGCTACGTGACGTTACCAACATAAAAACCTAAACAGCCAGTTACACATTATAAGTTATAGACAGCAATTCGAAAGGAAACGTAACAAAATATCAATTTATCACTAAAGCTTTTGTATGGAGTGTAGCCATGTATGGAAGTGAAACATGGACGATAACTAGTTTGGACAAGAAGAGAATAGAAGCTTTCGAAATGTGGTGCTACAGAAGAATGCTGAAGATAAGGTGGGTAGATCATGTAACTAATGAGGATGTACTGAATAGGATTGGGGAGAAGAGAAGTTTGTGGCACAACTTGACTAGAAGAAGGGATCGGTTGGTAGGACATGTTTTGAGGCATCAAGGGATCACAAATGTAGCATTGCAGGGCAGCGTGGAGGGTAAAAATCGTAGAGGGAGACCAAGAGATGAATACACTAAGCAGATTCAGAAGGATGTAGGTTGCAGTAGGTACTGGGAGATGAAGAAGCTTGCACATGATAGAGTAGCATGGAGAGCTGCATCAAACCAGTCTCATGACTGAAGACCACAACAACAACAACACTTAAGCATTACGTGTTTACATTATTCAAAAATAAAACAGAGCTCAGCGTGCTGTACGTATAGAACAGTATTGATGCGTTTAACAGCGGCTCGATGTGGCGACCACCAACGTCGTTACAGACACTGTAGATCATTTTGTAATTGGAATTGATCGTCTGATGATTTTACTAGATGGTAAATCACAGCGTCATCTGCAAACAATCTAAGGGGGTTGCTCAGATTATGACCTAGATCATTTATGTAAATCAGGAACAGCAGAGGGCCCCCGACACTACCTTGCGGAACGCCAGATATCACTTCTGTTCTACTCTCTGATTTACCATCTCTCACAACGATCTGTGACCTCTCTGAGAGGAAATCACGAATCCAGTCACACAACTGAGACGATACTCCATATGCACGCAATTTGATTAATAGTCGCTTGTGAGGAACAGTATCAAAAGCCTTCTGGAAATTTAGGAATATGGAATCGATCTGAGATCTCATGTCGACAGCACTCATTACTTCATGGGAATGAAGAGCTAGCTGTGTTACACAAGAAAGATATTTTCTGAATCCGTGTTGTTTATGTCGTAGTAATAAGTCATTTTCTTCAAGGTGATTCGTAATGTTCGATTACAGTATATGCTCCAAAATCTCACAGCAAATTGAGGCCAGTGATATGGGTCTGTAATTCAATGAAATTCTTGAATATTGGTCTGACCTGTGCTACTTTCCAGTCTTTAGGAACAGACCTTTCGTGAAGTGAGCGGTTGTGTAAGATTGAAAAGAAAGGCGCTATTGTGTCTGCATACTCTGAAAGGAACCTGATTGGTATACCATCTGGACCGGAAGACTTGCCTTTCTTAAGAGATTTGAGTTGTTTCGCAACACCTAAGATATCTACTTTTATGTCACTCATGCTAACAGCTGTTCTGGTTTCGAATTCTGGAATATTTACTTCGTCTTCTTTCGTGAAGGAATTACGGAAAACTGTATTTAGTAACTCCGCTTTAGTGGCACCATCATCGGTAAATTTTTCCATCGCTATCGCGCAGTGACGGTATTGACTGTTTTCTTGCCACTGGTGTACTTTACATACGACCTGTATCTCTTTGGGTTTTCTACCATACGGTTTTTGGAAATCGAGAGATGTAATACCCGAAGTTGCCAGCGCTTACCAAGTGAGATGGATGAGATCTTAATAGTCTTCCAATACGTCAGTCATTCTACGTCATTCGACCGCAGATATATTACGGTGTCCCAATACTCCATGTAATTCACTTTTTATTCGACTGTTAATGATTTTCGCGAATATTTTGTAATCAACATTGATTAACATCTCAGCTGCAGCAATTTATCTTCTTCTTTGGGATTACTACCGTTATAGCATCCGTGAGTTCCACCGGTGATGCTACACCTCGCAGAATTTCATTACAGACTTTGTGTATCGTGCACACTAGTAAATGCCAGCATTTGCTATAAAATTCCACTGGCAAACTGTTGGGACCATCGCATTTTGTTCTTGTGGCTCTCGAAGTGAATCACGGATCTATCCATAGTAGATGAAGCTAGTAGATTCAAATTCCGCTCTTCGCTAATCTGAGGCAAATATCTCACGTTGATTAATACATCTCCAGTAAGTGCGGGTACCACACTTCCTGTAGAAAGCAAGGAGGTGAAGTATGCCACAACAGCCTGTTTGATGCTCTACTGAGTGTCACAAAGACTCTTTATGCTATGTGTTTGTTCCCATATATCACCTCCGTCTCTGGCTCTGATGCGATAACCTGTCATATGCGTCTTTGTCAAAACACCGGTAATAATTTTAATTACGTTTTATCAAGATAAAGTTATGTTGTGGCAGTGTGCGCGCGTCTTATAACTGTCGCAATGTTAGAAATATTCACACGCTAGTTTTGCCAGCTATCTTTTGCATGGGGGCTTATTTATATATTATATATTGACGAAAAGCACTCTGATCATTACAATATCTCCATTCGAACAACATCTGCTGTCTAGCCCATCAAACAACCGCATAAAACATGGAACAAGCACTCGCTACTACAACATATCAACACCGACTCACTACTACCACTCCACAACAAGCACTCTCCACCACGACTTCTCGACAAGAACTTTTCACTACGACATCTCAGCAAGCACTGACTACTACGAGTTCTCGACAAGCACTGCCAGTGGAGGCGGCAGAATAATACTCTTTGGCGCAATCTCTGGCGCTGTGGCTCAGTGTAGCCACCTTTTACTTTTTCCTTTGCATATTGGATCTAATGGCTCTAAGCACTATGGAACTATCTGAGGTCATCAGTCCCCTAGACATAGAACTACTCAAACTTAACTAACCTAAGGACATCACACACATTCATGCCCGAGGGAGGATTCGAACCTGCGACCGTAGCGGCGGCGCGGTTCCGGACTGAAGCGTCTAGAACCGCTCGGTCACAACGGCCGGCTACCTTGGGTATTGTTTCACACAGTTGATTAATGGGGACTAGGTTTCAGTATACGCCATTGGATCTCAGGTGTGTTTTGCTCTCTCTATAGTGTCCTTCTGTTCTAGGTCTGCTTTATTTTGTACTCTAATACTGAACGCTGGTAACCTCGCCGCTGAGCGCCCATAAGCTCCAAACACGCACACGCTATCTTGAACTACACTGTAGTTAAGTTGGCTTGATGCTCTCCCTTGGTGTTTTTTTTATAATGTATGAGCAATTATAGGCCTTAGCATCATAGGCGGAATCATCTGAAAAGCTGCCAAAATTCTGCGGCGTGTACTGGATGGTTGCAATTAAAGTACACCCACTCAAGGAGGTCCAGTGTGGACTGTAATTATCGAATGGCCGCGAAACTTTGTACGTATGCTACTGCGTTAATGCGTAACCGATTTATGCTGAAAAAAATGGTTCCAGTTTTGGCCACCAGATGCAAATCTGGCGCTGTGAATGCACTTATTCAGTATGAGCATCAGAGGCGTTGACGAGATGTTGCATCCGTAAAACGACGTGATCAACAGTTGCTCTCAGCAGTTCCACTGGAATCTGACCAACGTGTTCTTGTATACGGGCCTTCAGATAAGATGTCCCTGGTAAACGCGTTCTTTTGGATATTCTCAGAGCCAAAATTCACACGGCTTCAGATTAGTTGACGTTGCACGCCGTGCATCTGCAAGACCTCTAGAGATACCACGTTCGTTAAGGTTGCGTTAAGCAGACATTTCACTAGGTGAGGTGCATGAGGTGTTTCCACCTCTTGCATGAAAACAGTGGTTTACATATAGTTTCGCTGTGCCAAAGCAGGAATCACTTGCTGTACAAGGAGGTCTCGACAACGTGCAAACGCCACAGTACACCTGACAGATACTCTGGGTGTATTTTCACCAAAGACGAACGGACCGACGACGATATTTATGAATGCAGACCACACAGTCAGGTACGGCGAGTGGAAAGTCTCTCAGTGCGCAACACGCAGTTTAACAGTACCTCCAATTAGACAGTTATGTATTCACTGCGCGTTGTACTGTAAAGTGTGTCTCGTCACTACATAGAATACTGTCCATGCCAGACACCGAAGCGCAAATTCAGGACGTTGCTGAGGTTTCACTTGCTGTACCGTCTGGTCTTGTACGGGTACCAGTGTAAAATGGACGGAAAAGCTTTCCGTGCTCTTGACTGTAGGATAGACAATTCTCGTGACACGGCGCGAGCTGTATGGTAAGTTACAGCAATCTCATCAATAACTTGCACCGGAATAGGACGCATTTCCAGGTGCCGCACCAAATTCACTCGTGTTTTCGAATTTCATTATCATCATCTTTAAACCATTTAGCGACATCGGGCCTCCCCTCAGACCTTTCTGCCGGCGATACTCTCTCAATGCAACACTGTAACTGCTCCCCTTCGCGTAAAACAGTTTCTCTAACAGTGCACGGTCTGTCTTCTCGATAGGCCACACTAATCATTCACGTTATGGCTCGTCAAATGGCAGTATGTATATCATACAGTGTAGGCTTTCACGGCCGGTGTTGTCTTCAGTTGAAACTTTCGGGCTGAGAGGCCGTGGTCGATGTATAAAATGTCCACCTAACGTTTCGTCTCCATCTGCGGGAGACATCTTCTGAGGTCGTCCGGCTACTGCCACTGAGGCTCCAGGTACGCATTTATAGAGCGCATAATTAAACGGGTGGATTTGACGCTGGGTCACAAGGTATATACACTCCTGGAAATTGAAATAAGAACACCGTGAATTCATTGTCCCAGGAAGGGGAAACTTTATTGACACATTCCTGGGGTCAGATACATCACATGATCACACTGACAGAACCACAGGCACATAGACACAGGCAACAGAGCATGCACAATGTCGGCACTAGTACAGTGTATATCCACCTTTCGCAGCAATGCAGGCTGCTATTCTCCCATGGAGACGATCGTAGAGACGCTAGATGTAGTCCTGTGGAACGGCTTGCCATGCCATTTCCACCTGGCGCCTCAGTTGGACCAGCGTTCGTGCTGGACGTGCAGACCGCGTGAGACGACGCTTCATCCAGTCCCAAACATGCTCAATGGGGGACAGATCCGGAGATCTTGCTGGCCAGGGTAGTTGACTTACACCTTCTAGAGCACGTTGGGTGGCACGGGATACATGCGGACGTGCATTGTCCTGTTGGAACAGCAAGTTCCCTTGCCGGTCTAGGAATGGTAGAACGATGGGTTCGATGACGGTTTGGATGTACCGTGCACTATTCAGTGTCCCCTCGACGATCAGCAGTGCTGTACGGCCAGTGTAGGAGATCGCTCCCCACACCATGATGCCGGGTGTTGGCCCTGTGTGCCTCGGTCGTATGCAGTCCTGATTGTGGCGCTCACCTGCACGGCGCCAAACACGCATACGACCATCATTGGCACCAAGGCAGAAGCGACTCTCATCGCTGAAGACGACACGTCTCCATTCGTCCCTCCATTCTCGCCTGTCGCGACACCACTGGAGGCGGGCTGCACGATGTTGGGGCGTGAGCGGAAGACGGCCTAACGGTGTGCGGGACCGTAGCCCAGCTTCATGGAGACGGTTGCGAATGGTCCTCGCCGATACCCCAGGAGCAACAGTGTCCCTAATTTGCTGGGAAGTGGGGGTGCGGTCCCCTACGGCACTGCGTAGGATCCTACGGTCTTGGCGTGCATCCGTGCGTCGCTGCGGTCCGGTCCCAGGTCGACGGGCACGTGCACCTTTCGCCGACCACTGGCGACAACATCGATGTACTGTGGAGACCTCACGCCCCACGTGTTGAGCAATTCGGCGGTACGTCCACCCGGCCTCCCGCATGCCCACTATACGCCCTCGCTCAAAGTCCGTCAACTGCACATACGGTTCACGTCCACGCTGTCGCGGCATGCTACCAGTGTTAAAGACTGCGATGGAGCTCCGTATGCCACGGCAAACTGGCTGACACTGACGGCGGCGGTGCACAAATGCTGCGCAGCTAGCGCCATTCGACGGCCAACACCGCGGTTCCTGGTGTGTCCGCTGTGCCGTGCGTGTGATCATTGCTTGTACAGCCCTCTCGCAGTGTCCGGAGCAAGTATGATGGGTCTGACACACCGGTGTCAATGTGTTCTTTTTTCCATTTCCAGGAGTGTAGAAAGAACAATCACACGGATCTATACCCCCACAAGGACTCAAACCATCATCCTAGGCAAAAAAGAGGTGTCATGAAAACCTTGATGGACAGAGCCAACAAAACCTGCGAGCCGGCTTACTTGCAAGATGAATTAAATCACTGACGGTCTGCCTTCATGAAAAACGAATATACCAGCAAGGAATTTGATCGAGCCCTCCATCAAAGAAGAAAAGCAGCCAGAAGTCAAGAGAAACAACGGTCACCCACTGGAAAAGTTTTCCTGCCGTTCATTAATTAAGTCACGGACCGTTTCGGGAAAGTTCTGGCCAGGTATGGGATCGAAATAATCTTCAGACCCACCAAGAAGATTAAGGAATATTTAAGAACTGCAAAAGACGCCCGACACCCCTAGGAACACCTGGGGTACACAAAATTCCATGCAGTTGTGGGCAAGTATACGTATATTGGAACAACGAAAAGAAGTGTAAACATCCGTTTAGCCGAACATAAAAGAAACTGTCGTTTAGGACACATCTAAAAATCGGCCGTAGCTGAGCATGTTTTTCGAGATGGGAACCACGAAATTAAATTCAATGAGACAAGCGCTCTAGCAAGAACATCCCATTAACATGCGCGCATCTATAGAGAAGCAATAGAGAGTCAAAAACACCATAATAATTTTAATAGAAAAGAGGAAGTTTTAAAATTGGACAAAATATGGATGTCGACGTTGCGCCAGCAGAATGGCAGTCGATTACTATTAATCGAGAATGATGACGCCTTCCAAAGACAGGCATACCGTCGGCATCACGTGACGAATGGTGGTGCCCTCTATGCGCTCTATAAATGCGAAAGTATCTGGAGCCTCAGTGGCAGTAGCCGGACGACCTCAGAAGATGTCTCCCGCAGATGGAGACGAAACGTTAGGTGGAAATTTTATACATCGATCACGGCCTCTCAGCCCGGAAGTTTCAACTGAAGAGTGTGTATATCGTACCGTTATGCAAACAGTGTACATCGCCAGGTTTACACTTGATGGCCAAAATTGGAACTAATTTTTTTTCCAGCATAACTACCAAATTTCGCTGCTACATGATAATTACAGCCCACAACGCACCTCCGTGAATAGCTGTATTTTAGTTATAACTAACCGGTATTTTGTTTGCGAGTTTTTATGGTATGTACATGTAGTCTAACCGACTCACTGCAGTAGCTGAATATGAGTAAGTTCTGATTGATCGCGAAATGGAAACCACAGTGAAAATCAGAAATGTTTTATTTGTAACAGTTAACTACACCTTCCAGTTACTTCCCTACCTAGTCGCCGTTCTGACTTAGACATGTGTCGTAGCGTTGTACCAACTTTCCAATACCCTCATCATAGAAGACAGCTGCCAGTGCTTTCCGCCAATTCTCTACGCTAGCCTACAGCTCGTTTTCTGTGCCAAAATGTTGTCTTCATCGCCAGCGGTTCACGTGAGCAGAGATGAAACTCAGAGGGAGCCAATTACGGGCTGTATTGTGGGTAATCAAACATTTCCAATTGGGAACGATGCAGGAGCATCTTCATTGCCCCTGCAGAATGCGGCTGAGAATTGAGGCGTTGAGATCAAAAAGAGGATATGTTACTGAATTGATGTTCTGAGATATATTGAAAAAACTGTATAATTCTGAATAGCGTTATTCCAAATCTTATAGTTGGTCCCATAGACTCGTGAGGAAGAATGCAATGTAGTACCAACACTCTGTAATCATAGGTTGAAGGCAACTAATGGAAAATGACTGACATATCCCCTTTTTGATTTAAACAACAGTCAGTGTACTGAAATATTGACGTAAGCGGCACAGTCTCTCCACTCGGCGTTTTGATATGCCATGGACTGCAACAATTAAGCTTTCTTGCATACCATAGTTTCCTTGAAGCCAACTTTAACCTGCAGATACAAGTGAATTACTATCATAAAACAAAAATCTACATAATCGTAATACTGTAACCCTATTAATTATATGCCTCAACTATTTGCTTTAAAGATTTTACAACACGTGGATCAAAGATGTTCATAATTCGGGAACGAAATGGTCAATAAAATAATATTACAGTTGTCATGCCAGTTACCTTTTAATAATGAAATGCTGTCCTTCCACGATTGGTAATGGAATTTGGTCGTCGTCTCCTTGCTTTTGGAAAGAAGGGAGGAATGTGAACACTTAAGTACCCATCCTGTCCATCTTTGTTGGGCATATTGTTGAATTCTGTCAACAATAGTTCCTTCTCAGCAAATGAGAACTTCTCAAAACATTTACGCCGGCATCTGTTAACAGATATTAGCGTATTATTAACCTATATACTCGGCGAATAGCATATTTTTACGATTTCCTGTATTACAACTAAAACATAAATTTAACCTTTGCGTCCGTGAAAGGAATTTATATTCACATTTTAGTACAATGTTTCTACACAACTTGCCTCTGCTACAGAATATTACATTATGTACAGAGAATTCAAACAATGAACATTGTATGACTATTTACCTGCAATCTGCATCTGTTTCCCCCCTAGGAACAATGCTTCCTTTCCAGTTGGCGTGCTCCAAACCCGTGACCTTCTTTTGTTTAATCACATTCCTCTTCCACAATTCGTGGCGTCTTTTCTTCCTTCTAAATTCATGTAAATCGTTTTCGGACTCGTCTGACGGTTCCATTACTGAAGTCATTTGGAAATCTCACAGCTGATTACTGCAAACCGCTACAGTGCTGCCCTCACGCCTCACATTCTTTCGTGCAACATAGGGTCTTGTCTCTGTGACCAGTCCTCTTTCTGCACGAAACGTAATTTCAACACTGATTTTGACAGGGAAAAATCACTGAACAACTCCCATTTTAGAACGAACAGAATCGGAATCGTGTGAAAATACCAACTACAGTAATAACTCATATATCCCAAAAATGATGACAAGTCCCGTTTCTTATCTCAACGCCTCAATTGTCTTGAAGAAGAAACCGCACGACAGGTATGTAATGTTTCCTGCACAGCTTCAGGCGAAATTTTTCACCAGGCCCTCGTACTGTCGGGGGACACTATTTTCTAGACATCTTTCCGCGCTCACTGTGAGCTCAGAAATGAGAAGAGCGACGTGATGCTATCTAGGGTGATACTAAAGACACTGCCCAACACATCTGTGCAATGCTTTATGGGAATATCATCGTCATTTCCACTTCGCGACCGATCGGAACTTACTTTCTGGACACCCCTCGTATACGAATAAGCCTCTCCTGGCCCTAGAGAAGGGGTGGTTTCATTGACGCCCTTCATGGCGACACCTAGGCATTTTATTGTCGATTCTGAGCGGCGGTACGTCCGAAATGTTTTTTCCCGGCTACCTATAATAAAACCGTGTGATTTCAACAATGGGCGTCGCAGTTCATTGAATGTTCAAATGTGTGTGAGATCTTATGGGACTTAACTGCTAAGGTCATCAGCCCCTAAGCTTACACACTGCTTAACCTAAATTATCCTAAGGACAAACACACACACCCATGCCCGAGGGAGGACTCGAACCTCCGCCGGGACCAGCCGCACAGTCCATGACTGCAGCGCCTAAGACCGCTCGGCCAATCCCACGCGGCTCTGACCTCACTCACACGGGTATCAGGAGAAGGTGTTTAACGTGGGTAAGGGAGGGTGTGACGACTACGCATCGTGCGACATGTTCACGGTGGCGTTGAGCAGAATTTTGGTGAAATTTTAGTACCAATGTAACAGCACTGACTCAGTGACCTACCCAAGCACGACTCACGCCCCGTCTTCACAGCTGTAATTCCGCCATTACCTCGTCTCCTACCTTCCAAACTTCGCAGAAGCTATTCTTTCTTCCAGGAGTGCTAGTTCTGTAAGGTATGCAGGATAGCTTCTGCGGAGTTTGGAAGGTAGGAGACGAGGTAATGGCGGAATTAAAGCTATGAGGACGGGGCGTGAGTCGTGCTTGGGTAGCTCAGTTGGTAGAGCACTTGCCCGCGAAAGGCAAAGGTCCCGAGTTCGAGTCTCGGCCCGACCCCGGCACACAGTTTTAATCTACATCTATACTCCGCGAGCCACCTTACGGTGTGTGGCGGAGGGTACTTATTGTACCACTATCTGATCCCCCCTTCCCTGTTCCATTCACGAATTGTGCGTGGGAAGAACGACTGCTTATAAGTCTCCGTATTTGCTCTAATTTCTCGGATCTTTTCGTTGTGATCATTACGCGAGATATATGTGGGCGGTAGTAATATGTTGCCCATCTCTTCCCGGAATGTGCTCTCTCGTAATTTCGATAATAAACCTCTCCGTATTGCGTAACGCCTTTCTTGAAGTGTCCGCCACTGGAGCTTGTTCAGCATCTCCGTAACGCTCTCGCGCTGACTAAATGTCCCCATGACGAATCGCGCTGCTTTTCGCTGGATCATGTCTATCTCTTCTATTAATCCAACCTGGTAAGGGTCCCATACTGATGAGCAATACTCAAGAATCGGACGAACAAGCGTTTTGTAAGCTACTTCTTTCGTCGATGAGTCACATTTTCTTAGAATTCTTCCTATGAATCTCAACCTGGCGCCTGCTTTTCCCACTATTTGTTTTATGTGATCATTCCACTTCAGATCGCTCCGGATAGTAACTCCTAAGTATTTTAATCTGCCAGAAAGTTTCATATCAGCGCACACTCCGCTGCAGAGTGAAAATTTCATTCTAGCACTGACTCAGCTTACACTTAAAATGACCTTTTTTGCGCATGTGTCGATACCTTGCTTTTTGAGACATCGCCGATCCCGAGAGTGACATCGCAGGGCGCCACGCTTTTGCACCATTACAGAAGAAGGTTGTAGGCACCTTTGAGCCAAATTTCGAACTTCTGCGATGAAGTGGGAGACATTTAGGTGGTTTCGAAAAGTGACTATTTAATTATGTTTCGCAATCTAGCTAAATGCATCTGCAAAACTTTGATGTTACTGTTCTGTTACTATTATTATCGTCTCCAAGTCATTAATTGCATCATCAACAGTAATGGTCCCAACACACTTCTCTGGGGGCATACCCGTTCCGTGATTTCTACAGGAAGTGCGGTGTGGTATTGAGTCAAATGCTTTTGGGTGTCAAAAGGACACTGCATCTATCAGACGGTAGATCCATGGTATTCAGGATGTCATGTGAGAAAAAAGAGAGTTTCGGATGACAGTGTTTTCGGAATCTTTTCTGGTTTGCATGGTTCAGATCATTGTGCTCGAGATACCTTATAAAATTTGAGCTCATAATGTTATCAAGCATTTTACATCAGATAGGTGTCAATGATAGCGGACGATAGTTGTATGGGCGACTTCTACTCTTCTTCCTGCAGAAAGGTTGTGTGCTTTCTCCAGTTGCCAATCAACGCCGTTTCTTGTCAGGGAGACTATTGTTGAAAGGGGGGGGGGGGGGGGAGCGGCTAACACAATCACATTTTCTGTATGGAATCTGATAGGTATTCAACCAGGACCTGGAAATTTGTTCACTTTTAGCGATTTCAGCTCTTTTTCAACGCCGCTGGCAACAATGACGTTTCAGTCATTGTGTATGCCATGGGTTGTTCACTATTATTTTGTGACAAAATCACACACAATCCCAATACGAAATTAGCGGTTTCGCCCGTTAGCGCCAATCCACAGATCTTAGATGCTGTAGTCCACTCCGCTGAGGAAATGAAGTTTCTTCAGTGGTTGTTGTGAATTACGGTATCTGTTTTGGATTTGTAAATGCCGAAACCTCTAATCTAGTGTTCGCAGTGTGTATGATTGTAACGGTAAATAAATTAATACCTATATCACTTATCTTTGCAGTGGGTTAGAATTAAACTGTGACAATGCTCTTGGAGTTTTTTTTAATTTTTTTGTTTGTAAAGAAATATTTGTAAGCGGAATCAGTTCTGGTTTTGCTCTGCTGCTCTCGAGTTCAGTTTCTGTTTCATCCGTGAGTGTCTGGAAAGGAACTTCGGAGTCAATAGTAGCCTTTACATATGTCTTGTGACAGGTCTTTCGAGAAGAGTCTGCTATGGTAGTCACTGAAGGATTCACGCATTGCCTTTTTGACAGCCAAACGTGTTCCATTTATCGTTTCTCGGGAATTTTCTGGGTAGAACATTATTTATTGGCCTGGAAATTAACGGCTTTCACATTCATTTAACGCCGCCTGTGTTTTCCGTAAAACATGGTAATAACGAGGTAAAAGCCACTTATTTATTTTTTTCTCCTACGACGCTTTTTGATTGTTGGGTCTAAGTGAACATTTCTTCTGACGTCTGCTCCTAGGTCAATAGACGTACCCCACGATTTTTCAACACATCGATGCTTGTCAAGCCTGCAGTTACGTGTGGATGATTGTGTGATCTCTAAAGAAGGCCACCTTTAGAAAACTAGTTCTACCCGTGCTTGAGTACTGCTGAAGTATTTGGGAAGCCCATCAGGTTGAATTAAAGAAGGTAAAGATGCAGTTCGGAGGTGGATTGCTCGATTTGTTACCGGTGGGGTTGATCAACACGCGACTATAACACAGTTGTTTCGTGAACTGAAGTGGGAATCGCTGCAGGGAATACGACATTCTTTTCGCGGAACAAATGTGAACGAAGCCTATCACTTTGAAGGTCCTTACATGTCAAGATAACTTCTGCAAGAATTTGTAGCTCATTACTGCGTTTGTGCTAGATCTACCAGGCACTGATGCTGCTGCAGAGACATTATTGTCGAACACAAATGCTTAATGAACTAACCAGAAGAATACGTCAAGGTGAGACAGGTCATGGGATAGCGACGTGTGCATATACGGACGGCAGTAGTATCACGACCACAAGGCTTGAAAGGGCAGGGCTTTCGCCGAACTGCCGTTTGTACTCTTGTGATTCGTGTGTTAAGGTTTTCGACATGATTATGGTCACACGACGGAAACTAACGGTCTTTGAACTCAAATTGGTAGTTGAAGCTAGATGTATGAGACATTCTGTTTCGGAAATCGTTAAGGACGTCACTGTTTCTAGATTCACACTGTCAATAGAGTGCCGAGAACACCAATTTTCAGACGTTATCTCTCACCACAGGCAGCGCCTTCACTTGACGGAGAGCAGCGGCGTTTGTACATAGTTGTCAGTGCTAAAAGACAAGCATCACTGCGTGCAATAGTCACAGAAGTCAGTGTGGGACGGACGACGAACATATCCGTTAGAACAGTGTGGCTAAATGTGGCGTTGATGGGCTAAGGCAGACGACCGACGCGAGTGCCTTTGCTAACAGTACAAGATCACCTGCAGCGCCTCTCCTGGGCCCGGTTGGAGCTAGACGACTGGAAAACCGTGGCCTGGTTGGATGAGTCCAGATTTCAGTTTGTAAGATCTGATGGTAGGGTTCGAGCATGGCGCAGACCCGTCGAAGCCATGGACCGAAGTTGTCAACAAGTTACTATGAAAACTGGTGGTGGCTCCATAATAAAGTGGGCTGTGTTTACATGGAAGGGACTGGTCCTAATGAACTAATCATTGATTAGAAACACTTACTTTCTGCTACCTGGAGACCATTAGCAACTATTAACGGACTTCATGTTGCCACGGCAATTGACCATCTCACAGGGTCACAATTGTTCACCACTGGTTTGCAGAACATTCTGGAGAATTCGAGCGAGAGATGTCGCCACCCAGATCGTCCAATCCGAATCCCATCGCACACTCATATGACGTAATCGAGAGGTCAGTTTATGCACATGATCCTGCATCAGCAAAACTTCCGCAATTATGGACAGCTGAAGAGGCAACACGGCTCAATATTTTTGCAGGGGACTTCCAAAGACTTGTTGAGTCCTTGTCACGTCGAGCTGCTGCACGCACTACGAAGGGCAAAAGGTGGTCCGACACGATGCTAGGAGGTATCCCATGACTTTTGCACCTCAGTATGGGTTTAGTGAGGAAATGTTAAGAAAGTAACTAATTTTCAGATTCATTTTCAGGATACTTCATGTGTGGTTTTTGTAAAATTCCGTTTTAAATACCAGGGGTATCCAGAAAATAAGTTCCGATCGGTCGCGAAGTGGAAATGACGATGATATTCCCATAAAGCTTTGCACAGATGTGTTGGGCAGTGTCTCTAGTATGACCCTAGATAGCATCACATCGCTCTTCTCATTTCTGAGCTCACAGTGAACGCGTAAAGATGTCTTGAAAATAGTGTCTCCCGCCAAGTACGAGGGCCTGGTGAGAAATTTCGCCTGAAGCTATGCAGCCAATATTACATAAGTGTCGTGCGGTTTCTTCATCAAGACAATTCTCACCCGCATTCTGCAGGGGCAATGAAGATGCTCCTGCATCGTTTTCAGTTGGAAATGTTTGATTACCCACAATACAGTCCGTAATTGACTCTGCTAACATGAACCGCTGGCTATGAAGGCATTTTGGTACCGAAAACGAGCTGCAGGCCAGCGTAGAGAATTGGCGGAAAGCATTGGTCGTTGTCTTCTATGATGAGGGTATTGGAAAGTTGGTACAACGCTACGACAAATGTCTAAGTCAGAACGGCAACTACCTGGAGAAGTAGGCTGGAAGGTGTAGCTAACTGTTGCAAATAAAACATTTCTGATTTTCACTGTGGTTTCCATTTCGCGATCAATTGGGACCATCTTTTTTTACAGCACTCGTATCAAACTCTAAAATGGCATACTTTCTTCTGCAAAATATAACAAACACTTTTTTTGGCAGCTGCACACGGAGAAACTTCCAGGCCAGTTGAGTGTGAAAAGTAACCAGCGTAAATGATAATAATCTTCCACCTTAATTAAAGGTCACATTATGCGAAAGTAATAAATGGTGTTTTCATGTAACAACAGTAAAATATTTACTGCGTTATTAATGGACGGTATTTTGATCTATTTTTGTGCGAATTTTAACAAAACTATACGAGGATGTATGTAATTGTAGCATAATACAAATACTGACTGCACGCTTTTACTTCGCTCCTCTATGATCAGTGGAAGTCGCTGATTTCGTACTAGTCCTGAACATTTCCACTGATTTTCAACCTCGGCTACGTAACGGTTGTGCCCGCTGTAACAATAAGTAGCCCTTGTGAATATAGTGGTGATCTGTGTGCATTATTATGGCTAGTGATTGTTAATATTATTTACAAAAACGAGCGAAGAGGTTGTACCTAGTCCTTCCAGCAACTCAGCACAAACTTTCGTGTCACTTCAGCAACACATTAATCCGTTACATGTTTGTTTCTTGTAAGAAGTAAAGGAAACAAAAGAAAAATTCGGAGTAGGAATTAAAATCCATGGAGAAGAAATAAAAACTTTGAGGTTCGCCGATGACGTTCTAATTCTATCAGCAAAGGACCTGGAAGAGCTGTTGAACAGAATGGACAGTGTCTTGAAAGGAGGTTATAAGATGAACATCAACAATATCAAAACGAGGACAATGGAATGTAGTCGAATTAAGTCGGGTGATGCTGAGGGAATTAGATTAGGAAATGAGACACTTAAAGTAGTACACGAGTTTTGCTATTTGGGGAGCAAAATAACTGATGATAGTCGAAGTAGAGAGGATATAAAATGTAGACTCGCAATGGCAAGGAAAGCGTTTCTGAAGAAGAGAAATTTGTTAACATCGAGTATATATTTAAGTGTCAGGAAGTCGTTTCTCAAAGTATTTGTATGTAGTGTAGCCTTGTATGGAAGTGAAACGTGGACGGTAAATAGTTTAGACAAGAAGAGAATAGGAGCTTTCGAAATGTGGTGTTACAGAAGAATGCTGAAGATTAGATGGGTGGATCACATAACTAACGAGGAAGTATAGAACAGAATTGGAGAGAAGAGGAGTTGTGGCACAGCCTGACTAGAAGAAGGGATCTGTTGGTAGGACTCGTTCTGAGGCATCAAGGGACCACCAATTTAGTATTGGAGGACAGTGGCACAACCTGACTAGAAGAAGGAATCGGTTGGTAGGACTCGTTCTGAGGCATCAAGGGATCACCAATTTAGCATTGGAGGACAGCGTGGATGGTAAAAATCATAGAGGGAGACCAAGAGATGAATACACTTAGCAGATTCAGAAGGATGTAGGTTGCAGTAGGTACTGGGAGATGAAGAAGCTTGCACAGGATAGAGTAGCATGGAGAGCTGCATCAAACCAGTCTCAGGACTGAAGACCACAACGACAACAACAACAACATACGCATAAGCTTGCAGCTCTGGAAAAAGAGGCGAGACGATCGCCAAGTAAAAGTGCGCGATCATTAGTTTAACCGAAGTATATTGTACAGATTTAGTGTTAACAAAAGTTTCCACGAAATGTCTGCAACCGCAAGATACAGGTTGGCATACGAAAAGAATCACATGGAAGGACGAATCCACAACTCTTGCATCATTTGGCATTTGAATCATCACATTTATTTACGATGTACATGATAGCCCAAAATGAAATATAATAACCACAGGATACAACCGTAGAACAGATGTTGTTGTTGTTGTGGTCTTCAGTCCTGAGACTGGTTTGATGCAGCTCTCCATGCTACTCTATCCTGTGCAAGCTTCTTCATCTCCCAGTACCTAGTGCAACCTACATCCTTCAGAATCTGTTTGGTGTATTCATCTCTTGGTCTCCCTCTACGATTTTTACCCTCCACGCTGCCCTCCAATACTAAACTGGTGATCTCTTGATGCCTCAGAACATGCCCTACCAATCGATCCCTTCTTCTAGTCAAGTTGTGCCACAAGCTCCTCTACTCCCCAATTCTATTCAATACCTCCTCATTAGTTATGTGATCTGCCCATCTAATCTTCAGCATTCTGCTGTAGCACCACATTTCGAAAGCTTTTATTCTCTTCTTGTCTAAACTATTTATCGTCCATGTGTCACTTCCATACATGGCTACACTGCATACAAATACTTTCAGAAACGACTTCCTGACACTTAAATCTATACTCGATGTTAACAATTTTCTCTTCTTCAGAAACGCATTCCTTGCCATTGCCAGTCTACATTTTATATCCTCTCTACTTCGACCATCATCAGTTATTTTGCTCCCCAAATAGCAAAACTCCTTTACTACTTTAAGTGTCTCATTTCCTAATCTAATTCCCGCGGCATCGCCACAATGACAAATTATTCTCAAGCAAAGAATAGTGAGCTATAATTAAAAATAGAAATTTAAGGAGCACGCTAATTATATACACAAATATTTGATCAGGCAAATGACCTAACCTCATATTTAATTACAACATCGCTCACACCTAGGCTTTTAGGCAGAATATTTAGAAGTTGAAGCAAATACATCCGAGTTTTTAGAAGGGAAAGGCGAAACTTAAAGAAGGCGAGGCGCCAAGTGAACAGTTTCACTATTGCAATAGCAGACACTCCTCAAACACACCCGGAAAGCACGTGCAGGGGCGCAACAGAACAGGCCCTCGCGGCCGTCAGCCGCCGAAATGTGCTCGTACTTCAGAAGGGCTAAGAGGCGCTGCTAACAAACTCCACATAGGTGAGATCTATGCTACAGAAATATAAATTAAATCGACAACAATCACCACTTTTTTGAGATATCAAGGCTACAAGTCCAAAAAAGTTCATCATAAAATAAGGTAGTAAATATTACTCCCAAAAAAACTGCCTAAAGAAAGTAGATCTTAAAGCACCTCTTAAGGGCGTATGAAACTATAATAATTAATGCCTCCCCAAACAATTTAAGCAAACATTAGCCAAAATTGCACGGCTAGGTGGCTCTTTGAATAAAACATATAGAAAAATAAATGGTCAAGCTTACCCCTCCTGAGGAGTAGGCGCTACAAACAAGTGTTCCTTTGACTCAGTCCGCAGGCTTAACAACCATCTACAACCTAGTCTCAAAACACACACTTTAACACAGAGAATTCCCCTTAAAATAATTAAAAGATAGAACTACAAACCTTACAAAATCTTACACTCAGTAAACAGGAATTATGCCACACAGCTCATGATCAAGTTAATAAAACCGAGAAAGGAAAACCGCGTAAGGAACTTCATTAAACACTAAAACTCAAACAGCAAACTGTCGTACACATGACAGGAAATTTAAGTTTCGTTAGTAAACCACTGAATTTGAACGGAGTATGGCTTTGGTAATCCACACCAGGTAAAGGTCTCAATGGTACACTTCATCGTCAACGTAGGGACAGTCACTAATTTCCAGCCAACATTTCCAACAATGAAATAAATGCAAAGGTTTACACGGTTGCTGCCAACATTAATCACAATAAATTAAAATGTTCCAGTGATCCGTAAGGCACCAACAGCAGAGGCATGGACAGCACAGCCCGAGCGATACTGACCGTAAAATTTTCCATGAAAGGTCTTTGCATACGAGGAAATGATGAGGGCAAAACTCCAAGTGTCCAGGTCCGCACAGCATGGATAAACAGGGAAGTGCAAATCCACTGAAGGCCGTAGGAGGACACTGTCGATACCCATAGGAGGACACTGTCGATCCAGCAATGTGATTGGCAGCACCTAATGGAGTCACAAGTCGATCTCGGCACCAACAGGACTAACGGCCGAAGGAACCGTTGCGCGCAGAAACCCACGCGTGATACACTTATGCTGCGCCCCTCCTCTCCGTTCTCACTTCACAATCCGCTGCCGGCCTATTTCAGACACTCTGACTCAAGGATCATCTGCGAAAAGTGCAAGTTAAATTCGCGCTGCCTATCAGGGCGCCAGTGAAAAAGGTGACCGGGAAGACAGAGATTAAAAAAAAACTGTAGCCGCCACGCCCCAATGTCGATTCATGTCAACTTCTGATCTGGGTCTCACATTTTGATTTTGGAATCTTGTCATATTGGTGTAGCCGCCTGAGGATAAGTCGGGTGGGGAGGATGTGGCAGAGGGTTAGCACTGTTACTACCTTTGGTTTGTCTCACGTGCAAGAGGTGAGGAAAGAGAGTGTCCGAGTAGAAAATCTACCTCGCGTTCGAGAGGAGTTTGCAACGAAGTAGCGCAACCCATTCGCTGTCCAGTGCTGCCACTCGTGGCCAGCGGCAGAACCACGTGCAGAGAAGCAGTGCTCTGCGCCTGCGCGCCAGCTGCGGAGTGACCTGGACCTACCGCAACACAAGGCGCCAAGGCCGGTCATCTGTCAGACGCACGGCACATACCTCATACGTCACGCAGTTAGCGTGCCAGGAAACACTTGTCGTGATGTTCAGCCGACTCATAAAGCTGCACTAACTCTCTACGAGGTTATCAGCTGCCAGCAGCAATTCTTCGGACAGTCTTGTTCGAATGAAATAGCTTCGTGACCGACACATTGCTTTGGCGAGGGCCGGTGTCAGATATGCGATTACCTTGCAGTGAGTTCTTCACCCGGGAACAGTGCTGCGATTGGCTTCGGGCTGGGTTCGGATCATACCACGCGACTCGCTGACAGCAGTGGCGAAGCTCTTCAGTTGCTTTTGAGCCTTAGACTGCCCGAAAATTCGAAGAAAAAGTGCGAGTAGCGTTAGAGTTTAACATTGCGTTGAAAACAATGCAGGTTTGTTTTGTGAGTTACTGCAGTTTCATTCGGTCCATCCGTGAGTTGCCGAGTTCACTGTGTTGTGCATGCTATCCTATTAAACAGGTCACTGGACGCTTCTAGAAATAGCCTCTTGTCTTCACGCGGCAGCCGGCAGGGCAGCAATCACTCATGTGTGTCGCAGGGTGTTGGCAGTGAGGCTCGGATCAGCCGTGAAATCGTGTGTTATTTCGCGCGCTGTTCTGTCCTGGTTTTACAAAGCTTGTTTTGGTAGTATAATTCGTGAGTGCAGGTGATTATCTCATTGTGGCTTGTGCAGAGGGAAAACTGGTGTCTTTATTTCGCGATTTAGATGACAAACCATTTTCAGGCTGGACTTAACGAAACAAAGAGCGGTTATAAATACAAGCGATTCACCGTACACTTAAACATTAAAATAGTTGACGGGAACAAATCATAAAATTTCACTTTTCTTGGTATATGAAATATCATTGGCTTACCTGTTGCTCTGTAACAAATGAACTGATTTTTCACATGTATTTTGTTTGGTGGGTCTGGAATGTGAAAAAGAATCGGCTTCGGCTTCTCTCGGAGTATGAGTGGTAAAAATTTTTGACAGAAACCGAGAAACACCAAAATTCAAAGTGGTACCTTCAGAAACGAGAGAGTTTTCACCTTTTGGGTTTGGGTCATGGACGAACTGAACATGCATTTTCTGAAGGAGCCACACTTCCAGCCATAAGATATGATGCGATTGTGAAACAAAGCAGATTCATAATCGATGATGTTGTTTGCGTCTTGGGCAAGTAAGAGTTTGCATTCAGAGGACACTTTGAAGATGAAAGTTCCGACAACAAAGACCTCACCGATGTCATTAATGATCGCATTAAAGAAGGGTTACGTTCATGTGAGTTTGTTGGAATACAAGCAGGTGAAACACTGGATGTTTCTTGTGTCATAAATAATTATTATTCTCAGGTTTTGTGGACAAGACGGCCTCTTAAAAATATATACTGTTTTTAGGAATATTTCTAGCTACAAAACTGCTCAGGGTTTATGAGAAATTATGGTAAATGCATTTAATTTGTTGGGGGAGGGGGGGTTACTGACAAAGTGGTGAGCCACGCATTTTATGGAGCGTCAGTAATGGCAGGTAGGCGTGGAGGTGTCCAAAATTTTGTACGCGACGTACATTTTTACACTGTAGTAATTACATTGTCCTGAAAATATCAAAGCAGTTAGGATTTTCATTTACAGTCTTATAGGACTCCATACACTTTTTAGCAAGTACTCAAAGAGAACACAGCTCTTAGAAAATAAGGATTCAGATTGGCTCAGACATGCACTGCACGCCGGAATTTCAATTCACGATCTGCTCAGACAGTATACCTGAAACATCACGAGATGAGACATTTTCCAAAATACCACCGCAGATGATGAAGACTGGGAGGCAGAGCCGTTCAACAGTGCTTCTGGCTTTCTTAGCGTTCTTAATAACGCTCAATTCCTTTTCCTGCTTTGCCTTTAGCAAGAAACATTTGTGTATGTTAGCCTTCTCTATGAACTTCTTAAACACAAAACTGAATGTGCATTTAGTATGTGCAACACAGAAATCACGAAGACCATCAGTCTGTTAAAGGATATGAGTTCAGAAAAAATTATGATCTCATTTACTCAAAGGTGTGACACGAAATTTCAGAGCGAAATAAGTGTTAGTGAGGGTGACTTCCACTCCTTTCTTATATCATGAGATATCTTACATAACATCATAGTGCAAATGGAAATGAGTTTTGTATATCTTCAGAATATTCAGTTTATAAGTTGTTTACTAAGAATCGGTTTGGAAATTATAAATCAAATTACCCAACAGTAAAACTGAACGACCTTTTAGCTTCATTCTCCTACAAAGAACGACTGAGAAATGAGTTAGGAAACAGCTGCCGGCCGGTGTGGCCGGAAGGTTCTAGGCGCTATAGTCTGGAACCGCGCGACCGCTACGGTCACAGGTTCGAATCCTGCCTCGGGCAGTAGGGGACTAATGACCTCAGATGGTAAGCCTCATAGTGCTCAGAGCCATTTGAAACAGCTGTGTCGACAAACATAAGTAATTACCACCTGGAGACCTTCTAAAATACATAACGGACAATGATCTTGAAAACATTTATAACAAAGTAACAAAAAACTTAACAAATTTATTCTTATATTCCCTGTCACTACAGCTTCTCCTGAAAGAGGTACGTGCACCCTAACAAGAATTAAAAATTGCCTTCGTAATCAAATGACAAATGATGTCTTAAGTTCCCTCTACACAATTGCCATAGAAAAAACCTTTTTAAACAACTTACAAGTGATCAGAAATTTAAAGATAAGGTGATTGATGACTTTGCTACCAAGAAGAAGTGGCACATGAATTTCCTGTGTAAAAAGGTATAAGATAAGCCTACCCACCATTAATCAGTTAGGTTCGTCCCTGACAGGCAGAACCAATTATGAATGGCTACTACTGTATTTTTTTTTATTTGGGTTGTCGGTATTCTGATTGGTTTGATGCGGCCCGCCACGAATTCCTCTACTGTGCCAATTTTTTCATCAGAGAATAGCACTCGCAACCTACGTCCTCGATTATTTTCTGGCCGTATCTCAATCTCTGTCTTCCTCAACAGTTTTTGCCCTTTACAGCTCCTTATGATACCATGGAAGTTATTCCCCGATGTTTTAACACATGTCTTATCATCCTGTCCCTTTTCTTGTCAAAGTTTTCCACAGATTCCTTTCCTCTCCGAATCTGCACAGAGCCTACTCATTCCTTAACTTACCAGTCCACCTAATTTTCAATATTTTTCTGTTGCACCACATCCCAAATGCTTCGATTCCCTTCTTTTGTGGTTTTCCCACAGTCCATGTTTCACTGCTGTGGTCCAAACGTACATATTCCGAAATTTCTTTCTCAATTAATGTACGATACTAGTAGACTTCTTTTGGCCCTTTGCTCAGACTGTCATGGGCTACATTGTTTCCTTAGACAGCAGAATTCATTAACTTCATCTACTTCGCGATCACCAAACCTGATGTTAAGTGTCTCGCTGTTCTCATATCTGCTACTTCTCATTACTTTCGTCTTTCCTCATTTACTCCCAGTCCATACTCTGTCCTCATACCAACCAGCATATCCTGTAATTCTTCCTCACTGTCACTGATAGAGCAATGTCATCAGCGATTCTTATCAATGATATCCTTTCACCTTGAATTTTAATCCCACTCTTGACTCTTTCTTTTATTTTCGTCATTGCTTTTTCGACGTAAAGACTGAGAAGCAGGGGCGAAAGACTGCATTCCTGTCTCACACTCGTTTTAATCCGTGCACTTCATTCTTGGTGTTACAGTCCTACTGTTGCCTCTTGTGTCTTGTACATGTTGTACACTCCTGGAAATTGAAATAAGAACACCGTGAATTCATTGTCCCAGGAAGGGGAAACTTTATTGACACATTCCTGGGGTCAGATACATCACATGATCACACTGACAGAACCACAGGCACATAGACACAGGCAACAGAGCATGCACAATGTCGGCACTAGTACAGTGTATATCCACCTTTCGCAGCAATGCAGGCTGCTATTCTCCCATGGAGACGATCGTAGAGATGCTGGATGTAGTCCTGTGGAACGGCTTGCCATGCCATTTCCACCTGGCGCCTCAGTTGGACCAGCGTTCGTGCTGGACGTGCAGACCGCGTGAGACGACGCTTCATCCAGTCCCAAACATGCTCAATGGGGGACAGATCCGGAGATCTTGCTGGCCAGGGTAGTTGACTTACACCTTCTAGAGCACGTTGGGTGGCACGGGATACATGCGGACGTGCATTGTCCTGTTGGAACAGCAAGTTCCCTTGCCGGTCTAGGAATGGTAGAACGATGGGTTCGATGACGGTTTGGATGTACCGTGCACTATTCGGTGTCCCCTCGACGATCACCAGTGGTGTACGGCCAGTGTAGGAGATCGCTCCCCACACCATGATGCCGGGTGTTGGCCCTGTGTGCCTCGGTCGTATGCAGTCCTGATTGTGGCGCTCACCTGCACGGCGCCAAACACGCATACGACCATCATTGGCACCAAGGCAGAAGCGACTCTCATCGCTGAAGACGACACGTCTCCATTCGTCCCTCCATTCACGCCTGTCGCGACACCACTGTAGGCGGGCTGCACGATGTTGGGGCGTGAGCGGAAGACGGCCTAACGGTGTGCGGGACCGTAGCCCAGCTTCATGGAGACGGTTGCGAATGGTCCTCGCCGATACCCCAGGAGCAACAGTGTCCCTAATTTGCTGGGAAGTGGCGATGCGGTCCCCTACGGCACTGCGTAGGATCCTACGGTCTTGGCGTGCATCCGTGCGTCGCTGCGGTCCGGTCCCAGGTCGACGGGCACGTGCACCTTCCGCCGCCCACTGGCGACAACATCGATGTACTGTGGAGACCTCACGCCCCACGTGTTGAGCAATTCGGCGGTACGTCCACCCGGCCTCCCGCATGCCCACTATACGCCCTCGCTCAAAGTCCGTCAACTGCACATACGGTACACGTCCACGCTGTCGCGGCATGCTACCAGTGTTAAAGACTGCGATGGAGCTCCGTATGCCACGGCAAACTGGCTGACACTGACGGCGGCGGTGCACAAATGCTGCGCAGCTACCGCCATTCGACGGCCAACACCGCGGTTCCTGGTGTGTCCGCTGTGCCGTGCGTGTGATCATTGCTTGTACAGCCCTCTCGCAGTGTCCGGAGAAGTATGGTGGGTCTGACACACCGGTGTCAATGTGTTCTTTTTTCCATTTCCAGGAGTGTATATTACCTATATTTCCCTATAGCTTACCTCTGTTTCTCTCAGGATTTCGAATATCGTGCAACACTTGACATTGTCGAACGCTTTTTCCAGTTCGACAAATCCAGTGCACGCCTCTTGATTTGTCTTTAGTCTTGCTTCCATTATCCGCCGTATATTCGGAACTGCCTCACTTGTGCCTTTACCTTTCCTAAAGCCAAACTACTCGTCATCTAAGAACATCTTCGATTTTCTTTCCATTCTTCTGTATATTATTCTTGTCAGTGACTTGGATGCACGAGCTGTTAAGCTGATTGTGCGATAATTCTCGCATTTGGCAGCTCTTGCGATCTTCGGAATTGTGTGGATGATGTTTATCCGAAAGACAGATAGTATATCGTCATATTCATATATTATACACAGCAAAGCGAATAGTCGTTTAATTGCCATTTCCCCAATGATGCAATATTATCTATCCATTTTGCCTCATTAGATCTTAAGTCCTCCAAAGGTCCTTTAAAGTCTGATTTTAATATCGGATCTCCTCTCTCTTCTAAACCGACTCCTGTTTCTTCGTCTATCACGTCGTCAGACAGGTCTTCCGCCTCATAGAGGCCTTCAGTGTACTCTTTCCACTTATCCTCTCTCTCCTCTGCATTTAATAGAGAAATTCCCTCTGCATTCGTAATGTTGCCTCGCTTTCTTTTAACTTCACCTAAGATTGTTTTGAATTTTCTATGAGCTGAATCAGTCCTTCCGACAATCATTTCTTTTTTGATGTATTCAGATTTTTCATGCAGCCATTTCTTCTTAACGTCTCTGCACTTCCTACTTATTTCATTCGTAAGTGACTTATTGCTGTACCTCTGGATTTCCGTGAACATTTATGTACTTTATTCTTTTATCGATCAACTAAAGTATTTCTTCTGTTACCCATGGTTTTTTCGCAGTTCTATTCTTTTTACCTAAGTTTTTCTTCCCAACCTCCGTGTGTGCCAGTTTTAGAGATTTCTATTCCTCTTCAAGTGAATTGCCTACAGAGCTATTCATTATCGCAGTATCTATAGCCCCCGAGAACTTCAAGCGCATCTCTTCATTCCTCGCCGCGCGGGATTAGCCGAGCGGTCTCGGGCGCTGCAGTCTTGGAGTGTGCGGCTGGTCCCGGCAGAGTTCGAGTCCTCCCTCGGGCATGGGTGTGTGTGTTTGTCCTTACGATAATTTAGGTTAAGTAGTGTGTAAGCTTAGGGACTGATGACTTTAACAGTTAAGTCCCGTAAGATTTCAGACACATTTGAACATTTCTTCATTCCTTAGTACTTCCGTATTCCACTTCTTTTCAGACAGTTTCTTCCTGACTAGTCTCTTTAACTTCGACCTACTCATCATCATTACCAAATTGTGATCTTAGTCTATATCTGCCCCGGGGTACACCTTACTATCCTATATCTGATTTCGGAATCTCTGCCTGGCCATGATATAATCTAACTGGAAGCTTCCCGTATCTCCCGGCGATCTGGAATTTATTGCAGGACTCAATTGGTCTTCCTTCTGTCGTATTGCTAGTATCAAGTCCAGATTCTCCCATAACCCGTTCTTCCACTGCTTCCTCTGCATTTACATTCTAATCCCACATGACTATTAGATTTTCATCTTCTTTTACGTACTGAATTACCTCTTCAATCTCCTCGTATACTTTCTCTGTCCCTCCATTTTTGGCTTGCGACGCCGGCTTGTATGCCTGAACTATTGTTGTCGGAGTTTGTTTGATGTCGATTCTGATGAGAATAACCCTATCAGTGTACTGTTCACAGTAAGTCACAGTCTGCCCAACCTTCCTATTCGCAACGAACCCTACTCCCGTTATACTATTGTTTGCTGCTGTTGATATTACCCCCTAATCATCCATCCAGAAATCCTTGTCTTCTTTCCATTTCACGTCACTGATCCCCACTATATCTAGAGTGGGCCTTACAATTTTCAGATTTTATGGCTTCCCTACCACGTTCAGACTGCTGACGCTCTACTCAGGTGTTTTCCACCAGCTACTAGAAAATTAGCTTCTGAGCCTCCTGCCATGAAGCAGTGCCTTACGCAATTGCAGTTTGCATGCGGCTATTAACGAGGAGAACATTATCTTAATTTCACAAACATGCTCAGTGGAAGAGAGGTCAAAATGGCGAAGAGGTGTTTCGGCTTATTTGTAAATAGTTGAACGTTTCTGAGAAAACGGCGGTCTAAGTTTTGAGGTAGTTTATATGCCTTTCAGCTAGTAAATATTTTAACCGACGCGGTACCCCGGTGGCTAGCGTTGCGGTTCTCACTTTTGAAACGACATTGTTGCTCTTCGTCAACTAATTGTACGTCTGGTGAACTACACTACTGCCCATTAAAATTGATACACCAAGAAGAAGTATAGATGATAAATGGGTATTCATTGGACAAATATATTATACTAGAACTGACATGTGATTACATTTTCACGCAGTTTGGGTGCATAGATCCCGAAAAATCAGTACCCAGAACAAGCACCTCTGGCCGTAATAACGGCCTTGATACGCCTGGGCACTGAGTCAAACAGAGCTTGGATGGCATGTACAGGTACAGCTGCCCATGCCGCTTCAACACGATACCACAGTTCATCAAGAGTAGTGACTGGCGCATTGTGACGAGCCAGTTGCTCGGCCACCATTGACCAGACGTTTTCAATTGGTGAGAGATCTGAAGAATGTGCTGGCCAGGACAGCAGTCGAACATTTTCTGTATCCAGAAAGGCCCGTACAAGACCTGCAACATGCGGTCGTGCATTATCCTGCTGAAATGTAGGGTTTCGCAGGGATCGAAAGGAGGGTAGTGCCACGGGTCGTAGCACATCTGAAATCTAACGTCCACTGTTCAAAGTGCCGTCAATGCGAACAAGAGGTGACAGAGTCGTGTAACCAATGCACCCCATACCATCACGCCAGGTGATACGCCAGTATGGCGATGACGAATACACGCTTCCGATGTGCGTTCACCGTGATGTCGCCAAACACGAATGCGACAATCATGGTGCTCTAAACAGAACCTGGATTCATCCGAAAAAAATGTTTTGCCATTCGTGCACCCAGGTTCGCCGTTGAGTACAGCATCGCAGGCGCTCCTGTCTGTGATGCAGCGTCGAGGGTAACCGCAGCCATGGTCTCGGAGCTGACAGTCCATGATGCTGCGTACGTCGTCGAACTGTTCGCGCAGATGGTTGTCGTCTTGCAAACGTCCCCATCTGTTGACTCAGGGATCGAAACGTGGCTGCACGATCCGTTACAGCCATGCGGATAAGATGCCTGTCATTTCGACTGCTAGTGATACTAGGCCGTTGGGATCCAGTACGGCGTTCCGTATTACCCTCCTGAGCCCCCCCCCCCCCCCCGACTCCATATTCTGCTAACAGTCATTGGATCTCGACCAATGCGAGCAGCAACGTCGTGATACGATGAACCGCAATCGCGATAGGCTACAATCCGACCTTTATCAAAGTCGGAAACGTGCTGGTACGCATTTCTCCTCCTTACACGAGGCATCACAACAACGTTTCAGCAGGCAACGCCGGTCAACTGCTGTTTGTGTATGAGAAACCTGTTGTAAAGTTTCCTCATGTCAGCACGTTGTAGGTGTCGCCACCGGCGCTAACCTTGTGTGAATATTCTGAAAAGCTAATCGTTTGCATATCACAGCATCTTCTTCCTGCCGCTTAAATTTCGCGTCTGTAGCACGTCATCTTTGTGGTGTAGCAATTTTAATGGCCAGTAGTGTAATTAAAGAAGAACAATAGGTGAATGGGAAAATTCTTTGATAATTGTTTCGGGTGAATTTACTGTAGTGCATCTTCATTCATAATCTGCTGCAAACGCCAGTTTTCGATTAAGTGATCCGTTATGCGTGGTTTGCTGTGAAATTATTGCCAACGCCTGAAATATTCAGCAGTGTTTACGACCTTACTTTCGCGAGTGAGCCACTGTGCCACCATTTCGGCTGAGAATATCGTGTTTTCATGGGCGTCTATTTCACGGAGAACACTTTTACCATCGTTTTCGCAGAAACTGTCGACTATCTACGAATAAGCTGAGACACGTGTTCGTTTATTTTGGCTCCTCTTTTACTGGGGGAAGCTTCTGGGAAATCGGGTTATGGCACTTGACGTATTCTCCTCGCGAGTCTGATCGGTCGAAATGCCTGAATGTTGAACAGTTCTGTGGTACGGTTTGAACCTCGCAAGTAAGGGAATTCTGTCGGCGTTCTTGGTGAAGTGGAGTGATACGTCGTGGCGCTGTGGGACAGTGTCCCTAACTGAAGTTGGCAATTTTCTGATCATTAGTGATCAAGAAAGTTAGTTTTCAAATACGGAAAGACTAAACGAATCGTAAATGGGTTTCTGTCCGCAACGTCGAATTGTGTTCTTTCACGTCGCCCCCACTTGTGTTGGCTGTGGAGCCAGGTTTTGAGTGGCTGTCTCGACCGGAAATTAGAACCGCAAGTCTATAGAACCACCAGCTTGCCGTTGTTGGTCCTCATTTTGTCTCCGTTTCTCGCGGATTTGAGTCGAATTACGTGGGCGCCCACATGTGAAAAGCATCCGTGATGTGAGACGTTTCGTCATTATTCTGCCTTGCGGCATACGTTAATTCTTCCTCGCGTTAGGCCTTTCTTAAAGCGGATAACAGCCTGCAGTCATGCATTTTGCTGCATGTAGTTATTTCTTATTTGTGTGTGTGTGTGTGTGTGTGTGTGTGTGTGTGTGGGTGTGTGTGCGCCATTTGTATTGTTTTATTCGACATCAGCGTAGCCTTTGCCCGCAGCTAGGCGTTAATTCAAGTATTGAACATGTTCTGGTAGTCCACAGATCTAGTCGCAGTTAAACTCCGTAATAAACTTCTGGTACTTGTTTTTCAATGTCAAGTTTATCTTGTTATTGTGTTCGGTAACGGTGGTAGGGTGGGTTACCTTATACCTCGCAAGGTACGGGCACTATCAGAGTAATTACAGCAAACGAACCCCTCCCACAAGTGGGTTAACAAATCCACATTGCCTGTGCAAGGGACAAATTACTTAAACACATTATAATTTACATATGTTGTTGGGGCGATCTAATGTTGTAATTTATAATATTGGAAGCCAAGATCGGTTGATGTGAAATAATTTATTTCAAGACCAGTGTCGTCGTAATTATTTGTTGTACTCAGATTCCCGTCAGTAATTATTTGTCATACTCAGATTCTCTGATCTCACAGAAATGTAATTACACACCAGTCTCGTCGAAAAACTGAGAACACGCTCTAATAATAAACCAACACTGTATTATCATGAATGAGCATGCTCTCAGTAAGTCAACAAGACATGTGTAATTATATTTCTGGGAGATCCGAAAATCTGACGATGACAACTAGTTGCTGTCGAAATTGGTCACGAAATCAACTATTTCATATCAAGCGATCTAGGCTTCTAAAATTATAAATTAACCACATAACCTGCTTGTGAATTAATTTTATTTGCACGACAACTCCATTAGTACTATCCACCTAATCGATTCCTCCTTTCCTTCTTCCTCTGAATTGCGAAGAGAGAATTTTTAACCGTGTCTCGTGAGTTAAAGCGAAACTACCGATCTGTATTTAGACAGACTGGACTGTGTGGCACTGCGGAAAATCAGTCCTGGCGCTCCAACAAATGTTTCCCGTTAAATCCGTGTGGCAGTACCTCACTTAACTGCTCTCGTGCGCCGGACTGCGCCGAGATGAGTCAGCGTGGCACCACGGGAACTCAGCGGCATGGAAGAAAGGAACTTTCAAGGTGAGAATTAAAAGCTGTTGATTACCTTCGTAGTTTAGTGGGACATCTGCTGATACAGTCAGGGATCATCTGTAAACAGGCACTCGATGGAGTGGTTAAGGGGAATGTAGTAGACGTGGACAGATTGTAAAAGATGTTGGATGTAGAAGTTATGTAGATACGAAGAGGGCTGAGGGTAGCAGGAAACCAGTCTGCTACGAAGCTTGTAGGCAAGGAATGTTCTGTTCGAACATGAGACACTACCATTCTTGCCCGGCCGCAGTTCCACATAACGCGCACCCGCATGCCACGCGTATAAAGCCCGTTTTACACGAGTGACTTTCTGGTCAAAATCGATTACTCAGAATGTGTGCGCGCTTTGTGCCTGCGTGTGAATCAGTAACCAACCACGACGCGATTGTGTCTATGACATCAGTGATCTGTAGATTGTGTCGAGTGAGGCGCGTGAGGGAAGGGGCCATATGACTGCCGCTAACATGGGAAGTTAACCGCCGGCCGCTGTGGCCGAGCGGTTCTAGGTACTTCAGTCTGGAACCACGCTGCTGCTACGGTCGCAGGTTCGAATCCTGCCTCGGGCATAGGTGTGTGTGATGTCCTTAGATTAGTTAGGTTTAAGTAGTTCTAAGTCTAGGGGGCTGATGACCTCAGATGTGAAGTCGCATAGTGCTTTGAGCCATTTGAACCATTTGAACTTAACCTACACTGGCAGCTCTCACTCTTGTTACAGAAATGCGTTTTATGCTGCCGTGTTCTTAATCTTTTGTTTCTGTTGTTTGCTGTGTTTTAGGGACACACTGAAAAATTACGCAAGATCGTGGTACTTTTTTTTCCTATTAGCGGTGTCCTACGAGATAGATGAAATATCTAACAGCAAAAAAAGTTTGCCATTTACTGAGAAAATGCCTGCTATGTGCGTAAATAAGACCCTAAGTAGATAAATATGATTTAATAGATAGATAGAGTGGTGTGGCTAGGGCCTCTTGTCGGGTAGACGGTTCGCCGGGTGCAAGTCTCTCGATCTGACGCCACTTCGGTGACTTGCGTGTCGATGGGGATGAAATGATGATGATGACAACACAACACCCAGTCCCTGAGCGGAGAAAATTTCCGACCCAGCCGGGAATTGAACCTGGGGCCTTAGGATTGACATTCTCTCGCGCTGACCACTCAGCTACCGGTGGCGGACAACAGGTTTTAATGAAAATTATTTCAATAGTGGAAATGTTAGAATTATTTGGTGAGAGACATAATTTTCGATATTTTTTGGACCTCAGCAAGAAAACAAGATACTGAGTATAAAGAAAAGGGCTATATTTACTGTCTTCTAGATATTTTGGATGTGTTTGCAAGTATATACGGGAGCCATTCGTAAAGTAAGGACCGATCGGGTGTGAAAGGGAGGCCACAGTGAAAAAAAATGGTTCAAATGGCTCTGAGCACTATGGGACTCAACTGCTGAGGTCATTAGTCCCCTAGAACTTAGAACCAGTTAAACCTAACTAACCTAAGGACATCACAAACATCCATGCCCGAGGCAGGATTCGAACCTGCGACCGTAGCGGTCTTGCGGGTCCAGACTGCAGCGCCTTTAACCGCACGGCCACTTCGGCCGGCCACAGTAAAAATTCGATGAAGTTTTGCACGGATGTGTTGGGCAGTGTCTCTAGCATGCCGGTCGACGGCGCCACGTCGGTGTTTGCAGTTCTGAGCGCACATGAAGATGCCTAGAAAATAGCGTCTCCCGCCAAGTATGGGTGCCTTCCGTGAGATTTCGTGTGTTTTCTTACTGCCCACGTAACTTAACTGTCACGCATGTCCTTCTTCATGACAGTCCTTGGCAGCACACTGCAGGGGCAACGAAAACGCTCCTTTAGCGTTTTCGATGTGAAGTCTTTGATCGCCCACCAAACAGCTCCCACTGATTTTCATCTCTGCTCACATGAACCGCTTGCTATGACGACAACAGTTTGGCACAGACAACGAGCACCAAACAAGCATAGAGAATTAGTAGGAAGTACAGGTGGCTGCATTCTATGACGAGGGTTTTGGAAAGTTGGTGCAACGCTGTGATAAATGTCTATGTCGGAGCGATGACTACGTAGGGAAGTAGCTGGAGGGTACAGTTAAATTGTGCAAATAAAACATTTTTGATTTTCACAGTGGTTTCCATTTCGCGACCGATAGGCCCTTACCTTCCGATCAGCCCTCGTATATGTTCTGAAATGTTTGAATGACGCTTTTCCTATTCTTTCAGTTATCAGGAGTGTAGATAATTAATCACATGACCTTTGGCAAGGACTTACACTATGAATTCTGCTCTTATCATTGTTAAACTCTACTATCATTGCTTATTATTATATTTTGCTACCATAGCTAGATTTTTCGTAAAAAGGATAGTCCCTCATGACTTAACCTTCACCGTTCATATACCACACTGCTCAGCAGTCAGTTTTCACAAGACAGTGTTTTGGCGCCGACGTGTAGATAATAAAGACCACTAGAAACAGATGACACACTGTACAGGAATAAAACTCCAAGGGCGCTGCAGTAGACTCACGTGTCTGGGGTAGTCAACTGAGACAAGAAAGTCGATAGTGTAAAAGGGGCTTGAATTTCATTCGCCAGCGAATTCCGCGTGCTAACAGAGTGTACCTGTGCAAATGACAGTAGTAATGAAGCCTAAATGTAACATCATGAAGTGATACAGAAGATGAGGCAGACACACACTAAGACACGGCAACATACAACACAAGCGGAGCTACAAAACTAAATACATACGAAGAATAATATTAGAGATACAGGTGTATATATAAACTTATAAATAAAGAAAATGCTGGTCAGAACTGCCTAACGCGGTGACCCAATTCCGGGAACTGCTTTCCTGGCAAACCCCATAAAGCACTGACAGTAATAACTACTGTAATAATTGCCCTTAAAGTGTATTTAATAATAAACGGTGGTCGGCTGTTGTTACCAAGGAGTCACTTAAAAATTATAATTAATTTGGGGACCTAACTCCTAATACACAAATTATATACAGTGTGATTCACCTAACTTTGCCACCACATATATTTCCGACACGAAACAAAATGTGAAAAATGCAGTTGTCCAGTGTTGCACCTGTGTCAAAGGCTCGCACAATGGGCACGAATGAACAATCCATAAATGTAAAGAAACATCAGTTTCAACACAAAGTTTGGCTTTTTCTAATGGCACGTACATATTTTTTCTACAGAAATGAAAACTATAGTTACAACTAGTGATGGTGGTCTTGGTTTCACTGGTCTGAAGCTTATACCTTCTGCATTACTGTGGCTTTAAATAATGGAAACGGTGCCACACTTTCTGCCGTAATGCAGTAATGGCGATTGTCTGCACTGTCCTCAAGCCTACTGTAGGCTAACCTTTCTCTTTGCATCACGGGAGAAACTGCGGCGCTGTTGCCATCTTTTAAAGTCTGCGTATTTCAGAAGCTACAAGGCTTAGAACAGTGAAAACATGCCTGCCGTCACTAACTATACCTCTACTTTTCATTTCCTTAGAAAAGAGGTACATGTGCCGTTAAGAAAACGGTGCTTTGTGTTGAAAGTGATGTTTATTTACGTTTATGGATTGTGCGTTCCTGCCCATTGAGTGAGCCCCTGAAGTAGGTGCATCCCTGGCCAATTGCATTTTTCCCACTTTGTTTCGGAAATATGAGTGGCAGAGTTAGGTGGGGCACCCCGTATAAAACCTGTAATGCCAAATCGAAAGTAAAGGCCTCGATGCAATTCTGAGCTTTTCCTCTCCGATCGTTGATGATGCCTGGCAACCATTTTATCTGTGCTCTCCTATTCTTCTTTTATTCTCTTGTAAATTCCTAACATTTTCACTTAACACCTTACGTTTCTTTTAACTAATTTGCAGTTTCTATGTTTTTAAAGTTCTTTTTAACTCATTATTATCACGTTGTTTACATGCTGTCACATGATTGAAACTATAAACTGTTAAGACCCATTTTAAAATGCAAGCTGACAGGCATTTAAATATGCAACAAATGAAATGGAAATGTGTTTTAATAATGAAGCCGGTTAACGTTTCGTGTGTTTATTGCCCCTAATGATTCGTGTTTTTTTTATCATTTCATGAAGTTAGGGACCTTCTTCTGGATTCAGAAAATTCAGTCAGGACGATGTCTGTCTGGTTCGGACGAATTTTCTTGAAGCCAAATAAACTTGAGCTAATTTGGCAGTCCTGAAGCATTAATGAGCTTGAGATAACTATGACAGAACTTTTAAAAATTGCATACATCATGATGCATGCCAGCTACATCGTACTTATAAAGATCAGTCAATAAATGAATACTTATTCATCCACGTTATACAGAATTACGAAACAGCAGTGTCGGTGTTATTAAGAAGTACATCTACATCCACATCTACATGCATTCTCTGCAAATTACATTTAAGTGCTTCATCGAACCACCTCCACAATAATTGTCTATTATTCCAGTCTCGAACAGCGCGGAGAAAACAAGCAACTATATCCTTCCGCGCGAGCTCTTATTTCCCTTATTTTATAATGATGATGTTTCTTCCTAGGTAAGTCAGAGTCAACAAAGCATTTTCTTATTCAGAGGAGACAGTTGATGACTGAAAAATCTTGAGATTCCACCTCAACGAAAAACTCCTTTGTTTTAATTATGTCCCTCGCAAATCCTGTAGCACGTCATTGACACTCTGATGCAATGTTCTGTCGGACATGTATGCATGTTCCAAAGTAACGTTGCAACTTACTTCTTAGTAACACAGGCTTTGTTATTCACCAATACCAGGTCATCTGCTATCAATAAATACGTTCTTTCTGGACGACGACATCTGGAAGTTGGGGTCTGGATGTGATTCCTGCTAGGATGGCCGAAGCGGAGCCTCGAGTTACGACCCCTGCACACTGCTACCCCCCCCCCCCCCCCCCTCATGCCGCCCTCGCCTTCCTATAATAAAAACTGTCAACTGTGTTTATATAATAAATATTGGAGCTAGTTCTCCATGGGAAAAAAGCACGGAAGGTCCACGGTTCGATCTCCAGCGGAAACAATTTTTTCCTTCAGTTGGCTGTTAATTGTGCTTTGGAAGAAACTGAAACTGAAAGGTATCATATCGAAGATGATATTGTGAGACTGTAGTTGTCTGGTAAAAATGAAGTGTTTAATAGACAGAGTCCGTTATATTACCGGAGAATCATTTTTTGACGGATGACTACAGTTAAAATAAAAAAAAGTGGGTAAGGCGATTTTTTGAGGTCTGCGACTGTATTATAAATTTGTGAAATAGTTTTTACTGCTTCAGTCACTTTCTACTGATATTTATTAGGAGGACGCATTTCGGCCCTGATACACTAATGAAATTAATTGAACATGCAACTAAGTTACGTACTAACCTAACAGTGTTATTCTGTACAGTGTTAAATTTCGGTCCATAACCTCACTGGCACATCCTGTAAATAACCCTTATCACACTTCAGACTAACGTAATACGAATATAACTGTAATGGATCTGATGACAGAAGCATGCTACGGAAAGGTGTCGTGCTTAATAAATATTAGTAAAATGCGACTGAAACTGTAAAAATTATTTCATAAATGAAGACTACTCATGCAGAGGCTGCGACACACGCGCGCACACACACACACACACACACACACACACACACACACACACACACACACACAGACATACACACACCGTCATACTTAGTTGCATAGTTGACAATTTTTTTTAGATACCCGGCTTTTTGACACGAGAAAGATATAGGCCTTATCAATCGCGCTCATCTCTCCCCTTTGTGGTGTACAGCTATTTCTGCCATCTCTCTCATCCTTCACCGAGAGCACTAGAGGAAACCTGAAAATGTAAGGATATAGGTTTCATCAATCAAAGTTGCGCACACACGTATATAACATGTCCTTTTCGACTGTTTTACCGCGGAGGTCATCAAGAAATTTAAGTGAGATTGACGGTACTTATTACGTACCGTTCTCACCCACTCAGTTCATCACAGTGATAAACACTGTTACATATTTTTCGTCGATGTCACCGAAAGTGAACCGGTTTTTTTTCCGCTGATGTCACCGAACGTGAGCCGGTTTTTCCACTTAGGCTGAAAGTTTTAATTTAATTTACGTACGAAGGCAAGAGAAAAATTATTCGGAGTCTTGCTACATAAAAATGCAGTTATTCCTCGACGTAGTCACCTCTTAGGTCAATGCTCTCTACATAACTCGTCTCGGAACTCGTTACTATCCGTTTGGTCGCAAAAGCTGCCTAAAATGTTGTGGAATTGCCATGGAAGAGTCCTTTAACACATAGATTTGCCTTAATCAGGCAGATGTTAAACGTTTCTGGAAAAAAGTCGAAAAGCGCGTGGTATTTCTATTTTTCACTCTTTCTCACGTGTGTCTCGTCTTTAAGGCACTTATTACATTCACCTTACAATCATAAATAATAAATCAAATAAAGGAGTAACTCAAACAGTTTTTCTTATAAGTGTTCATTGTGAGCATCATTAGTCACGCGGCGCATACGGAGTTGATAGGCAAGTTCTTCTGAAACTTTTATCAATGTGTCTGGAGTGATTGTTGCAGTTGTTTAACTGATCGCGCACTGAGTTATGCCAGTAAGGTGTCGCACATTGTGGCTGCCAAATAAAGTTCTGTGGTTCAGCATCTTGTGTTTGACGAAAGAGCCATAGCCCTAGTGCACCAAGATAAGATCCATAAACTTTCTCCGCGATATGGCACAGAAAACGTTGAATGTAAGGAAGTTTCGATGCAACTGTTCCATCTCACGGGGACTTTCTGACCGCCTACATGTGCCCATTATATGTGTCCACATTTCAATTTAGGTGAAATATCGATTCATCAGTGAAGACGAAACGATCCAGAAAATTAATGATAATCCCGTGTGGCTAGAGCCTACATTCGGGTAGACCGGTCGCTTGGTGCATGTATTTCGAGTTTACGCCACTTCAGCAATTTGCGTGTCGATGGGGATGAAATGATGATGACAAGGACAACACAACACTCAGTCCCTTAGCGGAGAAAGACTCCGGCCCAGCCGGGAATCGAACCTGGGCCGTTAGGTATGACATTCCGTCGCGCTGACCACTCAGCTACCAGGGATGGAAATCCAGAAACTCATCATAATGCAGCAACATTTCGTTTGCAATGTTGGGACATAACGCGTAATCTGTAAACTTTAGAGCTTTTAAGAACTGCAAACGGTAAGGACGTGGCGGTAAGCGTCTCCAAGTCTACAAACAGCCGTCACTGGAATTGATAATTCACGGCTACTCTTACGAATTAATTTATAGGGGTTACGCGAGAAAGACTTTCTCACTCGTTCAACACTTTTTTCAGTCACTCTTGCGCCGCGTGAGGTATGGTGCATATATTGAACACTTGTAAGAAAAGAATTTTTGAGTTCCACTTTCATTCGATGCGTTATCTGTAATTTTAAGTCGAAAGTAATAAATGCTACAAAGCCTTAAAACGCCGATACGCGTGGTATTTTTAGGTACATGTCACTGCCCCTACTTGGTATGTTGCCTGCAGACTGCTACAGGACGAGATGTTGCGAAAGGCTGCGTTGCAGGCGCTCTTCACTGCGAGGGCTTAAAGCGATACAGTAAAAGAAAACTAAGTCGTATGGCGGGATTGGCTGGCATACGGAAAGGAGTATTCAGATATAAAAGTAGCTTGGGCGTATCACAAGCAGTGTTATAGTGTAAGACGTGTATATTTCTATTGTCTATTGTCAAACCACAATTTATGAAAGATGTTTATATTTTATTAATAGGATTAAGTAGGAATAATTAATATTTGTCATACATTTTAAGAAAAGAGCGGGAAAGACCGCGCATTGATACATTTTGTAATGGTAGCAGGGATTGTCTGCACCAGAAAGCGTTGTTGGCAGGAGAGACCGCACTTTATCGTTCGTAGGAAGTCAGTAGTAAGCGAGACGTGAAGCGAGTCGGTAGCAGGTCTGAAGCGAGAGGTCGAGAAGAGCGGTGTGCCTGCCAACCACCAGCTATGATTTACAAGAGATTATAAACGGATGTACAGAGACATCAGCTAACTATTATCATAAGAGGAACTAATATTATTGAATTATTTTTTTGAGAAACTCAAGACTACTGAAGATATTTTAATGAAATAAAAAAAAATTATTTATTTATTATGTAAAAATGAAAATGAATGAAAACGGGGAAAAATGGCTTTAAATATTTTTGTTATTTGCTCTTTCAGTACGAACTTTGTTGTAGAACCCCTTATTTACGTGTGGTAATAAAAATTCATTTAGACAGAATTAAGCACATTTAAAATTACGTGAATCTTGGCAACCCTCTCATGCTGATAAATTCATATTAACTGATTAAGAACATTTAGTTAAAAATTGTATAAATTAAATTTTGTACATATTTCGACCTTGGCACACATTTTCTAAATGCAGTGGTTTTTTAAATATTTACTGAATTCTTTCCCGGCGTTAGCTATGGAACACAAGACTGTCTCTGTTAGCATAAAATGGTTAAATATTGCCAAGCCGACCTGAACGTTTAATTATCATTGACAAAACACACTTCACTATACGTTTAAGTTATTTGCTTTAGAAATTGAAAGAACCAACAGATTAACAACTTCAACGTTAATTATCCGCCTATGAATGCACAAATGTAAAACCAGTAATAAATTCCGTCAGCCTCAGGATCGCTGTAAAAGAAAAATATTTCGTAATTCACCGCTAATTTTATCTGCTCCCGATTTACGGGTTTGGTTAATTTTTTTTTAGCGGAACAATTTTTTAAATGTGCCGCCGCTGCAAATCGTTCGGTCGCGGTACAACCCAGAAACACCAACGATAATCACTAAAAATGATGAAAATTCTTTAAAGAAATGTTATAGATGACATGGGCAAGCTAATTTACATTAGTAATACACAATTTTGATAAATTATAATGTATTTAGACCACAACAATAATTAAACTTACATTACTTTGTAATTTCTCCTCTAATGGCGGCTAAAGATAGATACAGACAAAAGAAGTCTACTCATTCATAAAATGCTACGTCACAGGTTCCTCTCTCTCTCAGCTCTCGAGGAAGACGACAAAGAATGCACATTATGTATTCCTATTTATACTATTGCTGATTGTGAATGTCTCTTTGTAATCTTACAACATTATTTTCCTCTGTGGCTGTATGTTACATTTTTTTATCGCAGATATTAACATATTTCGTAATTACATTATGAGTATAGAAATATTACAATATAAATACATCGAGAATATTATTACAGAAAATATTACAATAATAACGAATGTCCTTTATACAAAATTAAATAATATTTTTTTGTTAAACAATTACAGTACATACGAATTGCTTCATAGTGGCGTACATAGTACAATTAAATGTCATTTCATTTTATTAATAGTGTGTGTGCTGCCAGGGAACGTTACAATATGTTTGCGCAATGCTAGTTGTAAGATTATTGTAAAAAGTAAGTCCCATTTGAACGTTTGTAAAATTATTTCATTGAGAATATAATTAATTTTTGCCAGCAATATTGCATTACTGATTATAATCCACCCCCAGAAACAACAACGTAAAACTTTGCAAAATTTTACTGTTGTCAAGAAAAAGTTTAACTATGAATTACGTAACTTCAGTCAAATTAATTAAAGAATAACGTTAACTTTGTTATTAAAGAATAACGTCAGCTGGTAATAAATACAGCCACTTATTATGACCGCCCACCAACAGCTAATAGAGTACAGTAAAACAGAGTAAGTATGTTCGTCTCACAGGCATTTTGGGTTATTGCAGGTAACGACTGAGGGCCACAACGACGACACATTCTATGTTTCATCGAAATAATCAGAAAATTACTTTTAACAAGCAGCATTTAAATTTGTATGCGAAGATTGAGAAAGAGACTTAATTTCAAAGGGAAGATTTCATTTGTTATTATTAAGCAAGAGATAGAAATCCCAAGGCAAGGTTTCATAGGTTATTGTAGAAGGAAAGGTTGCGTAAGAAAAGAGATATAGAGGAGGCAGGAAGGTTTCAATAGGACCAATACTTTCCTCAATATACGGGTATATGTCACTTACTGGATCACAGCGGAAGTCTCATGTGGCTTTTCACGGGTGATGCTGTTGTATGCAGAGAAGTAGCCATTTATTTTTTAAACATTCTTCTCTAGCACCACATTTCAAAAGCTAATATTCCCTACTAGTGCTTACCGACCAATTTTCACTTCCGTGCAAGGCTACACCCTTTATAACTATCCTCAGAGGAGACTTCTTACATTTAAATGTATATTCGATGGCAACTGATTTACCTGCTTCAGAAATGCTTTTGTTCGCATTGCCTTCGCAGCTCGTGGTCTAGTGGCTAGCGTTGCTTCCTCTGGATCACGGGGTCCTGGGTTCGATTCCTGGCAAGGTTCTGGCTGGGTTGGAGATTTTCTCTGTCCAGTGACAGGGTGTTTGTGTTTTCCTCATAATTTCATCATCATCAGCGTTCGTGACAGTGGCTCGATTGGACTAAGTAAAAAAATTGGACTGTGTAAAACTTGGGACATTGTACGAGTGCTGATGACCCGATCATCATCATCATCATCTTCCCATTGCCATTCTACATTTTCTATCCTCTCTACTTCGGCCGTCGTACGTTATTTTAATGCCCAAATAGCAAAACTCATCTGTTACTTCTAGTGTCTCATTTGCTAATATAATTCTTTCAGAATCGTCTGATTGACTTCGACTACTTTCCAGTATACTTGTTCATCTTTAATCGATATTCATCTTTTTCCAAGACACTGTCTATTCCGTTCATCTGCTCCTCCAAGTCCTTAGCCGTCTGACAGAACTACAGTGTCATTGGAAAACCTTAATTTTCATTTCTTTTGCATCAATTTTAAATCTCTTCCCTTCACAGCGTGATCAGTGTATGGAATAGATAACATCGGGGAAAACTTCCAACCATCTCTCTCTCCCTTCTGAACTATGGCTTCCCTTTCATGTCCTTCCATTCTTATACACTGATAACCCAAACATTGTGACCACTGCTCACGGCGACGTTGGATGCGGCCTAATGTGTTGCGAGCACGTGACAGGGTAACAAAAGTATGTAAGCGGAGCAGACAAGGACGGGGATCAATCTAGCGACGGTATGGGCTGGAAATGGGGAAATCCATTGAAATGCGAGATTTTGACAGATTACACAGAGCCTGTGATGAGTGTTTCGAAAGCGGGGAAGCTGGTCGAATGTTCACATGCTACTGTTGTGAGCACCGTAACGGAAAGAGGTAGAAGGACAGTGAAACTACACTACTGGCCATTAAAATTGCTACAACAAGAAGAAATGCAGATGATAAACGGGTATTCATTGGACAAATATATTATACTAGAACTGACATATGATTACATTTTCACGCAATTTGGATGTATAAATCCTGAGAAGTCAGTACCCAGAACAACCACCTCTGGCCGTAATAACGGCATTGATACGCCTAGGCTTTGAGAAAAACCGAGCTTGGATGGCGTGTACAGCTTCAACACGATACCACAGTTCATCAAGAGTAGTGACTGGCGTATTGTGATGAGCCAGTTGCTCGGCCACCATTAACCACACGTTTTCAATTGGTGCGAAATCTGGAGAATGTGCTGGCCAGGGCAGCAGTCGAACATTTTCTGTATCCAGAAAGGCCCGTAAAGGACGTGCAACCTGTTGAAATGTAGGGTTTCGCAGGGATCGAATGAAGGGTAGAGCCACGGGTCGCAACACATCTGAAATGTAACGTCTACTGTTCAAAGTGCCGTCAATGTGAACAACAGGTGACCGAGACGTGTAACCAATGACACCCCATACCATCACGCCGGGTGATACGCCAGTATGGCGATGACGAATACACGCTTCCAATGTTCGTTCACAGCGATGTTGCCAAACACGGATGCGACCATCATGATGCTGTAAACAGAACCTGGATTCATCCGAAAAAATGATGTTTTGCCATTCGGGGACCCAGGTTCGTCGTTGAGTACACCATCGCAGTCGCTCCTTTCTGTGATGCACCGTCAAGGGTAACCGCAGCCATGGTCTCCTAGCTGATAGTCCATGCTATTGCAAATGTCGTCGAACTGTTCGTGCAGATGGTTGTTGTCTTGCAAACGTCCCCATTTGTTGACTCAGGGATCGAGATGTGGCTGCACGATCCGTTACAACCATGCGGATAAGATGCCTGTCATCTCGACTGTTAGTCATATGAGGCCGTTGGGATCCAGCACGGCGTTCCGTATTACCCTCCTGAACCCACCGATTCCATATTCTGCTAACAGTCATTGGATCTCGACCAACATGAGCAGCAATGTCGCGATTCGATAAACCGCAATCGCGATAGGCTACAATCCGATCTTTATCAATGTCGGAAACGTGCTGGTACGCATTTCTCCTCCTTACACGAGGCATCACAATAACGTTTCACCAGGCAACGCCGGTCAACTGCTGTTTGTGTATGAGAAATCGGTTGGAAACTTTCCTCATGTCAGCACGTTGTAGGTGTCGCCACCGGCGCCAACCTTGTGTGAATGCTCTGAAAAGCTAATCATTTGCATATCACCGCATCTTCTTCCTGTCGGTTAAATTTCGCGTCTGTGGCACGTCGTCTTCGTGGTGTAGCAATTTTAATGGCCAGTAGTGTACAAGTAGGCGCTAAATGGTTAGACGTCTACGATTCTTCACGGAACGTGGGGTTCGGAGGCTTGACTACTCTGTAAAGTAGGACAGATGGTGATCGGGGCATCTCTGGCGAAAGAGCACAACACTAGTGCAGGCAGAAGTGTTTCGGAGACGCCGTTCATCGTACATTGCTGATCATGGAGATCCGCAGCACACCACCCCTAAGTGTTCACATGTTGGCACATCGCCAGTTACAATTGCAGTCGGCGTGGGACCATCGTCGATGAATGGAAATGTGTCGGCTCTTCGTGTCAATCACATTTTTGCTACACTAGGTCGATGGTTCTCTACACAAACGGCGTCACCGAGGTGAACGGTGGCTCGAAAAGCGCAGCTCGCCGCGGAGAGGCAGGATGGAAGCAGTATTATTCCTGATGAAGACTTGTGGCAGTAATCCAAGACACGCTGACAGCTGCGAACCACCTGCATCCCTTCGTGCTTGTCTTCTCCAGGGCGATGTTATCTTTCAGCAGTGTAAATGTTCCTGTCTCGGAGCCAGAACCGTGCTACAGTGATTTGCAGAGCATTATAGTGAAATCACGTTGATGTATCGGCTACCAAACTTGCCTGATGTAAACACTGTGGAACCCACGTGGGTCGCTGTCGGGCGCCATCACCGTGTACGCAAATCTGCGGTGCGTTATTTACACGAATTACATGACCTGTGTGTAGACATGCAATACCGCATGTTCCCACAAACCTACCAGCAAGCTGTCGGATGCCTGAAATGCAGAATAAGTGATGTATTTCGTTCCAAAGACGGACAAACGGGCTATTAAGCATGTGGTCGTAGTGTTTTGGCTCATCAGCGAAACTGCACAAATTTTATTACATTTTCGATAACCGGTTTCATCCTATGTAAGCCATCTTCTGATCTAATAATGAATATTAAAAAAATAAAAATTATGTGTAACATACAAAGAACGTATCGGCCAACAAAGTAATGTAAATACACACATTTAAAAAGTTTTGCATCACCTCGATTCCGAGAGTTCCGGAATCTGTACAGAAAATTGGAATACAGATAAACATAAACATCATTTCCGCCATTTTTATTGCTCATGAAAATCTCACATTGCATGTTGTACCACCATATAGCGAGACCTTCAGAGGTGGTGGTCCAGATTGCTGTACACACAGGTACCTCTAACACCTAGTAGCACGTCCTCTTGCATTGATGCATGCCTGTATTCGTCATGGCATACAATACACAAGTTCATCAAGGCACTGTTGGTCCAGATTGTCCCACTCCTGAACGGCGATTCGTCGTAGATCCCTCAGGGAGGTTGGTGGGTCACGTCGTCCATAAGCAGCCCTTCTATATCTCTCCTAGGCATGTTCGATAGGGTTCATGTCTGGAGAAAGTGCTGGCCACTCTAGTCGAGCGATGTTGCTATTGTTGTGTCTAGACAAGACAGCCTAGACACAATGAGAGGAAGCCGAAAGGCACGCGCTAAGCTAAAGCAGGATGGCGTGAGGTCTGAAACAGGATACGTAACGAATGCTATAAAGAAAAGTACGTAGCTTCTGGAATACTTAACTTTAATCCATCCTTTTGGTACATCTGGAGATTGTGGCGATACAAGCGAGACTCTTTAGATACATGCAATGTTACTAATGGCGCCTTGCTAGGTCGTAGCCATTGACTTAGCTGAAGGCTTTTCTAACTATCTGCTCTGAAAATGAGCGAGGCTTCGTCAGTGTGCATCGCTAGCTACGTCGTCCGTACAACTGGGGCGAGTGCTAGTCCGTATCTCGAGACCTGCCTTGTGGTGGCGCTCGGTCTCCGATCACACAGTGGCGACACGCGGGTCCGACATGTACTAATGGACCGCGGCCGATTTAAAACTACCACCTAGCAAGTGTGGTGTCTGGCGGAGACACCACAGCTATCATGAAAGAAGTCATACACAAGATGTGCATGATGGGGACGCGTATTGTCGTCCATGAAGACGAATGCATCGCCAATATGCTGCTGGTATGGTTGCACTATCTGTCGGAGGATGGCATTCACGTATCGTACAGCCGTTACGTCTCCTTCCATGCCCACCAGCGGCGTACGTCGGCCCCACATAATACCACCCCAAAACAGCAGGGACCACCTTGCGGCACTCGCTTGACAGTGCACCTAAGGCGTTCAGCCTGACCGGGTTGCCTCCAAACATGTCTCCGACGACTGTCTGGTTGAAGGCGTATGCGACACTCATCGCCGAAGAGAACGTGATGCCAATTCTGAGTGCTCCATTCGACATGTTGTTGGGTTCATCTATACCGAGCTGCATGGTGTAGTGGTTGCAAAGATGGACCTCGCCATGGACGTCGGAAGTGAAGTTGCGCATCATGCAGCCTATTGCGCACAGTCGTAACACGACGTCTTGTGGCTCCACGAAAAGCGTTATTCAACATGGTGGCGTTGGTGTCAAGGTTCCTCATAGGCGTAATCCGCAGGTAGCGCTCATCCACTGCAGCAGTAGCCCTTGGGCGACGTGAGCGAGGCATGTCATCGACAGTTCGTCTCTCTGTATCTCCTCCACGTCCGAACAACATCACTTTGGTTCACTCTGAGACGCCTGGACACTTCACTTGTTGAGAGCCCTTCCTGGCACAAAATAACAAAGTGGACGCGATTGAACTGCGGTACTGGCCGTCTCGGCATGGTTAAACTACAGACAACACGAGCCGTGTATCTCCTTCCTGGTGGAGTGATTGCAACTGGTCGGCTGTCGGACGCCCTCCGTCTAATAGGCGCTGCTCATGCTTGGTTGTTTACATCTTTGGGTGGGTTGAGTGACGTCTCTGAACAGTCAAAGGGACTATGTGATACAATATCCAAGGGCAACGTCTATCTTGAGGATTTCTGTGAACCGGGGTGATGCAAACCTTTTTTTTGATGTGTGTATAATAATTAAGAAAGAATGTGTCCTCCGCTGCAGGTGAGTGGTTAGCGTAGATGGCTGCCATGTGGATGATTCCGGTTTCGATTCCCGGTACTGCCAAGGATTTTTCTTCCTGGGAGGACTGGTAAGGGGTGCACTCAGCCTCGCGGTGCCAATTGAGGAGCTGCTTGACTAAGTAGTAGCGGCTCCACTGCCTGCAAAGTCTGCAAAAAGGCCGAGAGAGCGACGTGTTGGCCAAGTGGCTTTCCATACCGCATCTACATGACACTGCAAGACAGGATGACGCGGCGGCCGGTAAACAACCCTTTAGCCTTCGCAACTTGGCGAGGAGCTCGTTCGTTGATAAGTGAATGCATCTCGTTACTTAAAAACTCGTCGCAGCAACTGTTTCGCGTCGTGGGCCGAACTATTAGCAGCACCCGGTTATGTAAATGTGAAAATGCCGTAAAGTGACGCCGGCCGAAGTGGCCGCGCGGTTCTGGCGCTGCAGTCTGGAACCGCGAGACCGCTACGGTCGCAGGCTCGAATCGTGCCTCGGGCATGGATGTGTGTGATGTCCTTAGGTTAGTTAGGTTTAACTAGTTCTAAGTTCTAGGGAACTAATGACCTCAGCAGTTGAGTCCCATAGTGCTCAGAGCCATTTGAACCATTTCGTAAAGTGACGCTCGCTTAGCAGAGAAAATGAAAATCGAAATTATATATCTGTACCGAGATGTACGTCTTTGTCCCAGGTAGAGTCATTAACGTTAGAAAACTAAGACAAACGCTATTTAAAATGTTAAAATTTATACATGTGCAAAACCAGTTAAAATACACTACTGGCCATTAAAATTGCTATACCACGAAGAAGAAGTGCTACAGACGCGAAATTTAACCTACAGGAAGAAGATGCTGTGATATGCAAATGATTAGCTTTTCAGAGCATTCACACAAGGTTGGCGCCGGTGGCGACACCTACAACGTGATGACATGAGGAAAGTTTCCAATCGATTTCTCATACACAAACAGCAGTTGACCGGCGTTGCCTGGTGAAACGTTGTTGTGATGCCTCGTGTAAGGAGGAGAAATGCGTACCAGCACGTTTCCGACTTTGATAAAGGTCGGATTGTAGCCTATCGCGATTGCGGTTTATCGTATCGTGACATTGCTGCTCGCCTAGGTCGAGATCCAATGACTGTTAGCAGAATATGGAATCGGTGGGTTCAGGAGGGTAATACGGAACGCCGTGCTGGATCCCAACGGCCTCGTAACACTAGCAGTCGAGATGACAGGCATCTTATCCGCACGGCTCTAAGGAATCGTGCAGCCACGTCTCGATCCCTGAATCAACAGATGGGGAAATTTGCAAGACAACAACCATCTGCACGAACAGTTCGACGACGTTTGCAACAGCATGGATTATCAGCTCGGAGACCATGGCTGTGGTTACCCTTGACAGTGCATCACAGACAAGAGCGCCTGCGATGGTATACTCAACGACGAACCTGGGTTCACGAATGCAAAATGGAAAACGTCATTTTTTCGGATGAATCCAGGTTCTGTTTACAGCATAATGATGGTCGCATCCGTATTTGGCGACATCGCGGTGAACGCACATTGGAAGCGTGTATTCGTCATCGCCATACTGGCGTATCACCCGGCTTGATGGTATGGGGTGCCATTGGTTACACGTCTCGGTTACCTGTTGTTCGCATTGACGGCACTTAGAACAGTGGACGTTACATTTCCGATATGTTACGACCCGTGGCTCTATCCTTCTTTCGATCCCTTCGAAACCCTACATTTCAGCAGGATAATGAACGACCGCATGTTGCAGGTCCTGTACGGGCCTTTCTCGATACAGAAAATGTTCGACTGCTGCCCTGGCTAGCACATTCTCCACATCTCGCGCCAATTGAAAACGTGTGGTCAATTGTGGCCGAGCAACTGGCTCGTCACAATACGCCAGTGACTACTCTTGATGAACTGTGGTATCGTGTTGAAGCTGCATGGGAAGCTGTACCTGTACACGCCATCCAAGCCCTGACTCAATGCCCAGCCGTATCAAGGCCGTTATTACGACCAGAGATGGTTGTTCTGGCTACTGATTTCTCAGGCTCTATGCACCCAAACTGCGTGAAAATGTAATCACATGTCAGTTCTAGTATAACATATTTGTGCAATGAATACCTGTTTATCATCTGCATTTCTACTTGGTGTAGCAATTATAATGGTCAGTTGTGTATTTGTTCTAGGCTACCGTCTTCAGATTATTAAAAGCATAATTATAGGAGAGATTTTAATGTCATATAATAAAAGAAGAAAACAATGTAATTAGAATCAACTAAAATAATAATGAAGTAAATATCATTGTAATTGCAGTGTCGTCGGAGGTTCGATGGCTTCAGCGAGGGCAGAGCTTCGCATACTGCCGTATTTGCGTTCTTGGGTAGATGCTAGCAGGGCCTGGCAAAGGTCTTGTCCTGTCGCCAGTAAACACGAAGTGGTGTCATCAGCCTCATCCCAATTTAAAGCACGGCGAGTGGCACGCTTGAACACTGCAAGCGATGCACTTTTCAGGCAGAAGTACGTCTTTAACCAGCGTTTATCGAAAGTGTAATAAAAGTAGTGATACAGGCTATTGTATTCAGACTATTAGAATATAAAGATCAATGTGGTCCCACTGAGAGCAAAATGCCGTCTTTTAGTTCCTGTGGTACTTACAATTAGCCGGTGCTGTGGACAAGCGGTTCTAGGCGCTTCAGTCCGGTACCGCACTGCTGGTACGGTCGCAGGTTCGAATCCTGCCTCGGGCATGGATGTGTGGGATGTCCTTAGATTAGGTTTGAGTAGTTCTGAGTCTAGGGGAGTGATGACCTCAGACGTTAAGTCCCATAGTGCTTAGAGCCATTTGGTACTTAAAATTGTTGTATGGAGGTTTTGAGTTTCTAACAATTAGGCTTCTCCTGTAGATATAAAAAAAACCGATTTTTGTGCTCTTAGGTATTTCGTTTGCACCCACTTTTTAGACGACTATAACTGAACTTGCAAACTGCGATTATAGTTCCCCATCGACTGTAGAATATTTCAGAATAAATGGAAATTTGTGCTGGACTTGTACTCGAATCCGGATCTCACGTTTGGCACGAGCGTCGCCGTAAAAACGTAGGCTATCTGAGCAACCTTCCAGGAGTGGCTCAAATCTCCATTTCTCCTGATGACGATAGAAAAAAAGTGTCTCACCTGGTGTGTGAATCGCAGTAATATCGCGTGAGCACAAGGGAGAATAGGCACCAGAACAAACGAAGAATTGGGGATCTCCAGGAAGTGTGCTCGAATAGCTGAAGTGATTGAGACGACCAGTCGCAACAAGTTAGAAATCCCGGTTCGAGTTCCAGTCTGGCAAAAATTTCCATTTTTTCTGGGCTGATGCAGTACCATAACCGAAACTCGCGAGTTCATTCTTAACTGAACGCGACTGTTGATCATCAACGCAGTGTCTCAGACACTGCACAACAGCTTTTAGACAACTGTTCAATCAATTGAGTTTACATGTTCTCACATTACTTTGCTAGTTGCAACGCTACGACCACTACCTCAAAATATTTTGCTATGAGATCTGTATCAAAACTGTCACCATGAGCTCTCCCTAGGAATTACTTTGTTCAGACTCACGTCCCGGGAATGTTGGCGCCAAAACATAACTAATAAAGTACAAGATTTGAAGGCAATGTTGAGCTATGAAATTTCAGTATTCTCAATATAGTACTTATTATTTTACGTATAACTACGTTCAATTGATTAAGTTTATTTGCCTTAATCTTACAGCCATAATCTGGTAAAGAGTGCGACTGAAACGACTCTTTTCATATTTACATTTTGAATTTTTGTATAGTTAAAATTTATAATTCAATAATTTGAGGCTACAAAACAGTTATCGATATTTCATATAGTTGGTAGATAACGTAAATAATAGTATTTCTGTTCGGCAATACAATGTAAGGATGTATCCACATTACATTTAAAGAAATGATATTATTTACGTTGTAGTTTGAATGGTCTGAAGTTTTGTATAGAAATCACGTTTTTACTATTTGTGCATTTCCTGCATTGATGGTCAGTACGTTGACATTTCGTGGTAATCAGTGTTGCATCACTCTTCAGTAACCTTCTCAATCCACTGTGTCACGTAGTATGTAAATAGTGAAATGTCCCCCGTATAGATTATTTTCTTTGCTGTGACAAATCTATTCAAATGGCTCTAAGCACTATGGGACTTAACATCTGAGGTCATCAGTCCCCAGACCTAGAACTAACCTAAGGACATCACACACATGCATGCCCAAGGCAGGATTCGAACCTGGGACCATAGCAGCAGCGCGGTTCCGGACTGAAGCGGCTAGAACCTCTCGGCCACAGCGGCCGGCGGCTAAGCTATTCTTGTACACCTTTTTATCAGTGAAGCGCAGCAGTTGCTAAGACTATGTATTCAAATTTGGTGGGACCGAGGTTGATATTTTTGTCCAACCATGCGGATTTGGGTTTTCACCGGTTTTCCTACACAGTGAGCCGTGGCGGCTTTAATTTTGGCGGCATGGCCTTCCACTGGCGCCACTCACTACTGGCGATATCGACCTGATCGTTTGTGGCGAGGTAAGGTCTCTGGTCGAGGTGTGTGTGTTGGTGGTTTGGCGGGGCCTGGAGAGTCAATTGGCTGCGGGGCACGCTGTTACTTTTTGGGGACTCCGGCTGTCCAGCGCGTGTCTCGAGAAGCCGCGAAAGGCTAAATCGGTCGGGGGCAAGTCTGACCGGCTTGCTTAAGGTCTGGCAGCGGCGGGCTCCGGGAAGTGCAGTGGACGGCGCTTACAGCCTGGTCGACGAGTTCCCGGCCGACTATGCGAGCTTAAATTTTACGGCTCCTCGACGACCGCCAGTAAGGACTGGAGGCAATAACATCGTGGCTGGAATCCTGCAAGTCAGGGCTCCTTCACACCTCAGTGGAGTTAAGTGTTGCTCTCTCATTTCTGATTACTTGATATTGTAAGGCCGTACCTGCGTTGTATGTTATTGGAGCTGTTGTATTAATGCTCTTACTAGTAGTTGAGTGCATGATCATTGATCAGTCTTATAACAACAATTTGTGTTTCAGGCCATATGGCGTGCAAATGTACGAGGGTCACTCCAAAAGAAATGCACACTATTTTTTTTAATCCATCTTTTATTCTACACGTTTGAAAGTTTTACAGTATGTAGATACATCCTTTAGGAACAATATTTTCATTTCTCCACATAATTTCCATCCCTCTCAACTGCCTTACGCCATCTTGGAACCAGCGCCTGTATACCCGCACGGTAAAATTCTGGACCAACCTGTTGGAGCCACTGTTTGGCAGCGTGCACAAGGGAGTCATCATCTTCAAACCTTGTTCCACGAAGAGAGTCTTTCAGTTTCCCAAAGAGATGACAGTCACATGGAGCCAGGTCAGGACTGTAAGGCGGGTGTTTCAGTGTTGTCCATCCGAGGTTTGTGATCGCTTCCATGGTTTTTTGACTGACATGTGGCCGTGCATTGTCGTACAACAGAAAAACATCCTGCTTTTGCCGATGTGGTCGAACACGACTCAGTCGAGCTTGAAGTTTCTTCAGTGTCGTCACACATGCATCAGAATTTATGGTGGTTCCACTTGGCATGATGTCCACAAGCAAGAGCCCTTCGGAATCGAAAAACTTCGCAGCCATCACTTTTCCAGCAGAAGGTGTAGCTTTTTTTTTTCTTGGGTGAATTTGCATGATGCTACTCCATTGATTTCCTCTTCGTCTCTGCTGGAAAATGATGGAGCCATGTTTCGTCACCTGTCACAATTCTTCCAAGAAATTCATCTCCACCATTCTCGTATTGTTCCAAAAGTTCGCTGCATACCGTTTTTCTTGTTTCTTTGTGAGCCACTGTCAACATCCTGGGAACCCACCTGGCACAAACCTTTTTCAACGCCAACACTTTCAGTATTCTGCAAACACTTCCTTCCACTATCCCAACGCAGCATGACAATTCGTTCACTGTGATGCGTCTGTCAGCAGTCGCCAATTCGTTAACTCTCTGCACATTGCCTGGTGTGTGTGCAGTACGAGGCCTGCCGCTGCGAGGACAATTCTCAATATTGCCGTGCCCGCTTTCATCACGTAACCTGCTTGCCCACCGACCAACTGTACTGCGATCGACAGCAGAATCCCCATACACTTTTTTCAACCTCTTGTGGATGTTTCCCACTGTCTAGTTTTCAGAGCACAGGAATTCTATGACAGCACGTTGCTTCTGACGAACGTCAAGTGTAGCAGCCATCTTGAAGACATGCTGTGACGGCACCACTCACGGGAACGTGTTGAACTAAGTTTGAAAACAAGCGGGAAGGATGTATCTACACACTGTAAAACTTTCACACATGCAGAACGAAAACTGTATTTTTACAAAAATAGTGTGCATTTCTTTTGCAGGACCCTCGTACTAGTATTCTCTACTATAAGTTCCATGAAGGGAATTAAACTGTCAGATAATCTGTGTGGGCTGCAAAGCAATCTTGGTAATTGTGTACTCTTGAGTTATTGCATTAGCAGACGCTGAAGCTTTCGCTTCTGATTAATAGTAAATTTAAGGAGTGTTAAACTTGTATCGGTTGCTGCTTGTGCCATTAGTTCACAAGCTCTACTCCTTAGGCATTCTTGTGTGCAGCCTTATTTCCGCAGATTGCTGTTCCCCTTTGATGTGTGTTGGCATCGAGTTTGCTTTTCGCCATGGCGGCATCTTCGTCGTCGCACGGCGTCCGGGTTGGCCGGCAGTCTGGTGCCCCTACAAGTCGTGTGGTGCCGGCTCAGGTTAAGTAAAGTTGATTGTTTGATGCGTGCCACGGCGGAGCGTCACCCATTAATGGGAACCAGTAGTCACCTTTAGTTGGTGCATTTAATAAGCTCAGGAAGTCTAAAGCGTGTCTGTCAAGTCCGAGGTCCCTCCTCATTATACCTCTTTAACTTCTCGTTTAAACCTTGCACTCTTATTACTACTTTTCAGCACGTTAAGACTTGTTACTTATTAAAACTTACCATCCTCCACAGTCATCAGCTAACTCTACTCACTGTGAAACTCGGCTGCTCGTTCCTTGTTGGCTTTGATAGCCGCCTGCTGTAGCTCTCAGCTTACCTTGAATTTTTGGACATTGGCGTATTTATTACAGGTCATATTCAATGTTTACTTTCAGTGTTCCAATTGGGTTTCATATTTAAATTTTATATCTTCCCAGTTTGTCTGTTTTGAGTGATTGCGTATTTTTATTGGTTAAGGGACATTTTTTTTTTAAGGCTTGCACATTGCTAAGCGGCCAGCCAACAACTTCAATCAATGGCGTGACTTGTCACCTTTCCGATATTTGGGCGAATGTTATCCAATTATGTATTGGTCACCTACGGTTGGAAAATGTCAGTACATGTAATTGCTACTATTGTAATTCATGTTTTTAATAAAACTGTTTGTTGAACCTGCTTACAGTCACGCCCAGTTAGTGTGACCTTTTCTTGTTTTGGGAACTGTATACTTCAGGTATCAAGCCTTGCTCTTAATAATATAACTGTTAAAATCTGTTTTTAATGAATTGAGCCTGTTCGAGTTTTGATTGTGAAAAATGCTGATTACTTTAACAAGTTTTTTTTAAAACTGTAATGATAATATTGTTGTTAAGCAATGAAGTGTATTACATGTAACAACAAATGACGAAATATTTGAGTCCACCTTCCATGCGTTTTCCTGAAAGCTATCCCAACCCTAGTTGTGAGTTATCAATTGAAAGACGGCTAAAGTTGATTATGAGACTGCCGAACGGGAATATCATCAGTCAGATGTGTATCGTACTGGATCACACTAGTTGCTCCTAGCTTATTAGACAAAACACCAGGGAACTTCCCCAACAAAGCTAACAAATACGTAGCTTGCTCCAATTGAAGGTGAGCCACGTCAAATTACCCGGTCTTGCAATTAGTCATACTCTGACGGCGACACTAGCAATATCTAGGGCCAAACCGGTTCTTCGAATAAAATCGCAGACGATCAATAAACTAACTGCTACGCCCTTTACAACCAGGAGAGTAACCGACCAGGAGAAATTGCAGATGGACAAACTACCACGTACCTCCCCAACCATAGAAAACACTTGCCAATTGGACGCACGACATTTCTGAGGGCAAAGGCGCACGAGAGATAATTTACACAAAAGCCTGAACTCTAATCACTACTTATAGTCAAGTAACGATACAGAACTAGCGGAGTCCAATAATGCGCACAGAGGTTCCTGTCTGACACGGGCACAAACATAAGGGAGGGAAGATCTTGTCGCAGCACGAATACGTGCACACAAAGGGGTTTACCTGCTCCGACACGTACGAACCTTCCCCACCTCTGGGCGCGATCTGTTAGGCCTAGCGCTCCTCGCAAAAAAATGGTTCTGAGCACTATGGGACTTAACATCTTAGGTCATCAGTACCCTAGAACTTAGAACTACTTAAACCTAACTAACCTAAGGACATCACACACATCCATGCCCGAGGCAGGATTCGAACCTGCGACCGTAGCAGTCGCGCAGTTCCGGACTGAGCGCCTGAACCGCGAGACCACCGCGGCCGGCTGCTCCTTACAACCAGACATTCGCGTACAAGATGGTCGTGCGTATCACAACGAAAACAATTCCTGCTCGCGAGTGAATCAAAGTTGAGAGAGCGTTTGTCACCCCTGGAAACAGAAAGCAACGATGCCAAACCCACACCTCGTCAGCAAAACGGAGAGCTCCAATAGGATCTACTAATTCTTGCAGTTCATCAAAGTTGGTGGGTCAGCGAGCAATCACCAAACGTGATCGATCCTCAGAGCCATCGAATATGTTAAAAATACTATCAGACCCGGTAATGCACGTACAAAGCATTAGCGCGGCTGTGCGTACTTGCTCCAGATATTCGCTCAACGTCTCCAAGGATGTCTCTACCTGCCAATAATACGTCCGTCCAAACTAATTGCCCATACACGCTGACAACGTTCTCCCTATAATAAGAGCCCTGAGTTGCCCTATAAGAGTTATGACGTCTCAAGGTTTCCGAGACCAAAGCACTCAATGTACCTTCAGTAAAGGATAAAGCAAGCATAGAATCACGTGGTGCAGTATGTCTACGATATCAGCATGAAACTCAAACCGCACAAGCAGCCACAATATTTGCTGCATTTGATTTAAACTGTGAGGTCTGAAATACACTCCTGGAAATGGAAAAAAGAACACATTGACACCGGTGTGTCAGACCCACCATACTTGCTCCGGACACTGCGAGAGGGCTGTACAAGCAATGATCACACGCACGGCACAGCGGACACACCAGGACCCGCGGTGTTGGCCGTCGAATGGCGCTAGCTGCGCAGCATTTGTGCACCGCCGCCGTCAGTGTCAGCCAGTTTGCCGTGGCATACGGAGCTCCATCGCAGTCTTTAACACTGGTAGCATGCCGCGACAGCGTGGACGTGAACCGTATGTGCAGTTGACGGACTTTGAGCGAGGGCGTATAGTGGGCATGCGGGAGGCCGGGTGGAAGTACCGCCGAATTGCTCAACACGTGGGGCGTGAGGTCTCCACAGTACATCGATGTTGTCGCCAGTGGTCGGCGGAAGGTGCACGTGCCCGTCGACCTGGGACCGGACCGCAGCGACGCACGGATGCACGCCAAGACCGTAGGATCCTACGCAGTGCCGTAGGGGACCGCACCGCCACTTCCCAGCAAATTAGGGACACTGTTGCTCCTGGGGTATCGGCGAGGACCATTCGCAACCGTCTCCAAGAAGCTGGGCTACGGTCCCGCACACCGTTAGGCCGTCTTCCGCTCACGCCCCAACATCGTGCAGCCCGCCTCCAGTGGTGTCGCGACAGGCGTGAATGGAGGGACGAATGGAGACGTGTCGTCTTCAGCGATGAGAGTCGCTTCTGCCTTGGTGCCAAAGATGGTCGTATGCGTGTTTGGCGCCGTGCAGGTGAGCGCCACAATCAGGACTGCATACGACCGAGGCACACAGGGCCAACACCCGGCATCATGGTGTGGGGAGCGATCTCCTACACTGGCCGTCCACCATTGGTGATCGTCGAGGGGACACTGAATAGTGCACGGTACATCCAAACCGTCATCGAACCCATCGTTCTACCATTCCTAGACCGGCAAGGGAACTTGCTGTTCCAACAGGACAATGCACGCCCGCATGTATCCCGTGCCACCCAACGTGCTCTAGAAGGTGTAAGTCAACTACCCTGGCCAGCAAGATCTCCGGATCTGTCCCCCATTGAGCATGTTTGGGACTGGATGAAGCGTCGTCTCACGCGGTCTGCACGTCCAGCACGAAAGCTGGTCCAACTGAGGCGCCAGGTGGAAATGGCATGGCAAGCCGTTCCACAGGACTACATCCAGCATCTCTACGATCGTCTCCATGGGAGAATAGCAGCCTGCATTGCTGCGAAAGGTGGATATACACTGTACTAGTGCCGACATTGTGCATGCTCTGTTGGCTGTGTCTATGTGCCTGTGGTTCTTTCAGTGTGATCATGTGATGTATCTGACCCCAGGAATGTGTCAATAAAGTTTCCCCTTCCTGGGACAATGAATTCACGGTGTTCTTATTTCAATTTCCAGGAGTGTACTACACAGGAAGCACATAATCGGATTGGGTAACTTAGGAAAGTGACCTGAGGGCGAACTTCCTAGACTTCGGGCCTCAGAGCGCTTATCATCACTGAGTTGATTACGGTTTAAAATTTCAGGCTTCAAGCCTACATCCTCGTTTTCTATACTCCGAGATCCCGTCCTAACGTGCAAGTCCCTTGCCCGTTCACTCAGCTGCTTAGCCAACAGGGATAAACCAAGGACTTTCAGTTTCTCGTGATTGTTAAGCTTAGTTTACACGACGACACTAGGTTGTAGGCAATTGCGCTACCGGCCACTGCGCATGCGCGCCGCGAGTTTGCCCAACTCATTGGTGAAACTAAACACTTCCGCCGTTTTCCAACTTTGACAACACTAGTTGCATGAGTTTTGAGGTTATGTGTGTTCGTAGATTGTAGACAAACTGAAATATAAGGTGGGGAACGGAGAATATTGTTCGCTTTTTGGGTATCTATGCTTTGCATAGGTGTTTGTGGGATTTCGGTGATGCTGATTACAAGATCAGCTCAGGTGAATACAGGGTTATAAATACAAAATCAAATAGCGGTAATGCAGGAGTAGGTTTAATAATGAATAACAATAGGAGTTCAGGTAAGCTACTACAAACAACATAGTGAACGCATTATTGTGGCCAATGTAGACACGAAACCCATGCCTACGACAGTTGTACAAGTTTATATGCCAACTAGCTCTGCAGATGACAAAGAAATTGAAGAAATGTATGATGAGATAGAAGAAATTATTCAGATAGTGAAGGGAGACGAAAATTTAATAGTCATGGGTGACTGCAATTCGATAGTATGGGGTAAGAAATGATAGAGGAAGCCGCCTGGTAGAATTTTGCACAGAGCGTAACTTAATCATAGCTAACACTTGGTTCAAGAATCATAAAAGAAGGTTGTATACATGGAAGAAGCCTGGAGATACTAACAGGTTTCAGATAGATTATATAATGGTAAGACAGAGATTTAGGAACCAGGTTTTAAATTGTAAGACATTTCCAGGGGCAGATGTCGACTCTGACCACAATCTATTGGTTATGAACTGTAGGTTAAAACTGAAGAAACTGCAAAAAAGGTGGGAATTTAAGGAGATGGGACCTGGATAAACAGAAAGAACCAGAGATTGTACAGAGTTTCAGGGAGAGCATAAGGGAACAATTGACAAGAATGGGGGAAAGAAATACAGTAGAAGAAGAATTGGTAGCTTTGAGGGATGAAGTAGTGAAGGCAGCAGAGGATTAAGTAGGTAAAGAGACGAGGGCTAGTAGAAATCCTTGGGTAACAGAAGAAATATTGAATTTAATTGATGAAAGGAGAAAATATAAAAATGCAGTAAATGAAGCAGGCAAAAACGAATACAGACGTCTCAAAAATGAGATCGACAGGAAGTGCAAAATGGCTAAGCAGGCATGGCTAGAGGACAAATGTAAGGATATAGAGGCTTATCTCACTAGGGGTAAGATAGATATTGCCTACAGGAAAATTAAAGAGAGCTTTGGAGGAAAGAGTACCACTTGTATGAATATCAAGAGCCCAGATGGAAACCCAGTTCTAAGTAAAGAAGGGAAAGCAGAAAGGTGGCAAGAGTATATAGAGGGTCTATACAAGGGCGATGTACTTGAGGGCAATATTATGGCAATGGGAGAGGATGTAGATGAAGATGAAATGGGTGATATGATACTGCGTGAAGAGTTTGACGGAGCACTGAAAGATCTAAGTCGAAGCAAGGCCCCGGGAGTAGACAACATTCCATTAGAACTACTGACAGCCTTGGGAGAGCCACTCCTGACAAAACTCTACCATCTGGTGAGCAATATGTATGAAACAGGCGAAATAGCCTCAGACTTCAAGAAGAGTATAATAATTCCAATCCCAAAGCAAGCAGGTGTTGACAGATGTGAAAATTACCGAACTATCAGTTTAATAAGTCACGGCTGCAAAATACTAACGCGAATTCTTTACAGACGAATGGAAAAACTGGTAGAAACCGACCTCGGCGAAGATCAGTTTGGATTCCGTAGAAATATGGGAACACGTGAGGCAATACTGACCCTACGAGTTATCGTAGAAGCTAGATTAAGAAAAGACAAACCTACGTTTCTAGCATTTGTAGACTTAGAGATAGCTTTTGACAATGTTGACTGAAATACTCTCTTTCAAATTCTGAAGGTGGCAGGGGTAAAATACAGGGAGCGAAAGGATATTTACAATTTGTACAATAAACAGATGGCAGTTATAAGAGTCGAGGGACATGAAAGGGAGAAGTGGTTGGGAAGGGAGTGAGACGGGGTTGTAGCCTCTCCCCGATGTTTTTCAATCTGTGTATTGAGCAAGCAGTAAAGGAAACAAAATAAAAATTCGGAGTAGGTATTAAAATCCGTGGAGAAGAAATAAAAACTTTGAGGTTCGCCGAATGACATTGTAATTCTGTCAGAGACAGCAAAGGACTTGGAAGAGCAGTTGAACGGAATGGACAGTGTCTTGAAAGGAGGATATAAGATGAACATCAACAAAAGCAAAACTAGTATAATTGAATGTAGTCGAATTAAGTCGGGTGATATTAGGAAATGAGACGCTTAAAGTAGTAAAGGTGTTTTGCTATTTGGAGAGCAAAGTGACTGATGATGGTCGAAGTAGATAAGATATAAAATGTAGACTGGCAATGGCAAGGAAGCGTTTCTGAATAAGAGAAGTTTGTTAACATCGAGTATAGATTTAAGTGTCAGGAAGACGTTACTGAAAGTATTTATATGGAGTGTAGCCATGTATGGAAGTGAAACATGTACGATAAATAGTTTTGACAAGAAGAGAATAGAAGCTTTCTAAATGTGTTGCTACAGAAGAATGCTGAAGATTAGATGGGTGGATCACATAACTAATGAGGAGGTATTGAATAGGTTTGGGGAGAAGAGGAGTTTGTGGCACAACTTGACTAGAAGAAGGGATCGGTTGGTAGGACATGTTCTGAGACATCGAGGGATCAACAATTTAGTATTGGAGGGCAGCGTGGAGGGTAAAAATCAGAGAGGGAGACCAAGAGATGAATACACTAAGCAGATTCAGAAGGATGTTAGCTGCAGTACGTACTGGGAGATGAAGAAGCTTCCACAGGATAGAGTAGCATGGAGAGCTGCATCAAACCAGTCTCAGGACTGAAGACCACAACAACAACAACATTCCTTATCGCATAATTAACTCTACTTAGAAGAAACGTGAACAGTACTGGTGACATTCTAAGATAATTAAAAGAACCTCATGTTCTTCCATTATAAATTATTTCAGCAAGAATGCTGAGCAACCGAGCTGACGTCTTTCCTTCATCCAGTCACGAATCGAAACACGTTTCATATTTTTTTGTTATGCAACGATTCCACGTGATAAGTTTTAACTCCATCATAACTAGTGCGACGTGCAGCTGTCAAAACTTTAATTTCAGGCACGACTCAAAACGACGAAACTGAAGTGTATACTGGTTTCGCCGTGTCTACAGTCAGATATGAATCCATCTGCGTGCAACTCATTGCACGCAACGAGTGGTGCAACCCAATGTTGTCGCGTAAACTAGGCTTTAAGCGTCATGCAACTCAAATCCAACAAGCGATTTCGTAAATGCTCTTGAATCCTACCAAACTGCCTAGTTGTGGGTTGGCTAACCTCCACAAAGGAAAGGTTTGGCTGCGCCTAATCTAATACAGCTGAAATGTTATGAAGAGAGGCACCTCCCGATGATATTCGCTGAAAGAATAAGTGGTTTTACCAACGGCGCACACAACCTGGTCGCCATTTCCGGGACGCTACCTCCTGTTGGAAGCTGATGTTTTTGCAGTTCATACTGCAAATTGCAAATTCCAGGACACCCTCTGGAATCCAGGATAAGTAACAACCACCTGAAAAAAACGACAACGTATGAGTAGTATATTTTGAAATAGAGAAGTGTATTACCATAATAATCACAAGAAACAAATGACGTCGAAGGGTAGGTAACTCTAACCCCCACTGCCAAATAGAATGTAACCACGCTCTGCTACCAACTGATACCTCACAACTAGGTTGGGATAGCCTTAACTGAACTATATGAAAGGTGGACCCACATATTTCGTCATTTGTTGTTTCATCTAATATACATTATTACTTAAAAACAATATTATAATTTCAGTTAAAGAAACTTCTTAAAAGAATCAGAATTCTCACAATCAAAAAATGAACAAGCTCAATTTACTAAAAAAACAGATTTTAACAATTATACAATTAAGAGCAAGGCTTGGAACCGGAAGTATACAGTTCCCAAAACAAGAAAAGGTCACACTAACTGGGTGTAGCTGCAAGCAGATTTAGCAAACAATTTTATCAACAAAATGAATTACAACGGTAGCCATTAAATGTACTGATATTTTTCAAGGTTACGTAACAGGTTACGTTGCACAGTTGGATAACATTCATCCAAATACAGGAAGGATCACAAGCAATGCCACTGACTGTAGCTGTTGGAACGCCGCTTGGCAATGTATAAGCCCTAAAAAATCCCTTAAGCAATAAAATACACAGTCCCTCAAAACAGACAAACTGGGGAGATATAAAATTTATTTATAAATCCCAACTGGTACACTGCATCTAGACATTTAATATGACCTTTAGTAAATACACAATTGCCCAAAATGCAAGGTAAGCTGAGAGTTACAGAAGAAGGCTATCAAAGCCAACAAGGAACGAGTAGCCAAGTTTCGATAAGTAGAGTTAGCTAATGACTATGGACCAACGTAAAGTTCGTCAGTTTATATTGATAAGTAACAGGTCTTAAACTTGACATGCTGAGAAGTGGTAATAAGAGTGCAAGATTTAAACAAGTAGTTATAGAGGTATAATGAGGAGGAACCTGGGACTTGACAAACATGCCTTAGACCTCTTGAGGCTACGAAATTGACCAACTAGAGCAAGCTACTGGTTCCCACTTAATGGGCGACACTCTGTCGTGGCACGCATCAAACGATCAACTCAACTTGAGCCATCACAATACTACTGGTGGGGGCACCAGACTGCCGGCCAACCCGGATGCCACGCGACGATGAACTGCTGCAGTGACAAAAAGCAAACACGCCTCTCCTCCAGGCTCAGGGAACAGCAACACGTCTTTCACCACCAAAGGTACTCTGCCAACACACACCAAAAGATCTCCGCAAATAAGGTTACACACAAGAATGCCGAAAGAGTAGAATATGTGAACTAATGCCACAAGCAGCTAGCGATACAGGTTACTGTTTTAACATTCCTTAAAATAACTATTATTCAGAATCGAAAATATCAGCGCCTGTTGATGCAAAATAACTCAAGCATACACACGTACGAAGGCCCCCCCCTACCCCCCTTCCAGAAACACATTGAACTTATAATGGGGAATACTCGTACAATTGTACGCCACATGGCCTAGAATACAAATTATGAGTAGTAACACTTACCTATGATCATGCACTCAATCACTCATAGGGCGCGTTAATATATTTCGTATAACATAGACACGGCCTTACAATATGAAGTTGTAGTGGCACCACCATTTAGGATAGGGAAAGTTAGTTCTGTGCGATATTCCTAGCATGAGTTACAGCCAGGTGTGGACCAGATTGAAGTAAGTTACCCATAGCAGCAGTTGCGAAGGCAAATAGAGGCCACGGAGGCCTAGAACTGCCGGAGAGGGCGCACACAGCAGTTTCCATGCCACAAGTCATAGGCAGAAGAGGGACACTGGCCAACCTAAGTGTTATGCATACGAGATGCGAAGTGGCGTGGTTGACAAAACAGAGTCGCAGAGCTTTGAGTATAAATAGGTGCCGTTTTCTAACGAGATTCATTGAAGTGTGACAGCTCTCCTGGACGGTGGGGCGTGTCACACTGCCAGGCTACATGCAGCAACAGATGGGACGACAGCGACCCAGTCCACGGCGGGTTGTTGGTTCGACCCTCTGAGGCTGACACAGGAGCACAGCCAGTCAGGGCAAGCAACTCTTTGGCGCAATCCCGCGATCGTGGGCGGTCGTTGCCATCACATTCTCAGATACACCAGCGAGGAAGAACCAGCAGCGGGGCCAGCCTAGGGCTCCCGGCGGAGCAGCGCAGAGTCAATGGGGACAGTGGCTGCTGAGTCGGCTGCTGGTGCAGCCATCTTGACATCATCGGAACTCACCAACACACACACCTCCACCAAAGACCTTAGCTCGACACATACTATCAGATCGATATCGGCAACTCAAGTAGTTGGTGGCGCCAGTGGAATGCCATGCCGCCAACATTAAAGCCGCCATGGCATAGCATAAGAAAAATTAAAAATACAGGGTCTATTTTCTTACCCGTCCTTCCGCAATCGGAGCTTGTAAAAATGGTTCAAATGGCTCTGAGCACTATGGGACTTAACATCTCTGGTCATCAGTCCCCTAGAACTTAGAACTACTTAAACCTAACTAACCTAAAGACATCACACACATCCATGCCCGAGGCAGGATTCGAACCTGCGACCGTAGCAGTCGCGCGGTTCCGGACTGAGCGCCTGAACCGCTAGACCACCGCGGCCGGCTCGGAGCTTGTATTCCACGTTGGGACAGAATGGTTGGGCTTGGAGTGTCTCCCACTTCGTGCTGGGTTCAAGGGAACCCTCGACCCTATCTCCTTTGCCAGCTGCGTTGGTCACCGCTCTGTTACTGTTTTAATTGTTTTTAGATGCGATTCGCCCCCGTTCTGTGGAACCCTGTTTTCCGTTTTTGGCGTACCTCTCTGATGAATAGTGGATGTTATTGCCCTCTTTAACACTTAGACTATAATGGATCAGGTTGGAATGGCTGTGAGGGGGAAGGCCTCCATCGCATGCAGAGCCCCAAGGGTCACTCGTCTGATCCCACCCATGCACCTACTGACCTCTCACTTTTTTTGTTGACAGTCCAGTGAATGTTCAATCCTTTATCCGTTTTACTTATACAAATATCCCAGCTAGAAGGGCTTCTTTAGTCTGTAGCTATACCCTTAATCAAGTTGGTGCGGCGTCAGTTGCAGGTAAGGTTTCCCTCGTCGCAGATGAGTACTGTCAGACCCCACTTGTGCTCTGACACCCGTACAGGTCCGACTCATACTTTTTTTAAAACTCTCTTTAAATTATTTCTCATCTCTGGTATCAATGCTGCTTTGAATGCCTCCATTTTACCACTCTTATATACTTACCGGGTGTTTTAATTAAAGTGGAGCTACTTACGGGGGGCGAGTGTGGGCTGTAATTGTCAATGGCAGCGAAACTTGGCAGATATGGAAATGCGTTAATGCTGAACCGATTTAGGCTGACTGAACAAATTGTGTAAGTGGCAGTTAATAACAAAGACGTGTAAAGCTTTTCTCATTTTTTTGACCTTTTCTATCCATGTCTAATCCCTAATCCACTACATATAGATAGATCTTTGTTGTGTTCACAGCCCCAGATTCGTACTTTTTTGCCAAAATTGGAACTATTTTTCGGCGTAAATCAGTTCAGCATTAATTCATAGGCATTGTTAGTTCCGCTACCATACGATAGTTACGGACCACACTGGATCACAGTGAGTAGTTGAACTTTAATTATGGCATCGTGGCACTTTCATAATTCGATAGAATTTCACGATGACGTCACTAACTTCAGATGAACTCTCTCTTGCCCAAGGGACCGGTGAGCTAACTGTTAAGTCCCGTAATCTCCAACCGACCAACTAATTAAGTAACCTTGTGCTTCACCTCGAATGACTGGACTGTGGACAATATCTTCTGTGCTTCTTCCTTGTCTTCTTTTCGATTTTAATGTAGCCTTCACTTTGTGAGATGGACGGTACTGTTTTACCTATTGATTGAGTCGATCTTGCTCTCCCAGTCATCTTGGTTACTCCAAAGAAACTGATGTATGACCAGCAACTACACCGTCTCTCAACACAGACTACTCAGCAGTTGTTTTCTCATTTAGCCGACGCACCAAATCATTCACAACTGGATAAACTACCAGTCCGACGTAAATCGAACTGTTCGCGAGAGATTTTGAAGCAGCTCTATGCAAATCTCCCGAAATAACCGAGATCTCACTGATGACCTACAGCTCTCGAAGTTTTCGTTCATATTTCTGATGAGTTCTATCAGTTTGACATCATGATTGGCTAATTTACGTGAATATTTATTGGTTGCTGATTGCATCAGATGACTGGCCAGTGTTCAGGCAGACCGTAGGAGATGATTAGTGGGGTCGGCAGGAAGGGAACCGTCGGTCACGGAATTTACCAGATGGCGGGATGAAGCTCATGTGTGGTGGCACCCATGCTGAGCCAGCTTGCAAACAAAGTAGTAATACTCACAGAAAATACATGAAATTCCTTGCAGACATGCTACAGTAAAACTAACCGCAGCTTAAGGATCATGGCAATGAGACGAGCACTTTTAAAAGTTAACCTTGTTCTAAACACATTTAAAATTATATTTACAATCGTTTGGAAACTTGTGGTAAGTTCCCATGGGACCAAACTGCTGAGGTCATCGATCCCTAGGCTTACACACTACTTAATCTAACTGAAACTTATTTACGCTAAGGACAATACCCACACACCCAACCGCGCAACTACCCGGTGCCGCTTTACAATTATTAGAGTTTATATCATCTGGTGTAATGTGGAAAATAATTCGTGCAATCGCAAATTTTCCTACATTGGTAGGAGAGAGTTTACGAGCAACATACTCAAAATCCTGAACCGGTGGCAGCTGAGTGTGGGAGTGGGTGTGCGTTTGGTCACTTTTGTACATTTATCTCGAATGACTCGAAAACTACGGCCTCTAGCGAAAACGCATCCCAGTACAAAATTGAACTACATTAAATTTCATACAAAAAAGATCCTGTTCAATTTTTTTCTGTAGGACTAACAGTTCGCGCGTAGCGAGCAAGAGAATATGAAAATCCCGTGCGTGAAGTATGAAAACCAGATATAGAATTGCAGGTGGCAAAAAAGAACATCGGTATGTGCAGCTCACTCACGTTTTGAGCGATGGTTGCCCTGTAAGTAAGTGTGTAGACTAGAGCAGTTTTCATCTGATCGAGTTTATAAATAAGCATGCACAGCAGATCTGGCAGTCTTTTGTCAGTTGTTCATCAGTTTGGTAATATCTGAAAGGCTGGGTGGCCAGAGCGTTATGGGGCCTCAAACTCTGCTAGTGGGACTTACAATTATTTTGAAGTTGGGACTTGAACACTTGGAAAAATTTCGAGAGTTTGAATTCGATCAGCACGTACAATTTTGCAAGTCGCTATTAGTGACTGATTATATTGCAACCACGGAGAACTTTATCGTTATTTAACTACTTATCAGCAGCTGTGAACTTTATTGAATTTACTGCATTGAATGATTCAGTTGTGTAACCACCTCGTTCTTTATTATACGTGCTAATATTGATAACGGTGAACTTTAGATGCTGTTGTAAGTGTTGGTGATGTTTCACGCTGTCATTCTTTTAAAAGTTTGCCACTGGTTCTTCGGGAATTCAAGTGCAGCTTTATGCACTTACTCCGCACTAGCTAGTGTCTATAAAAGCTCTGCTTGCAGTTCGTAACTATGTTTTGCTTTGCTACTTCGAATGTTATTCAGCTGATGTATTTTTTTATGAGGTCGGCAGCGACAAATAATAGTGTGCTAATTTAAAATAAACTTATGGTTAAAATTCTAAACAACTTGGTTCAGAAAACTTCATTATCCATGTGATCTTTTCATATCCTTATCTTTCTTTTTAATGGTTTGTTTATTGCTAACGTTTTTTCTTTTCGCTAATTTCTATAGTAGTCGAAAAGGATTAAGGAGTAAATTTGTGTAGGATTTGGGCTTGAAAGTGACGGTGCACGACCAACACACACTGATTTCAGGGAGCCATGCAAAAAATATATTAGGTCGTGCATAACACATAAAAGCCAAAAGCCCTACCCGTTGGAGCATGATAGGGAATACCACAAATCTGCGTGATTTCTCATGCTTTATCGCTAAGTAAGATACCTATTTACGTAATCTGTGAGCTGCAGATACAGCTCTGGATTTCTTTGTGATATGCTTAATTGTGAAAATTGCAATACCTTCCCTTCCGAATACAATCCAGTTATTTAAATTCTGTCGTGACCGGAGCCAACTAAATCCGTAAGTTAACTATGCTGCATTTGTAGAGACATTAGCAGCTGAATTTTGGCAGTGTGCAGTCGGCACCCACTTTCCAAATGAATAACATTTAAAGTTCAAGTGGAATAAAGAAGTGAAGTAGAACAAAGCTAGCCTGTGAAGTGCCCAATTTGTTGTTTTCTTGTTCCTCATAATATATTCTTTTTGTCGTCAATAAATGTATCAATTTGACTTGACCTGCTGGCATTATCGGTTCTTTTTCGTCTTCCGCAAAGTTTCTCTGCTGCTCCAGTAACTTGAAACAGGAAGGATATCTTCTCCTTTAGATGTACATTGCTACCTGCTAGTTTGTGGAATGTTTCTGGTTTGCTTCCTTCCTTGAATGACAATTTTTAAGGAAGTATTGGGTATGTGAAATAGCTCTTCCTGTTGACATTCGTGTTCACTGGATGTGCAAGGGAGTGGCGGACAAAACATTACGCAGGATCGGCGTTTGAATCAGGTTCCAGTGCTCAAGGTTTGCGTTTCCAGAGTCCCTTGAAAGACTATACTTCGGCAAGATTAATGTATATTCCGTCATTTGTTGAGCGATAGATAATTAATTCTCTCTCTCTCTTTGCTGTAGGGAATGATGTACTTTTATATTTCAATTTATAATCGGTGTATATTATGTGGAATTATATCAGAGTTCTTCCTTTTTCTCCGACGTACGCTAAAAGCTTGCTTAGCACTCATAAAATGTCCCTTGCGTATGAATATTACTTGTAATGAATTCGCGATGAGTGACAAACGGGTCGTATCTGACCATAGGCAAGCATCTGAAGTGTCGTTTGTAATGCTGCCGAAGTGTTACACAGGGTTTGGTAATTGGGGCGATAACTGGGTAAATAAGTGCTGAATGAGTACTTAACAGTTATTAATATTAAAAAATTACAATTTCAGATAGCGAAAATTTAAACATTCATACATAAATTAATGAAATATTCCAAAAATACTGGGTAGCCGCCTTCACTTCTTCTACATGAACGTTTCTCCGTGGGTTATAGGTAGCCATATACAAGGTGGCCCTTGCTGACCGGCCACTAAAACATTATACACATTGAAGTCTATGCTCATCTGAAAAATATGTTACATTAGACTTTGCTCAAAACATAATTTTACGGTCCCAATGCGTAACATCCTCTCAGGCATGTGATATACACAAAATTTTGAAAGATTACTCCGAGCTCGGAGGTAAAACTATAACATCCATGCCAGTAAGAGAACTTAAAATACTCCTCATAACATAACAAATGCGAGAGGTAAAACAGTCCTTCAGCCCGAGTGAGATACACACAACCTTAAATTAATTAATACTAAATACTGCTCAATACACATGCTTGAAATAAGTGCTTGAACTAACCACCTATAAGAGGTTTATTACATTTATTGTCCACCTTGGTGATCTAAAATTTGAAGTCAGTTCAACACAATAGGCACAAGGGTAAGCTCTTGTCTAGTATACAACACCTTATACAATTGGGCAATGTCCATTTACTAACGACACATATAGTGATGACAATTTCCATCACACCACTGGCCACAGTGCATCCCTAACAGCATTCACAATCACGGTAAGCACTGCAGACTGGCGCAACTCAGTGCGATCTAAATCTCTTCTACAATCAACATCAAAAGTGTGGAAACAGTCTTGGTGCCGCTCAGACAAATCCAAGTGTGAGACGTGAGAAGAGCGGACACGCCGGAAAATCAGTCTTCGATTAAGAAATTATATGACGAAGAAAGTCAGAAAGTACCGCTAGCATTCCAAAACGTAGTGCAGCCGAATGCAGCTTTGCGTCACACAGTCCCTCCTGGAAATTCGACTACACTCCAATAGTTGTACCAAGGCTAACGTCGAGAAGCTTGGTTTCAAACATCCACAGAGCAGCGCGCTACGCCGAACTCCAGGGCAAGTGAAAGCAAACCGCTCAGCAGGTACCGTCCCCAGTGACACCGTTACGCCGCCTCTCTTTGCTCAAAGCAGAACTGCAGCCCGCAAACAGTCACTAGCCGCTTCCAACAGTCAGTTCTCCCAAGGAAACTTCCCGTTCGGAGGCTCGCACTGGACTTCACTCGCGGCAGTTCTGAACTCCCTCCACGGCTTCGTCACATAGGGGGGCCACCTCTCGGAGCAAAGATTCCAAGCATCTCGCCATCATCGAAAATGTGTCGCAAAGCGGCACGAAGGCTGGTGTAAATAAAACGCTAGGTTCACATATATGAAGTCTTCACGGGTTGTCAGCCGAGTGGCGTTGGCTGACAACCCGTGAAGACTTCATATATGAAATTCGCCGAGAAACCTGCACTCATATACAACATACCTCTACGGGGAGTATATACATCGCAGTTACAAGACGCTGCAGAAGCTACCGAGCAAGAAGGGGATAAAGAAGTGATGCCTAAGTTCGCCAACTTGCGGCATCCTGTCAATACTAACAGCTACGAGACGACGACACCACTCGGCTGACAACCCGTGAAGACTTCATATAAGAAATTCGCCGAGAAAGCCTGCACTCACGCTAGATACACATGTTGTGACAATTTCAACGCAGTGCAGAATGGCATCTCATTTCCTAACATAATTCCCTCAGTGTCGCCTGATTTTATTCGACTACGTGCAACAAATAATCCTCCATGCACACTTCAACGGGTGTAGCACTTCAGACGGCGTCGCGCGACTTAAAGATTGCATCAGATCTACTTTTCTTCACAGGTTACCGCCTCTTATGTCACCTTGCGCCACCAGGTCTTCTAGGACAGGATGCCTTTCTCAAGGAATATTAACTACAAGGAATATTAAATAAAATTCCTCTGCTCCCAATCCACTCTTACGTGCCTGCACTTATAACGAGCCGACTAAAATACAGGCAGCCATCTATTATATTAGCAGAATCGCTATAAACAATGGAGTCACTTCTATCTCGTCTAGCTACCGTATATGTAGCAGATGGCAGTTATTGTGGTTACTAGTAAGCGGTAGTAATTTTTGGGTTTATCTAACATGCCGCAATACAGACTGAACTGCAACTAGCATACGTCAATTGCTTAATTTTTCAAATTAAATAGGCCTAAACAAGTAATTCTGGGACTAGATTAATTATTCATTCCATAGACCCACAAAAGAGGGGATCCTCCTGGGTGTGGAACATGTCAGATAAACACATTACAAACATGTAACTAGAAAGACTTGAGTTTCATTAATTTTAATGATCCTCAGTCAATAAACGGTAAAATTATGTACATTAATTAAAATTAAACTTCTAATATTTACAGGTTTAATACCTACATCTGCTTTCATTAAATCCATCATTCACACAGTAGGTAGTTACTTGGCTGTTACAACCAAGTATTGTTAAAAATTAAAGCATAATAAATTTTCATTAAAATGGTCTACTGCACTTGTTGATAAATTTATGGATGGAGTAGAAGGAGTTGGCCACCACAAATTCTTTTAAATTGTGCCTTGTCCGAAACCAAACTCTTAATGGTTGCTGGTAACTTATTGAAGATTTGCATTGCTGAATACTGGACTCCTTTCTGCGCCAGAGTAAGTGATTTTAAATCTTTATGTATATTGTTCTTATTCCTAGTAATGATACTGTGTACTAAGCAGTTAGTTGGAAAAAGAGATGTATTATTTACAACAAACTTCATTAAGGAATAAATACACTGAGAAGGAGTGTTTAGTATACCCAATTCTCTGATTAGGTTTCGACATGATGTTCTTGGATTTAAACTACACATTACTCTTATTATACGCTTCTGTACTCTAAAAATATTTTTCTGTTTGTGGAGTTACCCCAAAATATGAGACCATATGGCATAATGGAGTGAAAATAAGCAAAATATGCCAGTTTTTTTGTATTTATACCTCCTATGTCTGACATCATTTGCATTGCAAACAGACTTGCTTAGGCGCTTTAGCAGTTCGTTAGTATGTCGTTTCCAACTAAATTCATTATCAAGTTGTAATCACAAGAATTTTACACTCTCAAATTCTCCTGTTTCCATGTCATCATATTTTCTACACATACTAGAAGGAAATCTCTTGGAAGTTCTGAACTGCATATAGTGTGTCTTTTCAAACTTTAATGACAGTGAGTTGGCTATGAACCACTTATTAATGAGAGTAAAAATTTGATTAGCTGCCCTTTCTAAATTTATATTTGATTTACTATTTATTGCAATGTTTGTATCATCTGCAAATAAGACAAACTTGGCATTTGGTAATGTAACAGATGACAGGTCATTAATATACACAAGAAAAAGTAGTTTACCTAGTATGGAACCTTGGGGAACACCACATGTAATTTCTTCCCAGTCAGATGATGTCTGATTGCCTACTGCTGAAGTGTTACGTAATGACACCCTTTGTTTTCTATTAGTAAGATATGACTGAAACCAGTTTGCAGCACTACCAGTGATGCCATAATATTTTAATTTACTTAAAATAATGCTGTGATTTACACAGTGAAAAGCCTTTGGCAGGTCACAGAATAAGCCAGTTGCCTCTAATTTCTTGTCTAATGAATTAAGGGCATTTTCACTGTAAGTGTAAATAGCTTTCTCAATATCAGAACCCTTAAGAAACCCAAACTGTGACTTTGACAGTATGTTATTTTCACTAAGGTGGTTAAGTATAAATCACTAAGGTGCTTAAGCATAAATCAATATCTAAATTTTCAATTCATTCAAGAGCTGCCTCTGTCACTTCAAAGAAATTGTGACACAGACCTCCCACAGGCGTTTGGAGCTCGTGTCGTGTACAACCCAGAGCCTATAAAAAGAAAGAGGGTAAAATAAAATTAAAATTTCTGTTCCAACCACAGATTCGGGTTTATGATACAATTACGAAATCAATGGTAGGTAGCACGGGGCTGTCCACCCCGTTATTAAAAAAAACTTTTCTCCTACCCACAGTTAGCTTGCCCGAGTACAGAACTATGAAATGGTGGGGATGGAGATATTTCTGGGTTCACCTATGTAACACCCCAAGAAACCCGAAAACCCAAATAAGAATGTCATGATAATTTAAAGTAGGGAACAGTGTTATCCTGACAGGTACGACAAGTTTGACAATAATATAACACCTTAAAGTTTTGATGAACACCAATTTCAATAATTACTGAGTATGCTATGATATAAAGGTAGAAAGAAAGAAAGGTTATTTTTAATTAGCTCTCAAACATCTCAGTAATAACTGCAAATCAGTACGACGAAAGTTAAGTCCAAAGTAATATGTCGGTCAGAGATAACATTTATTGTGAGAGAGAGAGTTGTAAACGCGGAGAAAAGGAAATTCAGTGCGTCTACAATGCTCGATCATGGAAATGTTAGTTGCTTGCTAGCTTGCTTGCTATCAAGTCGTGAGGGAGCACCGTTTGTTATAGTACTACAAACGAAACTCTACAAGATTGTTTCTCTTCAAAAAAAGTGCTATTGAGTGATAGAGAGTCGCGGACTTTGTTCTCAGTTAATCTGACTTGAGAACTTGAACTGAAGTGATATTCTGATAGTGGACTACCAGTTAATGAACTTTAATTATTGGAGATATTATTGTTGGACTGAACCTTCACTAAAGTGAACAGTTACAACGAAGAATGGACATAGTATCGAAGACTGCAATACCTGATTAGCCTTGAGTAGGAAACATTAATACGACCACACGAAAACAATGCAAATACGCCGATTGTAAATGTTGTCGTAATTGTCACGATCACCGAACTGAAAAGAATTGTAATTGATCCGATCCATCAGTGTGGGTGTGGTGTGATGATTATAAACTAACTGCTAAGAAGGAACAATAAAAATTGTTCGTCAGTAGTGGAAATCTCACGTGTTGGCTCCATCATTAGTTGAACTGTGTGATAGTTGATGATCAAAATTAATTAACTGTGAACATTTTAATTGAAAGAGTGGCGTGATGAACATTGAGCATTGAAAGGAGTGTTTTGCCGAAATAATATTACGACGCACGAAAGCAAGATAACATTATAGATTATCTCCGGATTTGCGTCGTGCCGTAGTGAACAATTCTGCTTAGCAACGTAACAACTACTACTGATACTGAACCGCAAATGACCTTTTCCTCACTTCTGTGGTGTGAAACGACGCCGGTGATAAATGATTCACTCAATACTGCAATAACTAACTAACCGGGCATACCAAATCATCACAAAACCATAACAGACAATTAAAATCAGCAGTTCGCATTGCTGAGAAGACTGTGCGGCTCGCAAACGGACTTTCATACATTACGCGAGGAACAATTTTTTTTAGAGATTTTCAGGTGCTGTTCCACGTTATCCGACGGTTTCAACCGTCACGGCGTTTCGCGTCTCCATTCCACCGACCGAACTGTAGCAGTAGCGGCTCAACATCAACAGCGACAACAAAAGGGGAGAGGGGACGTCACACCTATCAGTTAATTCATAAATTCCTCAAAATGGTGTACAACCGCAGAAGATGCAGTGTCCGTCGATTTAAAAAATCCTCGCCAAAGCGACGGTTGCTCAGAGGGACACTGGTCCGACTGCCGGACGCCTGGCGTTAACCCAGTAACGCCAACCTATGCGTGGGCGGTCCGGACAGCCCCTTGTCTGAAAGTCTAAGCGACCGTCGGCATTCAGGCCCCCGGTCTTGTTGGCAGCAACGATCTTTTGCTCTCGAGGAAAGCATACCGAGTTCGAGCACCCGGGTTTACAAAACAACTGAGCGTCGCCCTCTAGGTCTCAGTTAGTTACTCAGTAGGCTCCGTTCGTGGCAGTGCATTGTAGGCTTTATGTCGTGAACAGCAGCATGGCTATGTTGGAACATCGCGACAGCGTCCAGGAATGGGTGGACCACATCACACGATTGATACAGCATGCCGCTGACTTACCCATCTCAAAGTCTTCCGGTCATCTTAGGAGGCGACCTGTACATCACTGAACTGATAAGTGTCTTTCAGCGATCCGGGACAGGTGAGCGGATCTACGCCAGTTTAAATACCACCCAACAGTATACAACCTCATAGCCTTTGGAGTTGCGAGAGCCAAAGCTCGACGCGTGATTGAGGAGAGCGAGAAAAGATCATGTTAGCGTTCCTGGACTCCATCAACCGTTCCACTTGTTCTGCAAAACTATTGGAAGCCATCCGGAGAATTACCGGTAAACAGACAACGCCCAGAGACATCACTCCGACGGCGGCAGAGCATTTTGCAAAAACTACTTCCAATGCAATCCAGGATCTGTAGTTTTGTCTTTGACGTGCAACTATAGAGACGGGCAAGATAGACTTCAGATCCACCATTTCTGGGTCGCACAACCTACCTTTCTCCTTGCGGAATCGGCTCTGTCTGAGACTCGTGCCACTGCACCCAGTCACTAGCAAATCCGGTGCTGCATGATTCTACATTTACCTACAGTCTCAAAGGAAATCCTTCTCGAATATTTTAATCTTGTATGACAGACAAGACACTTCCTCAGCTCGTGGAGAGGGTCAATTTTGGTACCTCTCCTCAAACCAGTAGTAATCGGGTTATTGCCTAAACGAACTGTAAGGGAAATACCCTGGAGTGAATGGTTAACTGTTATCTGGTCTGGTTGTTAGAGAGCAGGCAACTCTTTAGCCGCTCTCAGAGTGGACTCTGGAGATTTCGATCTACTTTCGACAACCTGATCGTACTAGAGGCGGCTATTCAGCAGGCTTTCCTACATATAAATCACTGTATCGGCATTATCTTCGATATCAGTAAGGCGTACGATACTGCTTGGAGACATAGTATTCTCGCGTAACTGCATCAAAGGGTCTTTCGTGGTCACTTCTCCATCTTCATACAGTCTTTCCTGTCTCAGCGGTTTTTTAAAACCCGAATTGGTGATAAGCTGTGATATCGTTTTGAGCAGGAGAACGGTGTCCCTCAGGGCAGCGTTTTAATTGTTACCCTCTTTGCCCTAGCCATAAACAGTATAACGTTTACGTTTAGGAGTCCTGTATTAGGAGTCCTGTACAGTGCTCCCTATTTGTGGACGATTTTTCCGTTTTCTGTTCCTCCTCCAGTTTTACAGCAGTGAATCGTCAGTTGCAACTTACAGTGCGGACGTTAGAGGAGTGGGCTGCAAAGACAGGTTTTTACTTTTCCGCATATAAGTGTATGTGTTTGTGTTTGTATGTTCATTTTAATCGTATTTCTCATTTACCTGCCTTGCATATGAGGCACACCATGCTCCAAATTGTCGTCGTTGCCACACCTGAGAGACCTGAAAGCCAGAACCCTGAAGGCACTGAAAATCATAAAGTGCCTTAGCCATAGGTCTTGGGCAGTGTCTGCTCCAATTTTATAGGGCTTTCGTGCGTTTGCGGCTAGACTATAGATGCACAGTGTATGGATCGGCGAAGCCTTCTTATCTGGAGATAATTGACGCTGTCGACCATAAGGGAATTAGGCTGGCCACGGGTGCTTATAGGAGCAGCCCCATACCCAGTCTCTGTGCTGAGGGTGGTGAACCGCCACTTAAAGTTCGACGGCAAATCCTCATGGTGCGTAGGGCACGTAAGTTCCTCGCAGCTCCGAATTCACCCGCATACCGTACTGTTGCTATTGCTCCTCTGGAACTCCTTTTCTCCCATCACCCATGAATAACAAGGCCATTTGGGATCCACGTGCGGCCCGTAATTGAATCACTTGGAGTGGAGCAAGTACAGTCTCAAATCCAGGGTTTTAACCGTCTGCTACCCTAGTTACGCCACAGGCCCAGGGTCATTTTAGATTTAGTGCACTACAGGAGAGATTGAACTCCAGCTTCTGTTTTTAATGCGATATTTTCTGACATTTTTTTATGAGTGCCACAACTGTGTAGCCGTCTTTACGAATGGGTCCAAACAGGTGGGACTCCGTTGGTTGCTCTGACGTTTTCCCGGATCTTGTCCTGAAGATCCGACAGTATCAAGACTTTACTGTCTTCGACGCAGAATGACATGCGAACTTGAAGGCACTGGAGCAGATGCGGCGGTCTTCCAGTGCTAAATTTCTTGTCTGTTCCGATTCTCTGAGTGCCCTCCACTCCAGAATATCCGTGATGTCCTGCTCCAACTACAACGACTGGGAAGGAGGTGTCTTTCTGCTGGGCACCAGAGCAGATGGGTATTGCGCGAAACGAAAGGACGGATCTAGCAGCCAAGGAGGCCTGTCGTAATCCTCATTTATTTCAGTATGCTATCCCCCTGCGTGCTAGAGCCTCGCTGTTGAGATCCAGAGTCGTGCGTCGGTGTGAAAATGAGTGGCTGAAAGTGACCGACAACAAGCTCCGTCTCGTGAAGCCCACAACGCGGCCATGGCGTACCTCCTCCCAGCCACGTTGACGGGATGAAGTCCTCCTCACTCGTCTTCGCACAGATCACAGCCCTATGACGCATTGCTTCTTGCTCCGGCGAGAGGACTCTCCAATGTGTGGTGCGTGTGGCGTACACATCACTGTGCACCACATTTCATTGGACTGTGTTTCACTTTCCGACCAGCGGGCCGCGGCGGATTCGCCGACGGATCTGCCCTCTATTTTAAGTTACTTTCAAACGAATGTGGTACGAGTTTTAAAATTTTTTGAACTGCACAATACTTTCGCCAAGATTTTAGGGAGATGGTTTTAATGTGTTAACAGGGTGACTGGCTCACCCATGTTTTTTGTAAATGATCAGCCAGTGACATTTAACTGTGCTTTTCTTTTAGCTCTTTTGCCGTTTTATTTGTGTTTCAATCTCACGGGAGTGAGAGCATGAGGGTATGCGACAGTTTTAGAAGCTTTATCCACATACGTTTGTTTTAATGAGTGTAAGAGCGCTGTGTACATTTTTTAAAAAGTCATTCGCGGCAGACGCTCATAGCAAAGCCGATTGTTTTTTTATCAGTGTTAACTCGGTGGTCTTTTTCGTGCTGCCCCTATCCGTGTACTCACAAAGTCTTTTACTCATGCCGGCCGTTGTGGCCGAGCGGTTCTAGGCGCTTCAGTCCAGAATCGCGCTGCTGCTATGGTGGCAGGTTCGAATACTGCCTCGAGCATGGGCGTGTGTGATTTCCTTAGGTTAGTTAGGTTTAAGTACACTCCTGGAAATTGAAATAAGAACACCGTGAATTCATTGTCCCAGGAAGGGGAAACTTTATTGACACATTCCTGGGGTCAGATACATCACATGATCCCACTGACAGAATCACAGGCACATAGACACAGGCAACAGAGCATGCACAATGTCGGCACTAGTACAGTGTATATCCACCTTTCGCAGCAATGCAGGCTGCTATTCTCCCATGGAGACGATCGTAGAGATGCTGGATGTAGTCCTGTGGAACGGCTTGCCATGCCATTTCCACCTGGCGCCTCAGTTGGACCAGCGTTCGTGCTGGACGTGCAGACCGCGTGAGACGACGCTTCATCCAGTCCCAAACATGCTCAATGGGACAGATCCGGAGATGTTGCTGGCCAGGGTAGTTGACTTACACCTTCTAGAGCACGTCGGGTGGCACGGGATACATGCGGACGTGCATTGTCCTGTTGGAACAGCAAGTTCCCTTGCCGGTCTAGGAATGGTAGAACGATGGGTTCGATGACGGTTTGGATGTACCGTGCACTATTCAGTGTCCCCTCGACGATCACCAGTGGTGTACGGCCAGTGTAGGAGATCGCTCCCCACACCATGATGCCGGGTGTCGGCCCTGTGTGCCTCGGTCGTATGCAGTCCTGATTGTGGCGCTCACCTGCACGGCGCCAAACACGCATACGACCATCATTGGCACCAAGGCAGAAGCGACTCTCATCGCTGAAGACGACACGTCTCCATTCGTCCCTCCATTCACGCCTGTCGCGACACCACTGGAGGCGGGCTGCACGATGTTGGGGCGTGAGCGGAAGACGGCCTAACGGTGTGCGGGACCGTAGCCCAGCTTCTTGGAGACGGTTGCGAATGGTCCTCGCCGATACCCCAGGAGCAACAGTGTCCCTAATTTGCTGGGAAGTGGCGGTGCGATCCACTACGGCACTGCGTAGGATCCTACGGTCTTGGCGTGCATCCGTGCGTCGCTGCGGTCCGGACCCAGGTCGACGGGCACGTGCACCTTCCGCCGACCACTGGCGACAACATCGATGTACTGTGGAGACCTCACGCCCCACGTGTTGAGCAATTCGGCGGTACGTCCACCCGGCCTCCCGCATGCCCACTATACGCCCTCGCTCAAAGTCCGTCAACTGCACATACGGTTCACGTCCACGCTGTCGCGGCATGCTACCAGTGTTAAAGACTGCGATGGAGCTCCGTATGCCACGGCAAACTGGCTGACACTGGCGGCGGCGGTGCACAAATGCTGCGCAGCTAGCGCCATTCGACGGCCAACACCGCGGTTCCTGGTGTGTCCGCTGTGCCGTGCGTGTGATCATTGCTTGTACAGCCCTCTCGCAGTGTCCGGAGCAAGTATGGTGGGTCTGACACACAGGTGTCAATGTGTTCTTTTTTTCCTTTCTAGGAGTGTAGTTCTAAGCCTAGGGGACTGATGACCTCAGATGTTAAGTCCAATAGTGCTCAAGCCATTTGAACCATTTTTCCACTAATGGCTATTTACCATATCTTGCGATTCGAATGCTGACATTCAGCTTTGTTAAGCTGCATCAGAACTCACTCTAGGAACTGGAACAGTTCTCGTTTCCTTTGTTCGTATTCTGTGTGTTTCCATGTACAGAAACTCGTCTCATGGACTCAACAAATCACTTGCGTCGTGGCGGGTTACAAGTCGCGTTGCGTTGCGTAATCGTTTGACCACTGTCTTTCGTCGTACTGTGCACTACAAAAAGGTCCACCTACCTGAGTACGGCGTCTCGTCAGCAGCCCGATTCTCTGCACACGTAGATACTGTTCAGACGGTGTTAAAAGCAGCGCTGAAGAAAAACATCGTCAATACTTACGTTTGCAAAGTCCGCCTAAACTGTGGTAGCAAGCTATCCTGTAATATCTTATAACGATTTTCTAGTGGAGGGCGATTGCTTCATTCTTCTAGAAAAAATATCAAAATTCCGCAACAAGTTCTTTATTTCTTTAGGTTCAAAATTAAAGAATTAGCCATCAGCCCGTACTTATTTAAACGACTAATATCAATGTCCTCATTTCACAGTTCATACAACCCAGTATACACGTAAGACAGCCAGAAATGTACTTAATTCGGACCCGAATTATTACGTGATCTACAGCTGCAATATATGAGTTTCACATTAGGTGCTTTTTTTTATGGATTTCTAATAAGGAAACTGCTCGCCAACTATTCCATAGATGAATATGAAACATGCCACGCGGAATTCTACAGACGCCGAAAGTTTATCTTTCCAACTAAACACTTCACAAAGCTCAAATTTCCACAATCTGTCCGTAAATGCAACTGCTTTCACGGCAGTACTACCCGGACGCGAAATACCAGTAACTTCTTCATTCTACTCATAACGTAGAAGGACACGTGCAACATGACCTGTACGTCCGATAGCTAGCCAAGGACTCCCCCTGCCATTCCTTCCAGGGCCTATAACTACTTGATAGAGTGCGGGAAATGCTTAACTCTGATTGGTTGTTAAAAATCAAAACAATCCTTCGAGTTTTTCCTCACGCCAAAAACTGTCCTACGCCAATCAATATTCACAGATGCATTTACGTCACTTCATCATGCAAATCATAATAAAATGATTAACAAAACCAAACGAAAAGAAAATTAATGTTGAAATGACTTTAGAAAATCTTTACTCAGCAAATGGCTATTCTGGCTGCCTTCTTACAAAAGCAAGTACCCTTAGACATACGTCATCAGCAAGGTAGGAAAATTATAGCTTTCATTGCAACTGCTTGCTTCACACTTTCTCATGAAATAGTTACGTGATGTTTAACATAAGATAATATTGAATCTTTACGTATGTCCCACATATACACTCTCATTCACTCTCATTTTTTCACACAAAAAACAAATAGTTATTAAATAAATATTAATCCTTTCTGAATTCTGTGTTACGAAAATGAAAAATAGTGAACGTTTTCAATTATAAAAAATCTAAATAAATTGTTCTGCCATTTAGTGATCTTCAGTGACAATTCCAAATGATACTAAAAGATAAACTGCTATGAATCCTAACTGACTTTAATCTTATAAGTGTCGGTTTTCGGCGTTTTAGGTAATTGTCTCTAAATCTGAACGTATCTCAGCTAGATAGCTGAGATTTTAATACAACCTTCCTTTTAATAACAAAGGGCTGTATATTGACTTTTAACAAGAATAATATTTAATACTGTTTATTTAGATTCTTAGGGGCTTCAATATTCTGTCGCTCGAACTAATACAGGTTGCGCTTCCCAAGGCTGGGCTAGCGACAGGTACGAGTGAGTCACGCTAAGATACCAGCGGCTGTATATTGCCACCGCCAACGGCTCGAAAGCTACGAGCCCGTACTTCAAAATAGCTTACTGCAATAAAATGCTATAGCGTATTGACTCACGACGTTACACACGGCCAGCGCAGGATTTTGTGCAAGGACTGGTTCTCGATTATGTTCATAAACGTTCGATGGGATTCATGCCTGACGATCTGGCTGGCCAAATTATTCGTTCGAATTGTCCAGAATGTTCTTCATACCAATCGCGAACAATTTTGACGCGGTGGCAAGGCGACACTGTTGTTTGGGAACGTGAAGTCCACGAATAGCCATGGTCCCCAAGTAGCCGAACACAATCATTTCCAATGAATGATTTGTTCAGTTTGACGAGAAGACCCAGTCCAGTCCATGTAAATACAGCTCGCGCAGAGCACACACCACTTTGGAGCCATCTCCAGCTTGCACAGTGCCTTGTTGGCAACTTGGGTCCATGGCTTCGTGGGGTCTGCGCTACACTCAAACCGTACCGTCAGCTCTTACCACCTGAAATCGGGACTCATCTGACCTGGCGAACGTTTTCCAGTCGCCTAGGGTCCAACCGATATGGTCACGAGTGCAGGAGAGGCGCTGCAGGCGATTTCATGTTGTTAGCAAAGGCGCTGGCGTCAGTCGTCTGCTGCCATAGTCCACTAACGCCAAATTTCGCCGCACTGTTCTGATACGCTCGTCTTACGTCCCCCATTGATTTCTGCGGTTATTTTACGCAAGTGTTGCTTGTTCAAATGGCTCTGAGCACTATGGGACTTAACATCTGTGGTCATCAGTCCGCTAGAACTTAGAACTACTTAAACCTAACTAACCTAAGGACATCGCACACATCCATGCACGAGGCAGGGTTCGAACCTGTGACCGTAGCAGTCCCGCGGTTCCGGACTGAGGGCCTAGAACCGCTAGACCACCGCGGCCGGCACATATTTAACACATTAACACATTTGTAAAGTAAGCACACGTATTATTCTGTTTTATACAAGGGCGTACGATTCCCGGAAACTGAGGTGGTGGATTTACTGGTAAATACTAAGCTATAATTATTAATGTAATTTCCTCGAATCTACTTATCATTTTTGCAAAGCGACGAGCACTGAATTCGTCTCTTTGAGATATAGGTACAAAGTCTGTTAAGTAAGATCGTGGTCTGGTCGTCATTACACACACAGTTGATAAAATATGTCGTCTTCGTTCTTTCGCAGCCAAATGGAGGGAATCTTTTTCCTTCATGCACTGTCCATAAAACATTAGTTTACTTTTAATTCTTGTCTGAGATACACAATAAGAGAGATGAGTGTATCGCATTGTCAGAGTCATCCACGTTTTTAACTACTTACTCACTTTTGTTCAAATGACTCTGATATCCCCATATATTTAGATGCTACGGCATGAGCCATTTTCGGACCTTTGTTGTGGCTACAGAGAAACACAGCTTCGAAACGCGACGCTTAAGCTGCACTCTTGTCGCTTCTTGTGTACCCCAGTCAATGATTCAAAGTAAACTAATGCTTTATGGACATAGCATGAAGGACAAATGTTCCCACTGTCGGGCTGTGAAAGAACTAAGGAGATATGTTTTTCCATGTGTGAATAATGCTGACACTCTCTAACTTAACAGAATACATTAGCAACAATAACTGCAATATGTCCATTTGGAAAAGCTAATTTATTTCCAATATAGGTTAAACATCTATGAGACTATATATCGTTAATGAGGGCTTTCTTTAAATTCATCTGGATGACCTGTACAAGTTACAATCTATCTCATCAGCATGAAATAAGTATGCTATTTAACTGCCTTCCACCTCCATTTCTCGGGTTTCTCAACAATGTATCCAAGACACACATGTGATAGTTACTTCCTTTTGACAGCAATAACTTAGAACCATCACTCACCATTGTAGGTCGACATGTGTAACCGCTACTCTGCCTTTTTTTTTTTTTTTACCACTGGCAACCATGTTGTACGTGGTGAGCGGTAATATCTGAAATTGGTATTATCGGCGCACTGTTGACACTGTGGATCGCCTAAGTGGAATTCCCTAACGATTTCCGAAATGGAATGTCCCATGCGTCTAGCCCGAACTACCATTCCGCGTTCAACGTCTGTTAATTCCTGCCGCCGGCCGCGGTGGTCTAGCGGTTCTAGGCGCGCAGTCCGGAACCGCGCGACTGCTACGGTCGCAGGTTCGAATCCTGCCTCGGGCATGGATGTGTGTGATGTCCTTAGGTTAGTTAGGTTTAAGTAGTTCTAAGTTCTAGGGGACTGATGACCACAGATGTTATGTCCCATAGTGCTCAGAGCCATTTGAACCATTTGCCAATTCCCGTCGTGCGACCATAATTATTTCGGAAGCTTTTTCACATGAATCACCTGACTACAAATGGCAGCCCCGCCAATGCACTGCCATTTCATACCTTGAGTACGCTACACTACTGCCATCTCTACGAGTATATGCGCGTATCGTATATCACATATCCCACTTTGTATTGCGCTTAGAAAAATTAGTAATACGAGGTGCGGCTAGAAAAAAACCGGACTGATACTGGAAAAAACATTTATTTACAATTATTTACAATTTCATGTTATCTCCTTCAACGTACCCTCCTCCTCGGTCTCTACACCGCTCCATACGAATTTTCCACTGTCCATAGCAATGCTGCAGATCATCTTCGGTAAGTCCATACATTACTTCCGTCGCTTTTTCTTTTACTGCTTCAATAGTCTCAAATCTAGTTCCTTTCAAAGCTGACTTGACTTTAGGGAAAAGAAAAAAGTCACAGGGGGCCAAATCAGGTGAGTAGGGTGGATGATCTAAGATGGGAATGTTGTGTTTTGCCAAAAACGTCTTCACTGACAACGCACTGTGAGCTGGGGCATTGTCTTGGTGAAGGATCCATGACTTTTTTCTCCACAAATCGTTCCGTTTTCTCCGTACTCGCTCACGTAGGGTAGCCAGGACGCTAATGTAGTAATGCTGATTCACTGTTTGTCCCTCTGGTACCCAATCAATGTGCACAATCCCTTTGATGTCAAAAAAAAACAATCATCATTGCCTTGAATTTCGATTTTGACATTCGTGCTTTTTTTTGTCGTGGAGAACCAGGAGTTTTCCAATGCATCGATTTTGTAAGAAGGTGGGATCACTTTCAATGTTTTCCAGGATGCCAGAACAAATCATTCTTCGGCGTTCCTTGTGTTCAATTGTGAGACACTTTAGAACCATTTTTGAACACACTTTGTTCATGTTGAAACTTTCATGAAGAATCTGCCTAACACTTTCCTTGTCAACTCCTGTTAACTCAGACACTGCTCTGATTGTTAAACGGCGATCTTGTCGAACAAGTTTACCGATTTTTTCAATGTTTGCATCAATTTTTGCTGACAGTGGTCTGCCAGTGCGAGTGTCATCACTGGTGTCTTCGCGGCCATCTTTAAATCGTTTAAACCACTCAAACACTTGTGTTCGCGATAAGCAATCATCACCGTACACTTGTCGTAACATTACAAACGTTTCACTTGCAGATTTTCCTAGTTTGAAACAAAATTTGATGTTAACTCGCTGTTCTTTCTGTACACTCAACATTTTCCGACGCACAGACAAAACGTCAACTACTTAAAACAGACGCCACGGGCAGACTGAGTGCAGGAGGCAGATGAAACTCGAGCAGTAGGCGGAGCGCGAGTCACGTGACAGGCCACGCGACTTTCAGCCTTATTGCATTCGTTTTATTGTTTCACCAGTACTAGTCCGGTTTTTTTCTAGCCACACCTCGTACGATTGAAAATGGAAACTAAATCGGACATTAAAGACAGAAAAGAGTAAATTACAGCAACACTTCGAAATAGAAATGAAATAATTTGTAGTGGAGGAGGAGGAGATTAGTGTTTAATGTCCCGTCGACAACGAGGTCATTAGAGCCGGAGCGCAAGCTCGGGTGTGGGAAGGATGGGGAACGAAATCGGCCATGCCCTTTCAAAGGAACCATCCCGGCATTTGCCTGTAGCGATTTAGGGAAATCACGGAAAACCTAAATGAGGATGGCCGGAGACGGTATTGAATTGTCGTCCTCCCGAATGCGAGTCCAGTGTGCTAACCACTGCGCCACCTCGCTCGGTATTTGTAGTGGGAAGGCATGGAATTATAGTGGTCGTCGCTAGATTGCGGATGCTACTCTTAGTTCCATTGTGGTTTATGTTGGCTACGTTTATTGTGCTGTTCAGTGTGGCAGACGTTGTTGCAAGGAGCGGCGCGCTGCCCTTTGTGCCGTGGCGTCCGCACAGAGCTGCAAATGCCGGCGGCATTGATGACCTCTGCAGAGCTTTTGTCGACACACTATAACACTTCAGACTAAGAATTCAAACGTGAGGAAATAAGTTCTTCGAAGATTTCCAGATAAAATTTTCCGTTGGAATCACTTTGCTTGTAAAGGAGACGATCAGGATGCTCTCTCTTATTGCCAGAAATATCAACTCCATCCCAAATGCTGAGGTATTAACTTTTCTGAGCGGTATGCAGAATTTTCAGATTGTGTCCTACGCCCGTTGTTAAGCCGTCAACAACAGCTGTGTGTGGGCGCACGCACTTCCCACAGGACACCGTGCCGCTTCCTGCAAGAAGGTCCTCCGCACTGAACAGCACAACAGGAATACCTGCAGAGGTACGCCACCAGAACTACGAGCAGCTTCCGCTGTGTATCAACGACCACTATACTTCCGTACCTTCCCGCTGTAAATTACACTCTCATTTATTTTTTGAAATGTTGCTATAATTTATTCTGTCGCTTCACGCCAGATTTGATTTCCATTTTCATTTATATTACGTATTTTTCTTTTTTAAAAAATTGTTATATATGAAACAGATTAACACTCATATCCTCTAACTTTTTGCCGCCTTCTTCTCTTGTAAATAATAATTCAAAATCAGCACAATGTACTCGATTTTAGCATGATTTCTGTATTAAAATTATAGTTTTGCAACAATTTTCTAACTTGTGATAAGTTATAAACCATCAGAAAACAACAGATTTATGTATGGTTGAATATAAAAGTGTTTTTTGCTTACTGCCGTACAACTGAAAGTATTTTCATTTGTACCTCTAAATGAATCTCCTCTTCATTACTTTGTCCAATTACCTATACGTCATGCATGCATCAACGACCTATAGCATTGCGTTTGCATCTTATACACTACTGGCCATTAAAATTGTTACACCACGAAGATTACGTGCTACAGACGCGAAATTTAGCCGACAGGATGAAGATGCTGTGATATGAAAATGATTAGCTTTTCAGAGCATTCACGCAAAGTTGGCGCCTGTGGCGACACCTACAACGTCCTCACCTGAGGAAAGTTGCCAACCGATTTCTCATACACAAACAGCAGTTCACCGGCGTTGCCTGGTGAAACGTTGTTGTGATGCCTCGTGTAAAGAGGAGAAATGCGTACCAACACGTTTCCGACTTTGGTAAAGTTCGGATTGTAGCCTATCGCGATTGCGGTTTATCGTATCGCAACATTGCTGCTCGCGTTGGTCGAGATCCAATGACTGTTAGCAGAATATGGAATCGGTGCGTTCAGGAGAGTAATATGGAACGCCGTGCTGGATCCCAACGGCCTCGTTTCAATAGCAGTCGAGATGAAGGCATCTTATCCGCATGGCTGTAACGGATCGTGCAGCCACGTCTCGATCCCTGAGTCAACAGATGGGGACGTTTACAAGAAAACAACCATCTGCACGAAGTTTGCAGCAGCATGGACTATCAGCTCGGAGATCATGGCTGCGGTTACCCTTGACGTTGCATCACAGACAGGAACGCCTGCGATGGTGTACTCAACGACGAACCTGGGTTCACGAATGGCAATACGTCGTTTTTTCGGATGAATCCAGGCTCCGTTTACAGCATCATGATGGTCGCATCCGTGTTTGGCTACATCGCGGTGAACGCACATTGGAAGCGTGTATTCGTCATCGCCATACTGGCGTATCACCGGGCGTGATGGTATGGGGTGCCATTTGTTGCACGTCTCGGTCACCTCTTGTTCGCATTGACGGCACTTTGAACAGTGGACGTTACATTTCAGATGTGTTACGACCCGTGGCTCTACCCTTCATTCGATCCCTGCGAAACCCTACATTCCAGCAGGATAATACACGACCGCATGTTGCAGGTCCTGTACTGGCCTTTCTGGATACAGAAAATGTTCGACTGCTGCCCTGACCAGCACATTCTCCAGATCTCTCACCAACTGAAAACGTCTGGTTAATGGTTGCCGAGCAACTGGCTCGTCACAATACGCCAGTCAGTACTCTTGATGAACTGTGATATCGTGTTGAAGCTGCATGGACAGCTGTACCTCTACACGCCATCCAAGCTCTGTTTGACTCAATGCCCAGGCCTAACGTGGCTGTTATTACGGCCAGAGATGGTTGTTCTGTGTACTGATTTCTCAGGATCTATGCACCCAAATCGCGTGAAAATGTAATCACATGTCAGTTCCAGTATAATATATTTCTCCAATGAATACCTATTTATCATCTGCATTTCTTCTTGTTGTAGCAATTTTAATGGCCAGTAGTGTATATACTCGTTGAAGCATGCATGCCAAATTTACTGGTGCTATTTTGACATGTTAATGACTTGTTACAGTGCACAACAACGAGAGATGTATCGTGGTTATATTATAATTTCTCTTTTGTTTCTCAGCCTCTTGATGTAGTGGACAATGTTTTCTTCTCTTCTAATTTTAATGTGAATTCTGATGATGGGTGCTGCATAATTGTAACCGGTAATGTTATTCAAAAGAACTCTGCGATGAAGACAGTTAAATGAAAAAATTATGTAAATCATGTGAACGCTTTCGAGATGATCATTTTATGTCAAATTTTACTCGATTTTTGCTGGTACTCCGCTTTCATGCGTGTGGTTAAATGAAGCACTTGGTCTGTACAGTTTCTGATAGGTCTGAATTCTCTTTGTTCGGTGGGAGTAACTTCATGGATCTTTAGACCGATGCTGTTAAGGCTCGACTTCCTAAAAGTTTATAGCAGCAGCTCAGGAGGATGACTGGACGATAGCTAACAGCTATATTCGCTGACTTACAAACCTTCAGCAAATCCACTATTTGTGTTCGCTAGAAGGCTTTTGGAAGATTCTTCGATAGCATAATGTTTGTGAAGAAGCTCTCAAAACATTAACGAGTCTTGTTTTCACAATTGGTGAGGAGCTCTGGGTGCATGCCATCAAATCCTGGATCTTTGGCTATTTTAGTACTGTGAGTGCTCATCTAAGGTGAAGTCTCTGGAATACTCTGATTTGTTGGGTGCTTCCTGCTTCAGGTTGCTAAGCTCCTTCTTACCCATTCGTGTATGTGGCTTATATGAGGGTGCCCAGGAGTGGGAAGTTATTCTATTCGCATTCTCGTCTGGTGCTAGTTCAGGATTTTTGCACGTAGAGGCCTGCTTCCTCCTACTTTTCTTAAGAGACTCCATGTTCTCTGCTTGACCTCTTAAAAACCGGACACTCTGTTTTTTATCCCCAACATTCTTCAAGAGTCTTATCAAGATGTCTGAGAAATTCCTTAGCAGTTTAACGGTCATTGGTGGTAGAATAGCACTGATATAGTTCTTCATAGTCATTATTCCAACCTGGAAATATTATCTCTGGTTCAAATGGCTCTGAGCACTATGGGACTTAACATCTGAGGTCATCAGTCCCCTAGAACTTAGAACTACTTAAACCTAAATAGCCTAAGGACATCACACACATCCATGCCCGATGCAGGATTCGAACCTGCGACCGTAGCGGTCGCGCGGTTCCAGATTGAAGCGCCTAGAACCGCTCAGCCACACCGGTCAGCATTATCTCTGGAATCCCTTGGCAAGTACTGCCTTTCTTTCGATACAATTCTGTCATAATGTTCACCTAATGGCGCAATCAATCTGATCACTTTATAAAGTTCTTTGTACAAAAAGAAGGCTATTCAGGAACTGTACGACAGTAAACTGGGAGACATTGAAAAAAATCAGCCACCAGTTGGAAATAAAGGTTTATTGGAAGCCTTAACTTACGTTTCGACTATTTTGTCTTCTTAAGAAGGTAAATGCACCCTTTGCCTCACATGCTGATAAATTACATTGAATAAAGAAAACGGCTCTTGCCATATGAAACATTCATCTTACTTGTGATTTTTCGTGTTTGTTACACGAAAGTCTCTTATGACAAGAGCCGTTTGGCTGTATTCAATGTATTGTATCAGCAAGCAATGTAACAAGGTCCATTATACGTTCCGAAGAAGACGATTTTTAAACTGTCGAAACCTACGTCCCGGGTAAGAATAAATTTTTATTTGAAACAGGTTGGCTGAGTTTTCCAACCTCTCCAAGTTTTATGGAGAATTTACTACAGTCAGCTATTGTAAAGTTCCAACTTGGTATAGGAATTGATCTAATTACGGGTATTTGAAATCCTACATCAAGAATTACTGGCTTGTGTTGGCTGTTCAGGAAGCCTTCAAGGACCATCCATCCTGTATTTAGAGGTTGTCCCTGGGAATCCTGGTTTACAAAACATAGATCAGGGTTTAAATCCTCCTACCAAGCGGCAGATTTCAATGTCCCCTCATTCTCTGAGTCAAAAATTAGGCTAAGATTGTTACGTCCAGCTGAGATTACAAATTTTTGCCATTTTCATCGGTGTTATTTTATAAGGGACAATCAAAGAGATTCCGTTCGAAGGCTGTACAGTCCAGAATGGGTATGTCACTAGGACAAAATCGTTGTCATTGAGGCAATCATCCCATCGCCGCACGTTGAAGACGCCCGTTTGGTGCCTGCTGCAAATCCTCGTCCGACACGTATCATCGACACTTCAAGGTCTACCTTAAGGGACCGATGGTGTACTAATAGCTTCTGGAGAACAACGGTTGTAGAGCGCGTACTCGAGTGTCACCCACCTGAGCTGGGATCATGCGTGACGGATGAGGCTGTCTTCACAGATCGACTGGCGTCTAGTGTCGAATCGCAACTAGGACGCATCTTGGAGCAGCATTCCACAATAGTGATTTACGACAGACATGTTGCTCCATACGCATTCTTCATTCTCCGACGGATGCCTACTGGTGTTTTTCCTTCGGCAGCCAAGAACAGAATAACAGCACGTTTGTCCCGTTTGGTCGCTTTTAGTACCGCACGAACGTCGCAAAGTCACGTGTGTCACGCTCATCCCTCACCATCATGTCAGTGCTTATACACGTATACCGAAATCGGAGTGGCGCTACGTTGTATACAGGGTGGTCCATTGATCATGTTGTTGTTGTTGTTGTGGTCGTCAGTCCTGAGACTGGTTTGATGCAGCTCTCCATGCTACTCTATCCTGTGCAAGCTTCTTCATCTCCCAGTACCTTCTGCAGCCTACATCCTTCTGAATCTGCTTAGTGTATTCATCTCTTGGTCTCCCTCTACGATTTTTACCCTCCACACTGCCCTCCAATATTAAATTGGTGATCCCTCGATGTCTCAGAACATGTCATACCAACCGATCCCTTCTTCTAGTCAAGTTGTGCCACAAGCTCCTCTTCTCCCCAATTCTATTCAATACCTCCTCATTAGTTATGTGATCTAACCGTCTAATCTTCAGCATTCTTCTGTAGCACCACATTTCAAAAGCTTCTATTCTCTTCTTGCCGAAACTATTTATCGTCCACGTTTCACTTCCAACCATGGCTACACTCCATACAAATACTTTCACAAACGACTTCCTGACTCTTAAATCTACACTCGATGTTAACAAATATTTCTTCTTCAGGAACGCTTTCCTTGCCAATGCCAGTCTACATTTTATATCCTCTCTACTTCGATCATCATCAGTTATTTTGCTCCCCAAATAGCAAAACTCCTTTACTACTTTAAGTGTCTCATTTCCTAATCTAATTCCCTCAGCATCACCCGACATAATTACAGTACATTCCATTATCCTCGTTTTGCTTTTGTTGATGTTCATCTTACATCCCCCTTTCAAGACACTGTCCATTCCGTTCAACTACTCTTCCAAGTCCTTTGCTGTCTCTGACAGAATTACAATGTCATCGGCGACCCTCAAAGTTTTTATTTCTTCTCCATGGATTTTAATTCCTACTCCGAACTTTTCTTTTGTTTCCTTTATTGCTTGCTCAATATACAGATTCAATAACATCGGGGATAGGCTACAACCCTGTCTCACTCTCTTCCCAACCACTGCTTTCCTTTCATGTCCCTCGACTCTTATAACTGCCATCTGCTTTCTGTACAAATTGTAAATATCCTTTCGCTCCCTGTATTTTACCCCTGCCACCTTCAGAATTTGAAAGAGACTGTTCCAATCAACATTGTCAAAAGCTTTCTCTAAGTCTACAAATGCTAGAAATGTAGGTTTGCTTTTCCTTAATCTTTTTTCTAAGATATGTTTTAGGGTCAGTATTGCCTCACGTGTTCCAACATTTCTACGGAATCCAAACTGATCTTCCCCGAGGTCGGCTTCTATCAGTTTTTCCATTCGTCTGTAAAGAATTCGCTTTAGTATTTTGCAGCTGTGACTTATTAAACTGATAGTTTGGTAATTTTCACATCTGTCAACACCTGCTTTCTTTGGGATTAGAATTATTATATTCTTCTTGAAGTCTGGGGGTATTTCGCCTGTCTCATACATCTTGCTCACCAGATGGTAGAGTTTTGTCAGGACTGGCTCTCCCAAGGCTGTCAGTAGCTCTAATGGAATGTTGTCTACTCCGGGGGCCTTGTTTCGACTCAGGCCTTTCAGTGCTCTGTCAAACTCTTCACGCAGTATCGTATCTCCCATTTCATCTTCATCTACAACCTCTTCCATTTCCATAATATTGTCCTCAAGAACATCGCCCACGAATAGACCCTCTATATACTCCTTCCACCTTTCTGCTTTCCCTTCTTTGCTTAGAACTGTGTTTCCATCTGAGCTCTTGATATTCATACAAGTCGTTCTCTTTTCTCCAAAGGTCTCTTTAATTTTCCTATGCGCAGAATCTATCTTACCCTTAGTGAGATAAGCCTCTACATCCTTACATTTGTCCTCTAGCCATCCCTGCTTAGCCATTTTGCACTTCCTGTCGATCTCATTTTTGAGACGTTTGTATTCCTTTTTGCCTACTTCATTTACTGCATTTTTATATTTTCTCCTTTCATCAGTTCAATATTTCTTCTGTTACCCAACGGTTTCTACCAGCCCTCGTCTTTTTACCTACTTGTTCCTCTGCTGCATTCACTACATCATCCCTCAAAGCTACCCATTCTTCTTCTACTGTATTTCCTTCGCCCATTCCTGTCAACTGTTCCCTTATGCTCTCCCTGAAACTCTGTACAGCCTCTGGTTTAGTCAGTTTATCCAGGTCCCATCTCCTTAAATTCCCACCTTTTTTGCAGTTCCTTCAGTTTTAACCTACAGTTCATAACCAATAGATTGTGGTCAGAGTCCACATCTGCCCCTGGAAATGTCTTACAATTTAAAACCTGGTTCCTAAATCTCTGTCTTACCATTGATCATGACCGGGCCAAATATCACACGAAATAAGCGTCAAACGAAAAAATTACAAAGAACGAAACTTCTATAGCTTGAGGGGGGAAACCATATGGCGCTATGGTTGGCCCGCTAGATGGCGCTGCCATGGGTCAAACGGATATCAGCTGTGTTTTTTTAAATAGGAACCCCCATTTTTATTACATATTCGTGTAGTACATAAGGAAATATGAATGTTTTAGTTGGGCCACTTTTTTCGCTTTATGATAGATGGCGCTGTAATAGTCACAGACATATGGCACACAATTTTAGACGAACACTTGGTAACAGGTAGGCTTTCTAAATTAAAATACAGAACGTAGGTACGTTTGAACATTTTATTTCGGTTGTTCCAATGTGATACATGTACCTTTGTGAACATATCACTTCTGAGAACGCATGCTGTTGCAGCGTGATTACCTGTAAATACTACATTAATGCAATAAATGCTCAAAATGATGTCCGTCAACCTCAATGCATTTGGCAATACGTGTAACGACATTCCTCTCAACAGCGAGTAGTTCGCCTTCCGTAATGTTCGCACAAGCATTGATAATGCGCCGACGCATGTTGTCAGGCGTTGTCGGTAGATCACAATAGCAAATATCCTTCAACATTCCTCAGAGAAAGAAATCCGGGGACGTCGGATCCGGTGAAAGTGCGTGCCATGGCATAGTGCTTCGACGGCCAATCCACCCGTTATGAAATATGCTATTCAATACCGCTTCAACCGCACGCGAGCTATGTGCCCGACATCCATCATGTTGGAAGTATATCGCCATTCTGTCATGCAGTGAAACATCTTGTACTAACATCGGTAGAACATTACGTGGGAAGTCAGCATACATTGCACCATTTAGATTGCCATCGATAAAATGGGGGCCAATTATCCTTCCTCCCATAATGCCGCAGCATACATTAACCCGCCAAGGTCGCTGATGTTCCACTTGTCGCAGCCATGTTGGATTTTCCGTTGTCAAATACTACATATTATGCCGGTCTTCGTTACCGCTGTTGGTGAATGACGCTTCGTTGCTAAATAGAACTTGTGCAAAAAATCTGTCATCGTCCCGTAATTTCTCTTGTGCCCAGTAGCAGTACTGTACACGACGTTCAGAGTCGTCGCCATGCAATTCCTGGTGCATAGAAATATGGTACGGGTGCAATCGATGTTGATGTAGCATTCTCAATACCGACGTTTTTGAGATTCCCGATTCTCTCGCAATTTGTCTGCTACTGATGTGCCCCATTAGCCGCGACAGCAGCTAAAACACCTACTTGGGCATCATCATATGTTGCAGGTCGTGGTTGATGTTTCACATGTGGCTGAACACTTCCTGTTTCCTTAAATAACGTAACTATCTGGCGAACGGTCCGGACACTTGGATGATGTCGTCCAGGATACCGAGGAGCATACATAGCACTCGCCCGTTATGCATTTTCATCACAATAGCCATACATCAACACGATATCGATATTTTTCGCAGTTGGTAAACGGTCCATTTTAACGCGGGTAATGTATCACGAAGCAAATACCGTCCGCACTGTCGGAATGTGACGTGATACCACTTACATATACGTTTGTGACAATTACAGCGCCATCTAACACAATGCGAAAACAGTGGTCAAACTAAAACATTCATATTTCTTTACGTACTAAACGAATATGTAATAAAAATGGTGGTTCCTTTTTTAAAAACGCAGTTGATATCCGTTTGACCTATGGCAGCGCCATCTAGCGGTCCAACCGTAGCGCCATCTGGTTTCCCCTTTCAAGCTAGACAAGTTTCGTTCTTTGTAGTTTTTTATACGCTGCAGCGACGCCCTAGAATGGAAAATGTTTGATCGCCCCTGATAGTTCCAATTATTGTCATGGGTATTGTAATCGCGAATATATGTACTTGGGTGTGAAGAAACCGGAAGAACCTGAGCTGGCCAGTTATCTCAATATGGCAGATATCAGATGGATATTTTCAATGTTAAAAGTAGCGCAGCCGTTGTCCTGATGATATGTAGCACCCAGACCTTCGCAACCAGCTACACGTCCTCTTGAATACAGGCTCTTCTCAGTAACTACGTGTATCACTTAAATTACAGCCGCATGCGCATTATTTCAAGCAGCATACGAGAGAGGTGTTGGGACTTACATCGGCTAAGCTGTAAAATTCGAATGTTATGGATATATTCGGCTTGTCCTCCAACACTATGCTGTAACATCGCTACATAACGGAGACGCTGTCGTCGGAACAATTGTCCATTTATTCACCTCAGAAAGAAACTAGCGCTGTCACGCGTTGTCTCCGTCCTGCGGCGTCGACTGAGGATTCTAGTTACGCAAATGCCTGGTGGTGCCAATCCCAAGAGCGTACGATATATGTGTAGCCAGCGTAGCAGTTTAAAGGAGCGGGATAGGATCTCGCTACGGTATGCACATTCCAATCACGCCATCGCTGCGTGCCCTATATAAGGAAAGGTGCTATCACCGAACCTTATCTTCTGCCGCATTCATTACAATGCATGACTAAGACTTCGTAGCTGTGGCACACCTAAAGCCCTAAAGCTGGCACTGACACATGGAAGCTACACCGCTTAAAAGGAAAAGTAATAAAGGCCTGTACGTTGCCCTGGACGACGAGAGTTCATCGAAGACAAAGGTACTGTCAAGAGAGCCCCGTGGAAATGCGATGAGACCGCATTTACTCCCGATGCACGTAACCGATGCGACCGATAGGGTGAGCAACAATCTGCGCATTTTCGCTGATGATGACGCTGTAGTTTGTGAGGAAATGACGTCGATAAGTGAGTATGGGACGAGACAGTATGACATGGACCGAATTTCTATATGGTGTGATGAATGTCAACTTATGGTCAATGCAGGTGAGTTGGAAACACAATACTGTAATGTTCGAATATAGTATTAACTGTGTGCTCATTGACGCAATTACAGCCGGCCGGAGTGGCCGTGCGGTTCTAGGCGCTACAGTCTGGAACAGAGCGACTGCTACGGTCGCAGGTTCGAATCCTGCTTCGGGCATGGATGTGTCTGATGTCCTTAGGTTTAGTTAGGTTTAAGTAGTTCTAAGTTCTAGGGGACTGATGACCACAGATGTTAAGTCCCATAGTGCTTAGAGCCATTTGAACCATTTTTTGACGCAATTACATCGAGTAAATACGAGGTGCACTCAAACATAAACAAGGTATTGCCTCAGCAGTGGGACTTAGTGTTGGGACTGGAATGGACATCTAGTAATCTCCGTACACTCGCGCCATTTCTAGATAAATTTCCGTTTCCTGCACTCCTTCCGCAGTAGAGAATCGCACTAAACCCCATTGCTCCAATTTGAAGCCTTCATTTCTCTATTTTCAGTACTACTGTGTGAAGTGGGCGATAGACGTGTACACGTGCTTGAGCTCGCTTTGTTGGGTGTGCGCGCACGTCTCTCTAGCGGTGAGTTTGGGGCGTCATTGCCCTTATGAGAACCAGACCTTCTCCCGTAGACAGTGGAATTACGATCCCTTAAACGGTTTTCATTTTACAGCCTGTGGCTCGTTTCTCTTTGAATACACCCTATATCCGGAGAGTCCAGTTACACTGACATGACCACCACCTATGTTCGACGTCAACGTACCGTAACCACTCACAGACGGCAGGTGGCAGAATTAACACTGGACGATATACACTACTGGCCATTAAAATTGCTACACCACGGAGATGACGTGCTACAGACGTGAAATTTAACCGACAGGAAGAAGATGCTGTGATATGCAAATGATTAGCTTTTCAGAGCATTCACACAAGGTTGGCGCCGTTGGCGACACCAACAACGTGCTGACATGAGGAAAGTTTCCAACTGATTTCTCATACACAAACAGCAGCTGACCGGCGATGCCTGGTGAAACGTTGTTGTGGTGCCTCGTGTAACGTGGAGAAATGCGTACCATGACGTTTCCGTCTTTGATAAAGGTCGGATTGTAGCCTATCGCGATTGCAGTTTACCATATCGCGACATTGCTGCTCGCGTTGGTTGAGATTCAATGACTGTTAGCAGAATATGGAATCGGTGGGTTCAGGACGGTAATACGGAGCGCCGTGCTGGATCCCAACGGCCTCGTATCACTAGCAGTCGAGATGACAGGCATCTTAACCTCATGGCTGTTACGGATCGAGCAGCCACATCTCGATTCCTGACACAACAGATGGTGACATTTGCAAGACAACAACCATCTGCACGAACAGCTCGACGACGTTTGCAACAGCATGGACCATCAGCTCGGAGACCATGGCTTCGGTTACCCTTGTCGCTGCTCCACAGGCAGGAGCGCCTGTGATGGTGTACTCAACGACGAACCTGGGTGCATGAATGGTAAAACGTCATATTTTCGTATGAATCCAGGTTCTGTTTACAGCGTCATGATGGTCGCATCCGTGTTCGGCGACATCGCTGTGAACGCACATTGGAAGCGTGTATTCGTCATCGTCATACTGGCGTATCACCCGGCGTGATGGTATGGGGTGCCATACGTCTCGGTCACCTCTTGTTCGCATTGACGGCACTTTGAACAGTAGACGTTTCATTTCGGATGTGTTACGACCCGTGGCTCTACCCTTCATTCGATCCCTGCGAAACCCTACATTTCAGCAGGATAATACACGACCGCATGTTGCAGGTCCTGTATGGGCCTTTCAAACCAATTGTGAAGAATTGTGGCCCAGTGACATAGCGTATTGTCATCTATTAAAATTTCGTAGTTGTTTGGCAACATGGAGTCTATGAATGACTGTAAATGGTCTCCAGGTAGCCGAACATGGCCATTTCCAGTCAATGACCTGTTCAGCTGGACCTAGTAAACACAGCCGACACGATTACGGAGCCACCAGAATATTGCACAATGCCTTTCGTACATGGCTTAGCGGGGTCAACGCCACTCTCGAACCCTACCATCGGCTCATACCGGCCGAGGTCTGGACTCATCTGATTAGGTCACGGTTTTCCGACCGTCTGGTGTCTTACCGGTCACGAGCCCAGGGATAGGCGATGTCGTGCTGTTATCAAAGGCAGTCGCGTCTTTCCTCTGCTACCATATCCTATTATCGTCCAATTCCGCGGCACCGTCCTAACGAGCATGTTCGGTGTAAGTCCGACATTAATTTATACGATTATTTCACGCAGTGTTGCTTATCTGTTATCACTGACAACTGTAAGCAAATGACGCTGTTCACGGTCGTTAAGTGAGGACCGTCGGTGACTGTGTTGTCCTTAGTGAAAGGTAATTCCTGGACTATGGTATTCTCGGCATACTTTTGACTCTGTGGATCTTGGAATATTGAACTCCCTAACTATTTCCGAAATGGAATGTTCCATGCTTCTACCTGCAACTGCCATTCCGCGTTCAAAATCTGTTAATTGGCGTCGTGCGGCCGTAACCACCACGGAAACATTTTCATTTGACTCACCTGAGTGCAAATGACAGCCCCGCAAAAGCACTTCCCTTTTATACCCTGTGTACACGATGCTCCCGCCGTCTGTATATTTGCATATCGCTATCCCATGACTTTAGTCACCTTAGTGCACGAGGGCCGTTTGAAAAGTCCGTGCAAAAATAAAAACTACTTACCTGTTTGGGGTAAACCATTTTTATTTTTCGACATAGTCTCCATTTAGACTTGTACACTTCGTACAACGCTGTTCTAATCTGTTGATCCCTTCCGAATAACGGGAATGGTCCAAGTCTGCAAAATAGTTGCTGCAGTCACCTCCTCGTTTGAATAAAATCTTTGTCCCTCCAGCCATTTCCTCAAAATTGAGAACAAATAGTAGTCCGAGGGACCCAAGTCTGAAGAATATGGGGATGTGAAACGAGTTGGAATCCTATTTCCATTAAGTTTGCTACGACAACTGCTGAGATGTGTGTTGATGCATTGTCGTGAAAGAAAATCTCTTTTTTGCGGCCCAATCGCCGGCGTTTTTTTTAGCAGCTCGGTTTTCAAACGGTCCAATAACGATGAATAATATGCACCTGTAATAGTTTTACCCTCTTACAGATAGTCAATAAGGATTATACCTTACGAATCCCAAAAGACAGTCGTCATACCCTTTGCGGCCGAAGGAATGGAGTTCGCCTTTTTGGTGCAGATTCTCCCTTGGTAACCCATTGTTTAGTTTGTTGTTTGGTCTCAGGAGTATGGTAATGTATCCATGTTTCATCCACGGTGACGAAACGACGCTTAACGTCCTGCGGATTCTTCCTGAACAGCTGCAAACCATCCTTGCAACACTTCACACGATTCCGTTTTTGGTCAAGTGTGAGCAATCGCGGAACCCATCTTGTGGATAGCTTTCTCATGTTCAAATGTTTGTGCAAAATATTATGTACCCTTTCATTTGAGATGCTCACAGCCTAGCAATCTCACGCACCTTAGCTCTTCTGTCATCCATCACCATATCATGGATTTTATCAATGATTTCTGGAGTCGTAACGTCTACAGGACGTCCAGAACGTCCACTCCGAAAATTTTGAAACCACTTATAAATTGTTCTAATCGTAGGTTCAGAGTCACCGTAATGTTTATCAAGCTTCTCTTTAGTCTCCTGGGGCATTTTGCCTTTCATAAAGTAATGTTTAATCATCACACAAAATTCTTTTTCGTCTATTTTTTGACAATCACTCGACTTCCTTGATTCACATGAATCCAAACGCAAAGAAATAGACCAATATGGCTGAAACTTGGTGTGCGTTCTTTCCAAAGATGCTACTAACCAAATATGACTTCGATACGCACCGGTGGTGCCATATCTCGGACTAGGCACGGACTTTTCAAACGCCCCTCGTATTCGGAGAATTCTAGGAAAGCGTAGCTCGTCCATATAGAACATTCGCGCAACCCGTTGTTCAGTAATGCTCCAGTGTTTGGGAAATTTGTAATTTTTAGATTTCTTATTCACTTTATATATTTCTGCTAATGTCATAAGAAGTCGAACCCTGAAACCTTGCTTTTTGCGGGCATTGATCATACCGACTGAGCTACCCACGAATGGACTGTGTGGCTGGTCCCGGCGGAGGTTCGAGTCCCCCCTCGGGCATGCGTGTGTGTGTTTGTCCTTAGGATAATTTAGGTTAAGTAGTGTGTAAGCTTAGGGACTGATGACCTTAGCAGTTAAGTCCCATAAGATTTCACACAAATCTGAACATTTTTTCTACCCACGAATATGCCAGCAAACTCGAAAAGCCAACCTCTTTTGTGCACGAATTATACTTTCCCTAGAATTATTCCAGTAAACCTGCTTCTAGCATTAGAACTCCTTGCGGCTAGGTTTATGTCGCCAGTTCATCTTAAATAGTTCCATATTCCAGCTTAAGAAGGCTGATTGTAGCTTTACGCAACAACCAGCCAGGTAACGAGTTCTTCTTGTCGGTAGTACAGTTAAACACGTAGGACAGCGAGGAGCCGTGTGCGTGCGTCAGCAGCGACCTTGACGAGCGAGTTTGAAGGCCTGGGAAGCACAGCAATTTTCTGTTTATTTACTCCTTTGTACGAAATAAAACATTTTATCCTTTCTGCTTTTCTTGAGACGCTATTATGTAAATCTGAAGATAATAAATATAGTCTAGTGGATAAGAAAAAGGAAAAAAAATTCCCAGGTGCAAGTAAGACTCGCCTTCTGAGGGTACTGTACGGACTTAATTATGTATATAGCCAGGTAACCCGCCCGGTTGGTCGTGCGCTCTGACGCACGGCTTTCCGTGCGGGAAGGATTTGTGTCGAGGTCCGGTGAGCCGGCCAGTCTGTGGATAGTTTTTAGGCGGTTTTCCATCTGCCTCGGCAAATGCGGTCTGGTTCCCCTTATTCCGCCTCAGCTACACTATGTCGGGGATTCTGCACGTACGCGTACACCACCATTACTCTACCACGCAAACATAGGGGTTACACTCGTCTGGTGTGGGACGTACGCTGGGGGGCCCACAGGGGCCGAACCGCACAATAACCCTGGGTTCGGTGTGGGGCGGCGGAGGGGTGAAGTGGACTGCGGTGGTGGTCGTGGAGTTGTGGACCACTGCGGCTGCGGCGGGGACGGAGCCTCTCCGTCGTTTCCAGGTCCCGGGTTAACGTACAATACATACAATACAATGCACCACAAGGCCATGAGGATAAGATGCCTGTCATCTCGACTGCTAATGATACGAGGCCGTTGGGATCCAGCACGGCGTTCCGTATTACCCTCATGAACCCACCGATTCCATATTCTGTTAACAGTCATTGGATCTCGACCAGCGGGGTCAGGGATTTTCTCTGCCTCGTGATGACTGGGTGTTGTGTGATGTCCTTAGGTTAGTTAGGTTTAAGTAGTTCTAAGTTCTAGGGGACTGATGACCTTAGTGACCCATAGTGCTCAGAGCCATTTTTTTAAATTTTGAGTCTGATGTCGGATAACAAATGACAAAAATTTTTTTTCGTGTCAGATATTTGCAAGTTAACAATACTAGGGTTCTTTTCCTTTACTTGTACTGTGAAATGTTTCGTCTTGCCAAATGTCATGAATCCATGCCAACGGGAGGTACCCCATGGGGTTTTATGAGCGTGGTTGCAACTATCAAAATATGTGACTTAAATGGCCGTATTTTTCAATTGTACTGATCTACGAACTTAGCTTTATTACACTGTCAAGGGGCTATAGACCTTAGTATGTGACAAATTTGTACTTGATACGTCTACCTGTAACTTAGAAAAAGGGGTTTTTACAGATGGAGGGACAGACAATCGGATAACATATGACAAATTCTTTTTTCGTGTAATATAATTACAAATTAAAAATTTTCAGATTTCTTTCTTTAGTTGTACTGTTAAACCTTACTCTTCCTAATTTTCATGAGTCTAGGTCAACGGGAAGTATCCTACGGGTTTTGACAAGAGAGTTTGCGAGTATCAAAATATGTGGCACAAAGGGCCGAATCTTTTCATTGCTTTCTTGTAGAAGCTTACGTTTTATACAACGCCAAGGAACTGCAGGCCTTGTATGTGACATAAACTTCAAATTTATATTCCTACCTGTTGCTAAAGAAAAGGGTTTTTAACAGTCGCGCTCACGCACGAGGACAGACGTACAACAAAGTAAACCTGTAAAGGTTTATTTTTCACTATTTGAAGTACGGAACCATAAAAAATGGGCATAAAATATACCTTTTTTCCCGGAAATTCTTACCGGCGTGCGCCGTCGCGTAATTCTCACCGTGATGTGGGTCCCGAAATTTTCACTGGTGACCGTAAAGAGTGCAAATGAAATCCGCACTTGCCTTAGTATTGTTCATCGCTCTTCAGAGTCGTGAACTGGAGGTAGTAAGAGTACACAACATCCACCGCTTCCTCTAAGATATGGAACGCAAAGAAGGTAATTCCGTACCAAGTGGCCTATCAAGCATCTGAATCGATCCTACTTACACGCGTGAACAAAGCAGCCAATTAGAATACCGATTAAGCAAAGTTTGTTGTGGGGATCTGAGTGAACAGGAAGGGCCATCAACAGTTATGACAGTGGGAGGAGCAGAAATTTGACTCATTGATTGAAAGGCATTCTGAGTTTAAGATTTACAAATAATAAAACGGCTACGAAACACTGAAATCGTGAGGAAAGGGTGCTATAATATTCAATATCAGGTTTCACATGTGGTACTGGGTGATTATAATTTAAGTGCAGTTACACACGGAGGTCCAGTGTAAGCTGTCATTATCGTATGACAGCGGAACTTGGTAGATATGCTAATGCGTTAATGCGGATCGGATGTACGCTGAAAAAAAATTAGTTCAAATTTTGGACACCAGGCGCAAAACTGGCGCTGTACACCATCTCGGCCGGCAGGAGTGGCCATGCGGTTCTAGGCGCTACAGTCTGGAACCGAACGACCGCTACGGTCGCAGGTTCGAATCCTGCCTCGGGCATGGATGTGTGTGATGTCCTTAGGTTAGTTAGGTTTAATTAGTTCTAAGTTCTAGGCGACTGATGACCTCAGAAGTTAAGTCGCATAGTGCTCAGAGCCATTTGAACCATTTACACCATCTCGTCGACGCCTCTAGAGCTCATATTGAACAAACTGTGTAAGCAGCGGTTAATAATAAAATCAACAGTATACATTTCTCACTTATTTGACTTTTCTGCTGACATATCCATTCCTGTTCTGTCTTGCATTCACAGCGCCGTATTTTCACCTGGTGGCCAAAACTGGAACTAATTTTTTTCCGGCTTAAGGCGGTTCCGCATTAACGCGTTCGAACCACTACCAAGTTTCGCTGCTATACGACAATTACAGCCCATACTGGACCTCTGTGGGTAGCTGCACTTCCGTTATAACCACTCAGTATCAAGCATCAGTTAAAAATAAAAGCTGCGAAGCCACTAACGGGCTGAGACGAGCTAGAGACGTAAGTACAAGCAATGTAGAGCAACAATGGAGCATGAGGGCGTATTACCTAGCCTGTAGGCCGTAGCATCTCGCCATGTTGTGCAGACGGCAGTCGGTGGTTGTGATCACATGAAACACAAACATCATTTAACATCTCGCTAATAACGTCATACTCCAATTTTAAGAGCTGTTACTACTCCTGCACGGGCGTTAAGCCTTGGATCCAGACTTCCCTCGAGGTCGTTTGTTATGGACACCGACTACATGGACGCTAGGCGTTGGCCGCCCCAGGGCACTGACAAGAGTGAGACTATTAACCCTGCTGAGGCTGTTTGAAAAAATCAATTCCAAAAAGAAAACAGAAGTTTCTCAGTGCAGACATTGTTTTCTACTGCCACACCGAACGGCAATTCCTACAAAAGCTGTGTGTGTCTTATGAGCAAGTTCTGAGGGAACTCTCCAGATTTGTTACGTTGGTGCACGCTGGCCGGTTCTAATCGCCCACTACCTTCCAGTAAAATGTGTCTGCACCCCCGGCGAACTTCAGACGGTCATCGCCATCTTGGTGACGACGAATAATTACAGTTTGAAAGGCGTTGCATTAGAAGTAACCTGGCCCACGGGGACGTAATAAAATCGGGAGACAAGTTTTTTAAAATTTCAGTTTATAGCTTAATTCCGTAGGAAAATAAATGTAGTAGCACAAGTTCTGCGAAACCTACCAGGTTTTGGATCTTAGCAAAGACGTGCACGCACATGTTGTCTCCGTTAAACATGTGGATAAGGAAAATCGAGTACGTTTTAGAGTTCATTACCTCCCTTGGTAAAAACGGAACTGTTATGGGATCACTTTTTTGTCCGTCTGTCTGTCTGTCTGACCGAATGTTGAAAAACCTATTTCTCAGATACGGGTTGAAGTATCAAGCTGAAAGTCTTAGTATGGGCAGAACTCATTCTGGTAACCGAAATAAAATAATAATTGGATCGTTTTACCGGTCTCCCAATTCAGATGAAACAACTGCTGAAAGGATCAAAGAAAGCTCGAATTTAATTTCAAACATGTACCCGACTCATACACTACTGGCCACTAAAATTGCTACACCAAGAAGAAATGCAGATGATAAACTGGTATTCATTGGACAAATATATTATACTAGAATTGACATGTGATTATATTTTTACGCAATTTGGGTGCATAGATCCTGAGAAATCAGTTCCCAGAACAGCCACCTCTGGCCGTAATACGGGCCTTGATACGCCTGGGCATTGAGTCAAACAGAGCTTAGATGACGTGTACAAGTAAAGCTGCCCATGCAGCTTCCACACGATACCACAGTTCGTCAAGAGTAGTGACTGGCGTATTGTGACGATCCAGTTGCTCGGCCACCATTGACCAGACGTTTTCAATTGGTGCGAGGTCTGGAGAATGTGCTGGTCAGGCCAGCAGTCGAACATTTTCTGTATCGACAAAGGCCCGTACAGGACCTGCAACATGCGCTCGTGTATTATCCGGCTAAAATGTAGGGTTTCGAAGGGATCGAATGAAGGGTAGAGCCACGGGTCGTAACACTTCTGAAATGTAACGTCTACTGTTCAAAGTGCCGTCAATGCAAACAAGAGGTGACCGAGACGTGTAAACAATGGCACCCCATACCATAACGCCGGGTGATAGGCCAGTATGGCGATGACGAATACACGCTTCCAATGAACGTTCACCGCGATGTCGCCAAACACGGATGCGACCATCATCATGCTGTAAACAGAACCTGGATTCATCCGAAAAAGTAACGTTTTGCCATGCGCGCACCCAGTTCGTCGTTGAGTACACCATCGCAGGCGCACCTGTCTGTGATGCAGCGTCAAGGGTAACCGAAGCCATGGTCTCCGAGCTGATAGTCCCTGCCGTTGCAAACGTCGTCGAACTGTTCGTGCAGATGGTTGTTGTCTTGCATACGTCCCCATCTGTTGACTCAGGGATCGAGACGTGGCTGCACGATCCGTTACAGCCATGCGGATAAGATGCCTGTCATCTCGACTGCTAGTGATAAGAGGCCGTTGAGATCCAGCACGGCGCTCCGTATTACCGTCTTGAACCCACCGATTCCATATTCTGCTAACAGTCATTGGATCTCGACCAACGCGAGCAGCAATGTCGCGATACGATAAACCACAATCGCGATAGGCTCCAATCCGACCTTTATCAAAGTCAGAAACGTGATGGTACGCATTTCTCCCCCTTTCAAGAGGCATCACAACAACGTTTCACCAGGCAACGTCGGTCAACTGTTGTTTGTGTATAAGAAATCGGTGGGAGATTTTTCCTCATGTCAGCACGTTGTAGGTGTCGCCATCGTCGCCAACCTTGAGTGAATGCTCTGAAAAGCTAATCATTGCATATCACAACATCTTCTTCCTGTCGGTTAAATTTCGCGTCTGTAGCACGTCATCTTCGTGGTGTAGCAATTTTAATGGCGAGTAGTGTACAATTATAGTTGGTCGTGACTTTGGTTTACCCTCGATACGTTGGCGAAAAGACGTGTTTAAATCCCGAGGTAAGCGTATAACATCACCCGAAATTGTGCTAAATGCTTTCTCTGAAATTTTTTTCGAGGAGTTAGTTCATGAGCCCACAAATAATTCCGAGCTAATAACAAACCCTACCCCCACGAACCATGGACCTTGCCGTTGACGGGGAGGCTTGCGTGCCTCAGCGATACAGATGGTCGTACCGTAGGTGCAACCACACTGGAGGGGTATCTGTTGAGAGGCCAGACAAACGTGTGGTTCCTTAAGAGGGGCAGCAGCCTTTTCAGTAGTTGCAGGGGCAACAGTCTGGATGATTGACTGATCTGGCCTTGCGGCACTAACCAAAACGGCCTTGCTGTACTGGTACTGCGAACGGCTGAAAGCAAGGGGAAACTACAGCCGTAATTTTTCCCGAGGGCATGGATATTTACTGTATGGTTAAATGATGATGGCGTCCTCTTGGGTAAAATATTCCGGAGGTAAAATAGTCCCCCATTCGGATCTCCAGGCAGGGACTACTCAGGAGGACGTCGTTATCAGGAGAAAGAAAACTGCCGTTCTACGGATGGGAGCGTGGAGTGTCAGATCCCTTAATCGGGCAGGTAGGTTAGAAAATTTAAAAAGGGAAATGGATTGGTTGAAGTTAGATATACTGGGAATTAGTGAAGTTCGGTGGCAGGAGGAACAAGACTTTTAATCAGGTGAATACAGGGTTATAAATACAAAATCAAATAGGGGTAATGCAGGAGTAGGTTTAATAATGAATAAAAAAATACGAGTGCGGGTAAGCTACTACCAACAGCATAGTGAAGGCATTATTGTGGCCAAGATAGACACGAAGCCCATGCCTACTACAGTAGTAAAAGTTTATGTGCCAACTAATTCAGCAGATGATGAAGAAATTGAAGAAATGTATGATGATATAAAAGAAATTATTCAGGTAGTGAAGGGAGACGAAAATGTAATAGTCATGGGTGACTGGAATTGGAGAGTAGGAAAAGGCAGAGAAGGAAACATAGTGGGTGAATGTGGATTGGGGGAGAGAAATGAAAGAGTCTGGTAGAATTTTGCACAGGGCATAACTTAATCATAGCTAACACTTGGTTCAAGAATCATAAAATCAGGTTGTATACATGGGAGAAACCTTTAGATACTAGAAGGTATCAGATAGATTATATAATGGTAAGACAGAGATTTAGGAACCAGGTTTTAAATTGTAAGACATTTCCAGGGGCAGATGTGGACTCTGACCACAATATGTTGGTTATGAACTGTAGATTACAACTAAAGAAACTGCAAAAAGGTGGGAATTTAAGGAGATGGGACCTGGATAAACTGAAAGAAACAGAGGTTCTAGAGAGTTTGAGGGTGAGCATAAGGGAGCAATTGACAGGAAGGTGGGAAAGAAATACGGTAAGAGATGAATGGGTAGTTTTGAGGGATGAAATAGTGAAGGCAGCAGAGGATCAAGTAGGTAAAGAGACGAGGGCTAGTAGAAACCCTTGGGTAACAGAAGAAGTATTGAATTTATTGGTTTAAAGGAGAAAATATAAAAAAGCAGTAAACGAAGCTGACAAAAAGGAATACAAACGTCTCAAAAATGAGATCGACAGGAAGTGCAAAATGGCTAAGCAGGGATGGCTAGAAGACAAATGAAAAGGTTGTAGAGGCTTATCTCACTAGGGGTAAGATAGATACTGCCTACAGGAAAATTAAAGAGACCTTTGGAGAAAAGAGAGCCACTTGTACGAATATCAAGAGCTCGTATGGAAACCCAGTTCTAAGCAAAGAAGGGAAAGCAGAAAAGTGGAAGGAGTATATAGAGGGTCTATTCAAGGGCGATGTACTTGAGGACAATATTATGGAAATGGAAGAGGATGTAGATGAAGATGAAATGGCAGACACTATACTGAGTGAAGAGTTTGACAGAGCACTGAAAGACCTGAGTCGAAACAAGGCGCCGGGAGTAGACAACATTTCTTTGGAACTACTGATAGCCTTGGGAGAGCCAGCCCTTGCAAATCTCTACCATCTGGTGAGCAAGATGTATGAGACAGGTGAAATACCCTCAGACTTCAAGAAGAATATAATAATTCCAATCCCAAAGAAAGAAGGTGTTGACAGATGTGAAAATTACCGAACTATCAGTTTAATAAGTCACAGCTGCAAAATACTAACGCGAATTCTTTACAGACGAATGGGAAAACAGGTAGAAGCCGACCTCGGCGAAGATCAGTTTGGATTCCGCAGAAATGTTGGAACACGTGAGGCAATACTGACCCTACAACTTATCTTAGAAGCTAGATTAAGGAAAGGCAAACAACATTTCTAGCATTTGTAGACTTAGAGAAAGCTTTTGACAATGTTGACTGGAATATTTTCTTTTGAATTCTGAACGTGGCAAGGGGTAAAATACAGGGAATGAAAGGCTATTTACAATTTGTACAGGAACCAGATGGCAGTTATAAGAGTCGAGGGGCATGAAAGGGAAGTAGCGGTTGGGAAGAGAGTGAGACAGGGTTGTAGCCTGTCCCCGATGTTATTCAATCTGTATATTGAACAAGCAGTAAAGGAAACAAAAGGAAAATTCGGAGTAGGTATTTAAGTGCATGGAGAAGAAATAAAAACCTTGAGGTTCGCCGATGACATTGTAATTCTGTCAGAGACAGCAAAGGACTTGGAAGAGCAGTCGAATGGCATGGACAGTGTCTTGAAAGGAGGATGTAAGATGAAAAGCAACAAAAGCAAAACGAGGATAATGGAACGTAGTCGAATTAAGTCGAGTGATGCTGAGGGAATTAGATTAGGAAATGAGACACTTAAAGTAGTAAAGGAGTTTTGCTATTTGGGGAGCAAAATAATTGTTGATGGTCGAAGTAGAAAGGATATAGAATGTAGACTGGCAACGGCAAGGAAAGCGTTTCTGAAGAAGAGAAATTTGTTAACATCGAGTATAGATTTAAGGGTCAGGAAGTCGTTTCTGAAAGTATTTGTATGGAGTGTAGCCATGTATGGAAGTGAAACATGGACGGTAAATAGTTTGGACAAGAAGAGAACAGAAGCTTTCGAAATGTGGTGCTACAGAAGAATGCTGAAGATTAGATGGGTAGATCACATAACTAATGAGAAGGTATTGAATGAATTGGGGAGAACAGGAGTTTGTGGTACAATTTGACAAGAAGAAGGGACTGGTTGGTAGGACATGTTCTGAGTCATCAAGGGATCGCAAATTTAGCATTGGAGGGCAGCGTGGAGGGTAAAAATTGTAGAGGGAGACCAAGAGATGAATACACTAAGCAAATTGAGAAGGATGTAGGTTGCAGTAGGTACTGGGAGATGAAGAAGCTTGCACAGTATAGAGTAACATGGAGAGTTGCATCAAACCAGTCTCAGGACTGAAGACAACAACAACAACAACAACAACAACAACAATAACAAACATCAAAACGGATCCAGAGATATGTGAACAGGGAGTTGTCATAGCGAGACTGAATATTGTAACGTGCATTTGAGGTGGGACTCTTGATATGGACGTGTGCCCTGTTCTTGGCGGTGTCTGGGTAGAACACGTTTAATGAACATTTGTTTTTGGGCTAGCGGTGTGATTTGTTTTTGGGCTAATGGTGTGCATGTATGTATCTTGCCCACCCAAACTCTTTGATGTTTATTCTAACCCAATCTACGTCACTGCTTTCAACCTCTTTGTTAAGGATGTCTTTCTGCCAGTAAACTAGCCCATTGAATGCGCAGCTGTCCATATTGCATAATGAGTGAAATAGTGAAAGGGACTGAGAGACAAGCATTAACTGTGTTCAAACCCACACTTGCCATATATGTACACTAATGAATAATATGGAAATATAAAGTATGTTTATGGTTACTGCAATGATGGTGTTCCTGTTGCTGTCAAAGAATACCGTTGGCACTTCCTGACACATCGAATTCCTGATCGTAGACCGTTTACCTACCTTTTTAGCATATTGCACGAAACAGGTATTCTTTCACGTTCCCCTTTTTCTTCTGAACATGTAATTCAATAACGTGCACAGAAACAGCAACGCATTGTTGAAATGGTGCAACGTAGTTGTACTACCAGCACACGGTGGCTCTCTACGTGTATCAGTGTCGCAGGAACACGTGTGTGCTGAATATTACATGTGAAAAGCTTCTACCCATTCCATATAGAACTTGTTGTAATGTTTACTAACTGTTGTAAACCTATTAGTTTATTGAATAACACAGAAAATAAATAACAATATATGTTAAATGTGTTCTGTCACGGAGGTCATTTTGAGTGGTACGTATGTCCATTTAGGGGTTTTTGCTTCGAATGATGGTTCCCGTTACGACCCTGGGTGTTGACCGTTCCTCCTGGGGCACCCTGTATTTAGTGTCAGTATGGTCAGAATAAGAAGTGGATAGAGGGAGGTGGCAAAGGAAATAGCCTAACACGAGTGGATAGAATAGGCAGGGCTTAAGTGGTACAGACATATAATAGAATACCCCCAAATCCCCCAAAAAATAATCGAAAATTATACCTATTCAAAAAAAGCAGATAAAAATTCACTTGACTTCTTCCTGAGAGACAATCTCCATTCCTTCCAAATTATCAATGAAAGTGTAGAGCAGAGGTACCATGAATTCAAAGAAATAGGAATTGAGAGATTTATACCAAATAAATTAACAAACGACGCAACTGTCCTCCTTGGTACAAAAAAATGGATCAGAAGACTTTTGCAGAAACAACGAAAAAACATGCCAAGTCTAAACGAAAGCAAAATCTCGAAGACTGGCGATTTTTACAGAAGCTCAGTATTTAGCGCGGACTTCAATGCGAGATTCTTATAATACACTCCTGGAAATGGAAAAAAGAACACATTGACGCCGGTGTGTCAGACCCACCATACTTGCTCCGGACACTGCGAGAGGGCTGTACAAGCAATGATCACACGCACGGCACAGCGGACACACCAGGAACCGCGGTGTTGGCCGTCGAATGGCGCTAGCTGCGCAGCATTTGTGCACCGCCGCCGTCAGTGTCAGCCAGTTTGCCGTGGCATACGGAGCTCCATCGCAGTCTTTAACACTGGTAGCATGCCGCGACAGCGTGGACGTGAACCATATGTGCAGTTGACGGACTTTGAGCGAGGGCGTATAGTGGGCATGCGGGAGGCCGGGTGGACGTACCGCCGAATTGCTCAACACGTGGGGCGTGAGGTCTCCACAGTACATCGATGTTGTCGCCAGTGGTCGGCGGAAGGTGCACGTGCCCGTCGACCTGGGACCGGACCGCAGCGACGCACGGATGCACGCCAAGACCGTAGGATCCTACGCAGTGCCGTAGGGGACCGCACCGCCACTTCCCAGCAAATTAGGGACACTGTTGCTCCTGGGGTATCGGCGAGGACCATTCGCAACCGTCTCCATGAAGCTGGGCTACGGTCCCGCACGCCGTTAGGCCGTCTTCCGCTCACGCCCCAACATCGTGCAGCCCGCCTCCAGTGGTGTCGCGACAGGCGTGAATGGAGGGACGAATGGAGACGTGTCGTCTTCAGCGATGAGAGTCGCTTCTGCCTTGGTGTCAATGATGGTCGTATGCGTGTTTGGCGCCGTGCAGGTGAGCGCCACAATCAGGACTGCATACGACCGAGGCACACAGGGCCAACACCCAGCATCATGGTGTGGGGAGCGATCTCCTACACTGGCCGTACACCACTGGTGATCGTCGAGGGGACACTGAATAGTGCACGGTACATCCAAACCGTCATCGAACCCATCGTTCTACCATTCCTAGACCGGCAAGGGAACTTGCTGTTCCAACAGGACAATGCACGTCCGCATGTATCCCGTGCCACCCAACGTGCTCTAGAAGGTGTAAGTCAACTACCCTGGCCAGCAAGATCTCCGGATCTGTCCCCCATTGAGCATGTTTGGGACTGGATGAAGCGTCGTCTCACGCGGTCTGCACGTCCAGCACGAACGCTGGTCCAACTGAGGTGCCAGGTGGAAATGGCATGGCAAGCCGTTCCACAGGACTACATCCAGCATCTCTACGATCGTCTCCATGGGAGAATAGCAGCCTGCATTGCTGCGAAAGGTGGATATACACTGTACTAGTGCCGACATTGTGCATGCTCTGTTGCCTGTGTCTATGTGCCTGTGGTTCTGTCAGTGTGATCATGTGATGTATCTGACCCCAGGAATGTGTCAATAAAGTTTCCCCTTCCTGGGACAATGAATTCACGGTGTTCTTATTTCAATTTCCAGGAGTGTAGTTTCCACAACGAAACTTTGTCTCGAAACGTGGCAGAATATCCAAAGAGATTCTGGTCGTGCAGTGCTGCCAAAGCAGAATTACTAAACACAGCCTCCCGAAATTCTTTCACCAAAGATGACGAAGTAAATGTTCCAGAATTCGAATCAAGAACAGTTGCAAACATGAGTAACGTAGAAGCAGATATTCTCGGAGTTGTGAAGCAACTTAAATTACTTAACAAAAGCAAGTCTTCCGGTCCAGACTGTATACCAACTAAGTTCCTTTCAGAGTGTGCTAATACAATAGCTCCATACTTAACAATCATATCCAACCGTTCGCTCCACAAAAGATCCGTACCCAAACGCTGGGAAGTTGCACAGGTCACACCAATGTTCAAGGAAGGCAATAGGAGTTATCCACTAAATTACAGGCCCATATCATTAACGTCGAAATGCAGCAGGATTCTGGAACATATATTGTATTCGAACATTATGCATTACCTCGAAAATAACGGTCTATTGACGCACAGTCAACACGGATTCAGAAAACATCGATCTTGTGAAACACAACTAGCTCTGTACTCACACGAAGTGTTAAGTGCTATAGACAGGGGATTTCAAATTCATTACATATTTCCAGATTTCTAGAAGGCTTTTGACACTGTAACACACAAGCGGGTTGTAGTGAAATTTCGTGTTTTTCGTCTCAATTATGTTACTGGATTCGTGATTTCCTGTCAGTGAGGTCACAGTTCACGGAAAGTCAACGAGTAAAAGAGAAGGGATTTCTGGCGTTCCCCAAGGTAGTGTTATAGGCCCTTTGCTATTCTTTATCACTATAAACGATTTAGGGGACAATATGAGCAGCCGTCTTCGGTTGTTTGCAGATGATGCTGTCGTTCATCGACTAGTAAAGTCATCAAAAGATTAAAACAAATTGCAAAACGATTTAGAAAAGATATCTGTATGCTGCAAAAATTGGCAATTGACCCTAAATGACGAAAAGTGCGAGGTCATCCACATGAGTGCTAAAAGGAATACGTTAAACTTCGATTACACCATAAATCAGTCAAATTTAAAGGTCGTAAATTCAACTATATACCTAGGAATTACAATTACGAACAAGTTAAATTGGAAGGAACACATGGAAAATACTGTGGGGAAGGCTAACCAAAGACTGCGTTTTATTGGCAGGACACTTAGAAAATGTAACAGATCTACTAAGGAGACTGCCTGCACTACGCTTGTCCGTCCTCCTTTGGAGTACTGCTGCGCGGTGTGGGATCCTTACCAGATAGGACTGACGGAGTACATCGAAAAAGTTCAAAGAAGGGCAGCACGTTTTGTATTGTTGCGAAACAGGGGAGAGAGTGTCACTGAAATGATACCGGATTTGGAGTGGACATCATTAAAACAAAGGCGTTTTTCTTTGCGTCGGACTCTTCTCACGAAATTTCAATCACCAACTTTCTCCTCCGAATTCGAAAATATTTTATTGACGCCGACCTACATAGGGGCAAACAATCATCACAGTAAAATAGGGGAAATCAGAGCTCACACGGGAAGATACAGGTGTTCGTTTCTTCCGTGCGCTTTAGGGAGTTTAATAATAGAGAATTATTGTCAAGGTGGTTAGCTGAACCCTCTGCCAGGTACTTAAATGTGATTTGCAGAGTATCCATGTAGATGTAGATGTATTCCACACACTAAGATCTACTTTCCTTTCACGGTGTAAAAAACTGAAGCGTGTAAGTCAGTGCAATCAAAAGATACCGGTATTTATGTCACACATTTTGATACTTGCAAACTCACTCACCAAAACCTATAGAATACTTCCCATTGACCTGAAAGCATGAAATTTCGCAAGAAGCATAGTTTCGCAGTAAAAGTAAAAGAAAAAAATTGTTTATTTGTAATTATATTACACGAAATTTTTTTGTTATTTGTTATCTGATTGCCCATCCGTTTGTCTATGGAGATTCAATTTTATCAACAAAGAGTAGACGTGTGAAGTTAAAATTTATGTCACATACTAAGGTCCACGGTCCCTTTGCGTTGTTTTTACATCAATGCAGCCAAAAGATACGGCCATTTATGTCACATATTTTGATACCCTGCCAGTATCGATATCGATAACAGGTAAAAATTGTCGAAATTCTCGATTCCTGGGATCGGTAAGATATCTAAAGACATAACCCTCGATACGTGAGTCCTACTTGAACGCACCCGGATTTTTAATTAGGATAGGTTGTGTCGCTTGGTCAATCAGAGTAGGTATCATTTAAAAAGGAAAAAAATTACATAGAAGCGTGGTTGATTCCTAAAATTGTATGTACAGATCAAAATATTTGACGAATGAAAATTGTGACTGGTGCGAAAGTAGATGGAGTCAAACTAACCTGAATAATTGCGAACATATGTGAAGGCCAAATCAGAAATGATTCTTTCTTGAAAGAGAAATACCAGCCTTCCCAGACACGCTTCCTTTAGTACTATCCAGCTGGCGTGGGTTTTTGTACCTTTCTGAATCCACTGATAAATTAATCTTCTTATCACTAATCTGGGGTACTGCCACAGGGGTATTATGTATCAGTTCACGACTCGCGAAATCTCGCAGAATATCGGAGCACTTAAAGATGAGTTTTACTCTTTGTATCCTAGAGGCCATATGCGGTAATCTGCTATCGGCAAGAAAACACAGGCACCAAACTTTAGAGCGCTGAAGACTTATTTGAGAGATGAGGTGGCTCATGGCGGTGTTTAGCTGTGTCTGACACAGCGGACAGCATTACAGAATCCGCTGGAATTCTTGGACGGTGCTGGAGTTGACCTGGGCAACGCAGTAACAGAACAGCTTTCCTGGAGCTCTTGAAAGGACAAGCCCTAGAACACTCTGTCAGCCACGTCGTTTTCTGCAGAGCACTCCGACGTGGAGACTTCACACCGGAGCGCCGTGTCGCAAGGCCTTTCTCTCAAAAACCGAGGGATAAAAAGTTGTCTCAACTTAGTAAAGTAAATTTTTGCACCTTGCAATAGTCCTGTTCTCTTGTCTCAGTAGAGAGCTTGAAAAATAGCGACTCTTCCTCCTGCTCAGATATTGGATGGCCACATTCTTTCAGGAAATGTGTTCTCGAGGGGCAACTGCAACGTGAAGTAGATTCGGCTGAAGTGTCGATGGGTCAGTGTTCTACGAGCTTCGGCACGTGGAACCAGAACTGTAGCCGGTGCCTTCCTGCTGCGTTTACCAGTTTCTCGCCACCCTCTCAAATGAGACGTGCCGCAAAGTCGACCATAGATCGTCAGAGTTGCAATTCTCTGTGACAGGACGGTCACCAGAGTGCATTAAGGTTGTTAGTGTTTAGTGTTGCTATTGGGCCTGGTAGGGAGTATAAGGACGTGAACAGCATCAGATACTGAGTGAGCACTGTGAAGGATGTGGAGATCTCACGTACTCTTGTGAGACAGTGTAATTAGCTCTTCTCCGTTGAGACGACTGGTCGAACAGTGTAATATCCAGATTTTTGGGGCTTCAGGAAGCGACAGTGATGATGATCTACATCTACATCTACATCCATACTCCGCAAGCCACCTGACGGTGTGTGGCCGAGGGTACCTTGAGTACATCTATCGGTTCTCCCTTCTATTCCAGTCTCGTATTGTTCGTGGAAAGAAAGATTGTCGGTATGACTCTGTGCGGGCTCTAATCTCTCTGATTTTATCCTCCTATGGTGTCTTCGCGAGATATACGTAGGGGGAGCAATATGCTGCTTGACTCTTCGGTGCAGGTATGTTCTCGAAACTTCAACAAAAGCCCGTACCGCACTACTGAGCGTCTCTCCTGCAGAGTCTTCCACTGGAGTTTATCTATCATCTCCGTAACGCTTTCGCGATTACTAAATGATCCTGTAACGAAGCGCGCTGCTCTCCGTTGGATCTCCTCTATCTCTTCTATCAACCCTATCTGGTACGGATCCTACAACGGTGAGCAGTATACAAGCAGTGGACGAACAAGTGTACTGTAACCTACTTCTTTTGTATTCGGACTGCATTTCCTTAGTATTCTTCCTATGAATCTCAGTCTCCCATCTGCTTTATAGACGTTTAATTTTATATGGTAATTCCATTTTAAATCACTCCTAATGCCTACTCCCAGATAATTTATGGAATTAATTGCTTCCAGTTGCTGACCTGCTATATTGTAGCTAAATGATAAAGGATCTTTCTTCCTATGCATTCAATTGTCATTCCCTGCACCATGCGTCAATTCGTTGCAGATCCTCCTGCATTTCAGTACAATTTTCCATTGTTATAATCTCTCGATATACTACAGCATCATCCGCAAAAAGCCTCAGTGAACTTCCGATGTTATCCACAAGGTCATTTATATACTGTATATTGTGAATAGCAACGGTCTTACGACACTCCTCTGCGCCGCACCTGAAATCACTCTTACTTCGGAAGACTTCTCTCCATTTAGAATGACGTGCTGCGTTCTGTTATCTAGGGACTCACACAATTGGTCTGATAGTCGATATGCTCTTTCTTTGTTCATTAAACGACTGTGGGGAACTGTATCAAACGCCTTGCGGAAGTCAAGAAACACGGCATCTACCTGGGAACCCGTGTCTATGGCCCTCTGAGTCTCGTGGACGAATAGCGCGAGCTGGGTTTCACACGATCGTCCTTTTCGAAACTCGTCCGATTCCTACAGAGTAGATTTCTAGTCTCCAGAAAAGTCATTATACTCGTACATAATACGTGTTCCAAAATTCTACAACTGATCGACGTTAGAGATATAGGTCTATAGTTATGCACATCTGTTCGACGTCCCTTCTTGAGAACGGGGATGACCTATGCCCTTTTCCAATTCTTTGGAACGCTACGCTCTTCTAGAGACCTACGGTACACCGCTGCAAAAGGGGGGCAAGTGCCTTTGCGTACTCTGTGTAAAATCGAACTGGTATCCCATCAGGTCCAGCGGCGTTTCGTCTTTAGAATTATTTAATTGTGTTTCTATCCCTCTGTCATCTATTTCGATATCTATGATTTTGTCATCTGTGCGACAATCCAGAGAAGGAACTACAATGCAGTCTTTCCCTGTGAAACAGCTTTGTAAAAAGACATTTAGTATTTCGGCCTTTAGTCTGTCATCCGCTGTTTCAGTACCGTTGTGGTCACAGAGTGGCTGGACATGTTTGGTTTGTGGGGCGCTCAACTGCGCGGTCATCAGCGCCCGTACAAAGTTCCAATTTTTACACAGTCCAATCTAGCCACTGTCACGTATGACGATGGTGAGTGCAACACAAACACCCAGTCCCCGGGCAGAGAAAATCCCCAACCCGGCCGAGAATCGAACTCGGGACCCCGTGATCCAGAAACAGCAACGCTAGACACTAGACCACGAGATGCGGACGGAAGCGACGGTGGTCCAAACTTAGACAGCATGGGAACGTGAAGGAAGCCATACTCGACGTTAAGATTTCAGTCGATCATATCTGATTGTCACAAGGGAAGATCACCGTGTTGTGTACCGAGCACATCGTAGTGTCTTCACATCTGCGTATGTCATTCGACAATACATAATGGGCTCCCTGAAAATTTGGCTCATCCCGCGTCATTGGTCAGAGTCTAGGAGCAGCCGGACTAAGGAATTGCCGCCCATTGCTAGGCTGCCGTTAACACCACAATACAAACGGCAGCGTTTGGAGTGATGTCGTGACCGGGAATCATCGACTGCTAGCGAATGGCGTCCCTTTGTGCTGAGCGACGAATCGCGGTTTTGCAGTTACTGGCTTGAGCATCGTCGACGAGTTTGGGGCGACCTGGGAAAATTTCCCATTTTTCCAATGATTCGGCGGTGCGGTGTTACTCCTGGCATCACTGTGTGGTGAGCCATCGGATATGAACTGAGGTCACGGCTTGTAGCGACTGAGGGAACCCTGACGGCAGAACGGCACAAAACGAGCATCGCGCATCCTCATGCGTTACCTGCCATGCATCATTATTGCGGTGCCATTTTCCAACAGAACAATGCTGTACGAACTTTGTACGTGATGTTGAGAACTCCTATGGCCAGATAGATCCGACTGAACATGCGTGATCAGCTCGGACGTCATAATGCAATTATGCAAGGCATCAAGGACGTGTTACAACAGTTGTGGGCTGGCTTGCCTCACGAGAGGGCACAACGAGCCTATGACAACCTGCCCAACCGAAACAGTGCGTGCATCCAGGCCGCAGGGGTTGCAACGTCGCACTGATAAGTGAACACTTACTGTCAAATTTTGGAAAATTTGACGGTATAATCACTCCAAACCCTTGGACTTTCATTTCGTTTCGTCCTCCTCTTTCGGGCTCCTCACTTTCTTTTTTTGTCTGGCAGTGTATTTGTAATCCTATGAAGGTGGAACGGAGCGTGGACTCCGACCCTGCGCCATGCTGCAAGTACACGCCTCCACAGTCTTCTGTCACCGTGGAAGCAACAGTAGTATATGTTTGTTAGGTAGCCACAGTATCTTGACGTAGTATTTTACTTTCTATTCAATCACAGAAAGTATACTTCTTAAGTAATAGAACCCAGTACGTTGTCCTCGGTGGTGAGTGTTCATCGGAGGTGAGGGTATCATCTGGAGTGCCCCAGGGAAGTGCGGTAGGTCCGCTGTTGTTTTCTATCTACATAAATGATGTTTTGGATAGGGTGGATAGCAATGTGCGGCTGTTTGCTGATGATGCTGTGGTGTACGGGATGGTGTCGTCGTTGAGTGACTCTAGGAGGATACAAGATGACTTGGACAAGATTTGTGATTTGTTTAAAGAATGGCGGCTAACTCTAAATATAGATAAATGTAAATTAATGCAGATGAATAGGAAAAAGAATCCTGCAATGTTTGAATACTCCATTAGTAGTGTAGCGCTTGACATAGTCACGTCGATTAAATGTTTGGGCGTAACACTGCAGAGCAATATGAATTGGGACAAGCATGTAATGGCAGTTGTGGGGAAGGCGGATAGTCGTCTTCGGTTCATTGTTAGAATTTTGGGAAGATGTGGTTCATCTGTAAAGGAGACCGCTTATAAAACACTAATACGACCTATTCTTGAGTACTGCTCGAGCGTTTGGGATCCCTATCAGGTCGGATTGAGGGAGGAAATAGAAGAAATTCAGAGGCGGGCTGCTAGATTTGTTACTGGTAGGTTTGATCAGCACGCGAGTGTTACGGAAATGCTTGAGGAACTCGGGTGGGAGTCTCTGGAGAAAGGAGGCGTTCTTTTCGTGAATCGCTGCTGAGGAAATTTAGAGAACCAGCATTTGAGGCTGACTGCAGTATAATTTTACTGCCGCCAACTTATATTTCGCGGAAAGACCACAAAGATAAGATAAGAGAGATTAGGGCTCGTACAGAGGCATATAGGCAGTCATTTTTCCCTCGTTCCGTTTGGGAGTGGAACAGGGAGAGAAGATGCTAGTTGTGGTACGAGGTACCCTCCGCCACGCACTGTATGGTGGATTGCGGAGTATGTATGTAGATGTTATCCTTAGAAAATATAGGGTGGTGTCCTGTTGACCTCCACATCGCAATTTTACGTAACAATCGCAGAAAGTAGATGTTGTCTGGGGAAAAAAAACCAACTGTTCAGCAAAACGTCCTTTCGATGGAAGAGGAGGAGTTATTAGTGAACAAATCGTTTAGCATTAAAAACCGTTAAGACGTTCACCTGGATTGTATTCCTATATGCAAACTCGGGGGACTGTTGAAGACATGGAAAACGCTTACAAGTGCTGGAAATTTGGTTTTGGGGAAGACTAATAAGTACATCAGACATGAGGAAAATATAATAAAAGCGATGTGAAAGAAAATAAAAAAGGAGCAGCTCAACAGGAACGATTGGAAAAAGGTAAAAAGTCTTGAACATTTATTTAGAGCCAATAACGCTTTAAAACTTTTGTTGTAAGGAAAAAGTGGCAAAGGGAAGCAAGGAGAGATCTGGAACAAAATAAGCGTCTCATTGAAGATAACAAAATGTCAAAGTTAGCGATGAACTACCTTCTTGCCCACTGATTCGTTCGCCTAAGCATACGTCGCGGCCGGCCGGAGTGGCCGTGCGCTTAAAGGCGCTGCAGTCTGGAACCGCAATACAGCTACGGTCGCAGGTTCGAATCCTGCCTTGGGCATGGATGTTTGTGATGTCCTTAGGTTAGTTAGGTTTAACTAGTTCTAAGTTCTAGGGGACTAATGACCTCAGCAGTTGAGTCCCATAGTGGTCAGAGCCATTTGAACCATTTGAACCATACGTCGCGTATATTGCACATAAATTTTACACACTTCATATATATTTTACACGTATTTGATCCATATATTTAGAGAATTTCGCTCTGCAGCTGTATTTGAATTATGAGGAAACTTGTAATTCTACCAGTAAGTGATTGTCTTTTCTAGAAAAAGGACTATCGCTAGCAACTTTCTGATCACTGCTATTTTAAACATGCGACTGTAGAGAGGAGGCTAATTGTATCTGTGGTACTGAGAGGTGTGACATGACGTTTGGTCTCGAAATACTAGGGCAAAATTCTTGGCTCGATGCGGTGCTCACAGGACGATGTGGTTGATGCGTTGAACAACGTAAATAAGAAATAAATTGGGCTTCAAGCTTTCGAAGTATTCCTAGTCAACTGTTTAGAGGAAAGAAATACTAACAGGTCGTTTTCAGGCGTTTAAACGTGTCGCCCCCTCCCCCCCTACAACCACAATCACCCGTTACGTTAGTAGACTATCGTACTCCCACAGTATTTTATGTAAATAGTGAGTCGTTTATGTGCAGGATTAGGTTGAAATTGTTCCAGGGGGTCATGGGCTATTGTTTTATGTTCTGCGTTTTGACCTCAAACCTGCACCCATAGGGAAGGGGGTAGAGGTGTCATACTGTTACATTACATTTTTCTATATTGCAGACATTGTGACTGTCATCCGCCAATAACTGTAGCGACCCAGAAAACTAGGGTGTTTACCGTTTTTACATGTCTCGTCTTCTCATCCCCAACCTCCCCTCCTCTCAAGTACCCACATGGATTATTTGTATATTAGTCCACCCCCAGAATATGATTATACAAATAATGTCATGTGTATGCAAAATTTGACTGATATAGGTCCAGACACACCAGAGTTAAGTTACTACTTCGCCCCTTTCCACTTCCACGCATATGAGCGGTAAATGGTTCTTACCCCCCGTGAAACCGTCATGCGGGTGTGCGCAACAATTCACCAAAGTTTAATCGTCACTGGATGAATGATATAGAAACCATAGAATACAAAAAAAAACTTTATTCATTTTTATATATTAGAAAATGAAATGGACAGTGCGAAATAGTGAAAAGTGTGTGCAATGACGAGTTTGCGTTTGCTAGTGGTTTGATGACCCTTACAGCATTTTGACAATATTTTAGACAAATATATTAAAATTTTAAGAATCTGCAAGTGAGTTAATATGAATGGTAAAGGCGTAGAGTGAAAGAGGTTTTGACCAGTTTTCTGTGAATTCATTTCGCATTATTTTAAGGCGCTAGTTGACAACCCTGTCATTAAACGCTCTAATAAACAAATCATTGTTCTTATCAGTAACTCTGCTATCCTGAGCCACTTCGCGAACGAAAGGTAAAATCTTCAGAACTGATACTGCAAAAATGTTTGCATGAGAGTAAATCACAGATACGTCCCCACTGAGAATATGCTTTACGGTTGGAGAATTTTTCAGACAAGAAGGTGGACGCTCAAGACAGCTGAACGTTTATTATTCAAACAATAAGAGGAAGTAAGTGGTGTTGCTTCGGCAGATAACGTGACATGTGGAACTTGTTTATCTGTGATGTAATAATTCGAAGTTGGAGGAAGTTTGTACAGTTCGAGTCTTTTTCCTTATACTGTGTAATACCGTTCTTATCTACCTGATAGCACACCGGGATAATTGACGGAGAAATCGGTACATTTTGTCCCTCAAAGTCTCAAGGGCATCCTTGATAAGCAGATCCCAGCGTGGAAGAAACCTTGAGTTTCACGGTTCGTAATCTCTCGAAGTACATAGATGTACAGAGACATTGGGACTCGGTCGAACTCTAAAACTATAAACAGTTGGCATTTAAGATTACTGGTCATCAGAAATTCCGCGTTGCGGGATAACTCCTTAATTGAAGTGTGGTGAGATATATTTGCTGGTGTGTCAGTGAGGTTATGTACCGAATTTTGTCAATTTTTGCTATATATATATCCTTGTTTGTGCTCTATGTGCCAGAGGAAAGATGTACTTTTGCAGTGAATGACACTATCCATAAGTGACACACATGAGATTAACAACATACTCGACAGATTCAGTACAACAAGTAAAATAAAATTATTATTGGTTTCTTCGTCTTAAAGCGTTTTGTTATGTAAAGAGAATTTTACGCGAGACGCATTTCGCTTTTATTTTCAAAGCATCTTCTATGGTCATTCTGGAAATATGGTTATAAGTATTTGCACATTTTTGTTGTTATAGATTAAAACAGTATTTCTTTATAAAGTTGGCGTGCAGTTCACTTACGGTGTCTCTGCCTCTTGTTCACATAATCTGCAAACCACTGGTTTTTCCTTCGTTGGTAGCGGAGGTTAAGGAAGAAAGAAACTTCGTTGTACATTAAAACTTGGCATATTTTTGTGGTTTTCAGAATAGGTGGACAAGAGGCAGAAACTCCATATGTAAATTTCACGCCAACTTTACAGAGAGATACAGTTTGAAAACTATAACAACCAAAATGTACAAACATATTTATTCATATATCCAGAATGATCACAGGAGGTGATTTTTAAGTAAGAGCCAAACGCGTGCAGCGTAAAAGTCCCTTTTATTAATTGCAATAAGCGTAAGACGTAGAAACCGGTAATAACTCATTATAACAGATGCTGCGAAAGATGCCCATGTAAACAAACAAATATAAAATTCACTGTTGAATGTGAAAACACTGGTAGCATCAACTTCCTAGACCTGAGCATTAGAAAAGCAAACAATTTACACTCCTTCGAAGTCAACAGAAAGGCAACAACAACATACCACCATACACAGCTCATCTTGCCACACTACGACACTCATTGTGAGTACAAAATGGTTCAAATGGCTCTGAGCACTATGGGACTTAACATCTGAGGTCATCAGTCCCCTAGAACTTAGAACTACTTGAATCTAACTAACCTTAGGACATCACACACACCCATGCCCGAGGCAGGATTCGAACGTGCGACCGTAGCAGCAGCGCGGTTCCGGACTGAAGCGCCTAGAACCGCTCGGTCACAGCGGCCGGCCATTGTGCGTACAGAACACTAGTTAACAGTGCCAGTATATGCCAATCGATAAATACGTGAAACACGATGAACTCAGCATGATCAAACAAACAGCTACAGCAAAAGGCCATGATGACATACTTACTGATGAACTCGCAGGGAGACAAAAAAAAAAAAAAAAAAAACAAAAAAAAAAAAAAGAAACAATAATTTGGCACACAGAAAAAAACACTGCTTACATGCCGTTCACTGGCAAACTATTATGCAGAATAGGAAACATTTTCAGATTGCACAAGATTAACATTGCTTTCACACTTTCACAAGACATAACAATTTGCAACACACAATAAGAGACAACATAAACAGACAGAGAGATAAGCTTACAGCTGAGCGCTCTTCGTTGGCCAAACTGGGAGAGAGTTCCAAAAAAGAGACAGTGAACAACTTAAATGCCTACCACACAGAGTATTATTCTAAATCAGCAATAGCCAGGCACGAAAATGGCTGTGACCACCCAGTCCGTGGTATCCTCAATGATCTTCATATATTAAATAAACACACAAGGGGTACCTAATGAACATGTATATCATTGCACATAACATAATAGGTTGCAAAAAAGACAAGGTAGAAAATGACGATATAAACTTCTTCAGTATTTTCACCGCTGCTGATTGACTGTTTTATTAAAAAATTATCTTAAACACATAATCACATCATTTAGTGTGTGCCGTGCTTTAGTACGCCAGTATAACAAAGGATACGTCTTCATTGTTTCTACCATCATTTTGTATGTGCCATGGCCTTAGTACACCAGTACAGCAAATGTTGCATCTTCATTGTTTCTACCATCTTAGCAACTGAAATTAGTTCATCTTAGCAATTTAGAGTCTCTGAAATGATGCAAACATCTCAATGTGAACGTGTTAAGCGCTGATTTATTTGTTGATGTGGTCAGTGTATCAGACAAATGAATTTCCAGCAAAAATGTAAGTAAATACACTAATGAAGTGATGTAATCCAATAAATCACTTAAGGTACATGTTACAATAAATTTATCTTTCTGAACAGGGTTATGTTTCGTTACGTAACACCACTCGCACATGCAGCAAGTGAACCGCATCACACTTCAGATTAATGTAACGTACATGTTACTGTATTCCAGCCGATGATGCCAGGACGCTGCTGAAATGCGTCGCGTTAATAGATATTAGTAAAAAGTGACTGAAGTAGTAGAAATTTTTTAAAAAAATGCGCTCTCTGATCAAAAGTATCATCCCTATGTAATGCCGAAATGAACACTAGGCGTCAAAGGAGGACCCGTCAGTGTAAAAGGAAGTGGGTATGTATGTACTCGTATGTATGTATTGAACTGGGGATCTAGAAACGACGGAGAGACTTCGTCCCCGCCGTAGCCCTCAGTGGTACACAACCTCACAACAGGCTACAGCAGTCGACTCACACCACCGCCGCCCCCCACTGAACCCAGGGTTAAAAGGAGGTGGGTAGTATTGTGTTGTCAGTAGAGAAGCCGTAACCACGGAATGGCTCGCTCAGAAGAGCTCAGTGACTTCGTGGTCTAGTCATAAGATGCCACCTGGGAAACAGTTCCATCAGGAACATTTAAAGCCTTCTTAGGCTGACAAAGTCTGCTGTTAGTAGTGTGCGAAGTGTCAACCACAACTATACCAAGATCAGGCAGACATCAAGTTCTGACGGACAAGGACCACCGAGGATTGTGAAGGATGATTGTAAAAATAGGAGGAAATCAGCGGAAGGAATAATTTGTCAATTACAAAGTGCTACCACCAGTCCGGCTGTGCGTATGTAGTTTTAGAGAATGGGGTACAGTGGCTGAGCAGCTTCTCACATTTCTGTAGTCAGTGCTAGGCGACCCTGGAGCTGTTGTGAAGAGCGACACCACTAGAAGAGTGTGATTTACGCTGATGAATCACTATATAGTCTATGGCTGCCTGATGGAAGGAATTGGGTTTGGTGGAGGTCTGAGAACGTCGCAAGCCTTCACGTGTCGTGCCAGCAGTGAAGTACAGGGAAGATAGAAATTCGGCTGTTAGGGTGATTTTGGTAGTTAGTGTGTTGTGCCCTTATTACCCGCCAGGTTAGCTGAGGGCGCTAATGGGCTGCTTCCCGGACTCGGGTAGGCGCACCGGCCTCGGGTCGAATCTGCCCGGCGGATTAACGTCGTGGGACGGTGTGCCAACCAGCCTGGATGTGGTTTTCAGGCGGTTTTCCACATCCCACTAGGTGAATACCGGGCTGGTCCCCACATCCCTTCTCAGTTACACGACTCGCAAACATTTGAAACACGTTTGCACTATTTCACAGTTTACACTAGACGTAGACAGCTGGAGTACACTGATTTCATCCCGGGAGGTATGTGGTGGGGGCAGGAAGGGTTGGCCACCCCTTTACATTAACCACGCCAAATCCGATTGTGACAATGCCGACCCTGCAAAAACTGCAGGACAAAGGCACAAGCAAAAGAAAATGAGTAGTCTCCTCATTAGGCTTAAGAAAAAACTAAAGTCGGAAGCCAATGAACACAATTCACAGCATTGTGTATTACGTTCAGTTGAGGAACAGTTCAGAGACAGTGGCTACCAAATAAGCATAACAGTGCACCCTGTCTTAAAGCAGTGTCTGTGCGGCAACAGTTTATGGACAGTAACATTCCTAAAACAGACTGGCTTGCCCAGAGTTCTGACCTGAACCCATGGAACACTTTTGGAATGAGTTACAATGCCATATTCACTCTAGACCCTAGCATCCAGCATAGTATGTTCTCTGGTTGCGGCTCTGGCGAAAGAATGGGCAGACATTTCTCCATGTTCAGACAAGTCATTTAAAGTATCTCCAGCAGAGTTCAAGCCTTGAAGGATGGACGTAACAAATGGTTCAAATGGCTCTGAGCACTATGGGACTCAACTGCTGTGGTCATCAGTCCCCTAGAACTTAGAACTACTTAAACCTAACTAACCTAAGGACATCACACACATCCATGCCCGAGGCAGGATTCGAACCTGCGCGGCTCCGGACTGGAGCGCCTAGAACCGCACGGCCACCCTGGCCGGCATGGACGTAACCCACAGTAATTTCCACTAACAGGTGTCTGGATACTTTTGATTGAGTAGTGTATCTCTTGGTTTGTTTTCTTGACTTCTCAAATTTTCTTACTTCCAGCATGCTGGACGGTAACGACGTAGCAACATAACCTGATGCAAAAAATCTACAAAAAACGGTCAAACCAGCGCAGAAGTTCGTCTTTGTTAACTGATGACTAGCTTCGGGCCTTTCCAGTCCATTTTCAAATCATCCACGTAAGTCATACAACAACATCCATTGCGTGTGAACCCTATCTGGTCTACGTTTTCACTTACAGGATGTTGTTGCATGACCTAAGTGGATGATTTGAAAAGGTCAGCCGAGCGGTTCTAGGCGCTTCACTCCGGAACCACGCGGCTGCTATGGTCGCAGGTTCGAATCCTGCCTCGGGCATGGATGTGTGTGATGTCCTTAGGTTAGTTAGGTTAAAGTAGTTCTAAGTCCTAGGGGACTGATGACCTCAGATATTAAGTCCCATAGTGGTCAGAGCCATTTGAACCATTTTGAAAAGGTCACAGACAAGTCATCAGTTAATTAATGCAAACTTCTGTGCAAATTCGACGATTTCTTTTTACAAACATGTTGTTCTCTAATTTTGTTAAAGGGCGATGTTTGCCCGTATGACTGAGTTGCTGAAGGCACAAAATTTTCTCTGCAGTTTTAGTCGTAACAAATTGGTGAATAAACAAATTTTTGGGGTGCAATGTTGATAGTTCCCTGCACACTTTGTGTGACAGCTACGTTCGGTGAGTGTTCTGGGGTAATATACAGCTCTGTTTTTTACATACGTTAGTCATGAATTTGAAACAACGTAAACCTGCTTCTTTAATGTGCACGTGCTATCGTACGTTTTTGCTCATATCGTCTGAGATTGGAAGCACGGCATTACTTAGGAAAGTGCAACACATCCTCGCGTCGAAACAATTCGTTTTACCTTTCTTTCAGACCTTGTTCTGTGTGTAATGTGTAAAGTGAAAACGCCACGGGTGATACGGTAATCAGTTAAGATGTTTAAAGCAACTATGTATACTACGTTCTACTATCGAAATTACCAGACTTCTTGTTCAAAATATTAATTGGCTTCTGTATCATAAAACAGGGCCTGAAAGAGCAATAATACGAATAATGCAGACGCCAGTATGAGTCGAATTTTCGCAAGTGCTGTGCATGTTTCCGTCTCTGATCATATGGGGGGGGGGGGGGGAAGGGGGGGGGGGAATTATCTGCAACAGTTAAGGTTTTTGTAAGGATTAGAAAGAAGCGATGTTAAGTCTATGTTTAATACACAAAAACAAAACTATATTCTATTCTAAGGCACGGCAAATGTCCCTCCCATAAACAGCGTGTAGGATAATAAATACAAAAGAGGCGGTTTGGTCCACAATGGCTGCTGCTGAAAATGACGACGCCACCAGACATGTCAATTTCACATTTGTGGATGGACTGCTGACCCAGTTTGTACCTTACTGTTGCAACATAGGTATTTCAGTACTGGTATTATCTTTTATTTAATCCGGTTTTGTATTCTAAAATGCAGTTACTTGTAATGCAGTGCAGCTTAAAAAACAGTTTAAGAGTAAGTAACATTTACCTAATGCATTACAGCGTGACCTGTTTTAAATTTATGACTAATATATGTGAAAAACAGAACTGTAAACTACTCCACAACACCCACTGAACAAAGCTGTCACACAAGCTGTGCGGGAAAATCACCTATAAACATTATACCCCAAAAATTTGTTTATACACCAATTCTTACGCTGAAATGCCAAAGACATAGGCACACCTGCCTAATATCGTGTAGGGCCCCTGCGAGCACGCAGAAGAACCGCAGCACGACGCGGCATGGACCCGACTAATGTCTGGAGTCGTGCTGGAGGGAATTGGCACCATCAATCCTACAGGGATACCCATAAATCTGTAACAGTACGAGGGGATGAGATCTCTTCCGGACAGCACATTGCAAGGCATCCAAGATATGCACAATAATGTTCATGTCTGGGGAGTTTGTTTGGCAGAAGAGTGTTCCTGGAGCCACTCTGCAGCAATTCTGGACGTGTGGGGTGTCGCATTGTCCTGCTGGAAATGCCCAAGTCCGTCGGACTGCACAATGGATATGAATAGATACAGGTGATCAAACAGGATGCTTACGTATGTGTCACCCGTCAGAGTCGTATCTAGACGTATCAGGGGTCCCATATTTCTCAACTGCATACGCCACACACCATTACTGAATTACAGAGCCTCCACTAGCATGAACAGTCCCCTGCTGACATGCAGGTTCCATGGATTTATGAGGTTGTTTCCATACCCCCCCGTACGCGTCCATCCGCTCGATACAATTTGAAACGAGACTCGTCCGAACAGGCAATATGTTTCCAGTCATCAACAGTCCAATGTCGATGTTGACGGGCCCAGATGGGGCGTAAAGCTTTGTGTCGTGCAGTCATCAAGGGTACACGGCTGGGCCTTCGATGATGATGATGATTCGTTGAATGGTTCGCACGGTGACACTTGTTGATGGTCCAGAATTGAAATCTGCAACAATTTGCGGAAGGGTTGCACTTCTGCCACACTGAACGATTACCTCCAGTCGTCGTTGGTTCCGTTCTTGTAGGATCTTTTGCCAACCGCAGCGATGTCGGAGATTTGACGTTTTACCGGGTTCCAGATTTTCACGTACACTCGTGAAATGGTCGTCCGGGAAAAGGCCAACTTCAACTCTACCTCGGAGACGCTGTGCCGCATCGCTCGTGCGCCGACTATAAATCTTCATAACTTGCCATTGTAGCAGCAGTAACTGATTGAACAACTGCGCCATACACTTGTTGTTGTATATAGGCGTAGCCGACCGCAGCGCCGTATTCTGGCTGTTTACATCTGTATCTGAATAAGCATGCTTATCCCAGTTTCTTTGGCGCTTCAGTGTATTAACAATATTGTAGAGAAAATGTTGTGCCTTGCAATTTTCACTTTCGTATACTTGAGTAAAAGAAGGGATCAATTGATAGGACACATCCATTAATTTTTCAATAGAGCCCTTTAGTTGTCGTTGACGGCGAGTCTTCATCAGAGGGAAAGGTATCCCGGCGGAGTACGCAGAGGAAGTGTGATAGTTCTGCATAGTGTTCTCTATATACGTAAACGATGTGATAATCAGGGTGAGCAGTGATCTGCGAGTGTTGTGTTCGGGAAAGTATTATCTTCAAGTGACCGTAGGAGGATATAGGGGGACTTGGATTTATACTTGGTGCGATGAATGTCACATTTCCATAGACGTGAAAAATGTAAATTAATGCATATGAGTATAAAAAACAATCCTACATTGTTGTAGTGGGGAGCTGAATTAACACTGTCACGTCGATTAAATATCTGGGTGCTATATTGCAAGGCGTCATGAAATGCAACGAGCACATAAGGTCGTTTCTAGTGAAGGCGAATGATCGAATGTGTTCTTCTTTTATTTTTTAGACAATTCTAGCAAAATGTAGCTCATCTGCAAAGGAGACCGTGTATGGAACACTTGTACGATCCGTTCTTCGGTACGTACTGCTAGTGTGATATGGAAACCACACCAGATCAGATTAGAGGAAGTCATCGAAACAATTCAGAGGTGTGCTGCTAGATTTGTTACCGGAGAGCTCTATCGACACACAGTGCTCGGTGAGTTCAAATGCGAAGAGCTAAAAGGAAGAAGACGTTCTTTTCGTGAAATATACTCTAATGCTAAAACACGTCGCACCACGGAGTTATCCCAGTGGGACGGAAATTGGTATCTGTAACATACATGTGCAGACAAACAAATGATTAGAATTTCAGAAGAATTGGTGATTTATTAAAGAGAAAGAGTTTCCCAAATAAAGGAAGTCAGTAACGCATTGGTCCATCTCTGGTTAGTTAGTTACGTGTTCCAATGATCAATAGCACGGAAAAACCGTTATGATGTGGAACGTGTCAAATGCACACGAAATGTGCACAGGAAAACAGTTTTCTTTCTTTTTCTTGTTTACATTATAGTGTTATACCTAAATATTTCTATTATCTATCCCATTCCCTTAAATGGAACAAAATGCTTATATTACATCTCCAGATTTATTTACTCATATTCAAGAATTCATCTATGGTATAGAAGGATTTGTGAAGGAGGTATGATTTCAGTTTGTTTTTGAAACTATTACTGCTGTCTGTCAGACATTTTACTTGGTCTGGTAATTTATCAAAAAGCTTTATAGCAACATAATTTACCCCTTTCTGTGCCAAAGATAGATTCAGTAAAGGATAGTGTAGGTCTTTCTTTTTTCTGGTGTTGTAATTATGAATGTAGCTGTTGATTTTAAACTGGTCCATGTTGTTGAGAAAAAATTATTCCGTATGACATCAGAGAGTGGAAGTATGCAAAGTATCTTAGCTTACTAATTTCTACATTTTCAAAATTGGCAATTATTCTGATTGAAAAAGTTGCTGAACCTAGTCGCTTTACAAAATATGAATTTTGCAATTAATATTCTCATCTATATGTACATCCAAAAACTTAGTATGCTCTACCCTGGCTACTGACTTCTTTTGATGTATGTTTATTGAAGGAATTATACTTTTTGCAGCAGATAATTGGATGTACTGTGTTTATTCAACGTTCAGAGCAAGCCCATACGCAAAAACCAATTAATAACTTTTCCAGAGACTTTATTTGTATCATTTTATATCGGACTTTCTTTTACTGGATTAATAATTATGCTTGTATCATCAGCAAACAGTGTCAGTTCAGTATCTTGTTTCACATAAGAAGGGAGGTCATTCACATATATCAAGAACAGGAGGGGACCCATGATAGAACCTTGTGGAACACCTAATGTAATTTCACCCCAGTTAGATGAAGTGGCAAACTCCTATGAGTCACTTGAATCATATAAAGAGACTTTTTGTTTTCTGTTCTGTAGGTATGGCCCTTACACAAGCAGTTATTCGACTTGGCATTGGTTGATAGAGTTTTTGGATGTCCTCCTCGGGGATATTCTACAGAAATTGGTTCACTTGGGACGTTAGTACGTCCAGATTCCATGCTGATTTCAGGGACCTGCCCATAAGGCTCCAAACGTTCTCCATTGGGGAGAGATCCTTCGCCCTTGCTGGCCAGGGTAGGGTTTGGCGGGCATGAAGACAAGCAGTAGAAACTCCCGCTGTGTGCGTGTGGGCATTATCTACATGAAATGGAAGCCCAGGATGGATTGCCATGAAGGGCAACAAAAGGGGCGTAGAATACCGTCGACGTATCGCTGTGCTGTGAATGACAACAAAAGGGGACCTGCTATGAAAAGAAATGGCTCACCTGACCATCACTACCAGTTGTCGGGCCGTATGGCAGGTGACAGAGAAGTTAGTATCCTGCCAGTGTCCGGGGCATCTCCAGACACGTATTCGGCCTGGAGTCTCATTGTCTGATATAGAATTGTCTTCAGTGATGAGTCCAGCTTCGAAGACGTCGCTGAGACGCCCCAGACAGCGGTGGTACGAACCTGACTGTCGCTCGCCATACAGCCCGATAACCAGCAATGACGGTCTTGGGGGTCACTTCTTTTCTTAGCTGGTTGTCATCCACGATACTCCTGCAGCACAGCGGTAGGTTGACTACATTTTACCCCCAGTTTTGACGCCCTTCATGGTAGTTCATCCTGGACAACATGTCAGCGACGTAACGGCCGCCTGTGAACAGCGAGAGTTTATATTGGGTGGTCGGAAATTCCCGTTACAAACTTCTAGGACTTGTAGTGGGAAGTGAGTACATAATATTCTGAATAGGAACCCATGTTCAGAAACGTGCTACAACCATTTGAAAACGTGTTGCTAATGCGACCATATTTACAAGTAGTAGACTGGGCGTGATCCAGTAAATCACTTGTTTTACAGTTCCAATCATTAACAGACAATGAGACTGCTCGTGTACTTGTTGACGGCTTCTCATCAACGTAATGTACTAACGCCTCTTCAAGTTCGGGCGTGTGGGGCCTCCCTGGAGTGCCACAGTCACACCTGCTGTTGGTGAAGATACTCTTTCTCGAAACCGCTGCGTGATTGTGGCGAAAAGGGTACGTGATGTAGTCAAGTTGTGGAGAACTATCTTGATGTAGGCGACGAGCAGCCCTTCCATTGCCGTGAGCTTCGCCATTCAGGAAGCTCATGTCGATGTTTTCTGCAAACTTGTCCCCAAGAATGTTTCTCCAACACTGACAGACTCGTGAATGAGGCTCAAACAGTTCAGTGAGGTAGGACGGGATGTCAAATGACATCAGCCGATCTGACGTAAGCACCCATCACTATGACTATCCTGTTGCAAACCCACCTAGGAAACATGTTTTCAAGCGGCTGCAGCACGAAAACGGTACGTTTCCGGACGTTCAAAGTATTACGTACTCACTCCCCACTACAAGTCCTAGAAGTTTGTAACGGGAATTTCCGACCACCCTGTACAGCTTGTCTTGGTTCTTGCCAAACCCTACATTGGGGAGCAAGGTCGGCGGGTCTTTCAAAATTGGTTCAAATGGCTTTGAGCACTATGCGACTTAACATCTGAGGTCATTAGTTCCCTAGAACTTAGAACTACTTAAACGTAACTAACCTAAGGACACCACACACATCCATGCCCGAGGGAGGATTCGAACCTGCGACCGTAGCGGTCGCGCGGTTCCAGACTGTAGAGCCTAGAACCGCTCGACCACACCGGCCGGCTGGCGGGTCGTTCCCCCACGTTTGGAGGCTTATGGGCAGAGCCCTCCATCCACCTCGGGATTTTAACGATCTAATGCACCAATTAGACAGTCTGGCTCGACATCCCTCTGTAGGACATCCTACAACTCTGTCAATCAAGGCCAAGCCGAATAACTGCTGGGATAAGGACAAAGATGGACCAGCGCGTTATTGACTTGCTCAATTTGATCGTCTGTACAAGCTTACCACATCTACAGATTTCCGTCGCATTCGGATGATTGCTTGACGGCGCGTCGTTTTTTTTTAGTCTGTTACTGACACATATAGCTCTAGATTGCAATGATAATTATTTATTTATTATGACTGGTTTCGGCTATAACTTTGTTATCTTCAAAATGTGAGCCCTGCCAAGTGGAGAACCGGCATTTGTGTCGGACTTCAGAACATTCCTAATGCTGCAAGGGTAAATCTTATATAAAGATCGCGAAGACAAGTTAAATCAAGACCCGTACGGAAACATATAGATAGTCTTTTTTCCCTCACTCCATTTTCGTGTGCAGGAAAGGGAATAACTAGCGGTAAGTACCTACTTCACGCTCAATGTTGTAACTTGCTGAGTTTGTATGTAGATGTAGGCCCCGAGGCATAAAGGAATCGTTAATTATTTAATGAAAGTAGTGTGTTTCCGTGGAGAGGGGGCGAGGGGGGGGGGTGCTACGAATTGTACAGGGAAACCAAGGCTTGAAAATAGTAAGAAGGCTCAGATTGATGTAGGTTGCTGCAGCTTAGCAGAGATGACGAGGCTTGCATAGGATAGACTAATGTGGAGACCTGCATCAAAACAGTGTTCCGATTGAAGACCAGAACAACAACAACATACTTGACACAATTATTCCAAAATAAATTTTTTTGACCCTTAGGTGCCCATCTGTTTATATTGAATTTTGGCTGATGTTGCAATGAAGCCCTTGCTCACTTATTAGAGGTGGTAGACTTAGTCGTAACGATGTTTCCAACAGTAAATCTAATGACTGTGACCACGGTACGAAATGACGACATAGTAGCTGATGCAATATGTCGACAGAAGGTTGTGGTAAATACAAACATCGGGCTGACAAGAGGAAGATCGTCAATTAACCCTCCTCGGCGTGCTGAACGTCGAACATTCTGGAGAACAGCTGAGCAAGGCTGTATGCAGGAAACCAGCACGCATGGACCAATATTTGCCCAAACCCTCGAATCACCGCCCGGCCAGATACGGGCCGCGATAAGCTCTGACGCATATAGTGCTAATCGCTCGTGTAAGGGGAACATGCTGCAAGCGAGATTCAAAACGCCAGCTCCATTCTGCGAGGATGGTCTGCAGGTGCTATTAAACACGGCGTTGGAGCAACGTCCCACGTATTGCCTGATAAGATCCAATACAACAATGGTTCCCAACCTGGCGTTAATTACCATCTGAGGGTTACAATAAAGCTTTCTGAGGGTTGAGACCAAAATGGGATTAATGATGGCTTAGTGACCACTCTAAATTACTCTCATGATTATCACTATAATGGTAGACTCTAATATGTAATGGACCACGATCATGATCATCATCATCGTCATCAACAGCCATCTGACATTCTCTGCTGCATAAAGCCCTCCTCTACATTGGTCCATGAGTTGAGATCTTGAGCGATATGCATTCCTTATTTTCTGTTGTCATCTACTTACCTTCACAACTGCCTTTTGTCATGTACCATCCGTGTTCCCGGCTACCATCGACCCTACCTCTACTTTTTTGTTTGTCACTATCATACTTATGTCTTCCACTCTAGTATGGTCCCTAATCTGTTTAATTGCATTCCCGTCTCTTTAAGTAATATGCAATGTGCATCTCTCCATTGGTTACTGAGCTATCCTCAATTTTTGAATAGTTTCTCCGTTAAAAGGAAATTTTCTCGAGTTCAAGTCTCGGTTCGGCACGCTGTTTCAGTCTGCCAGAAAGATCAGTTGTTACTGTCACGAGAAAAAACTGATAAACTGTAAAAGTTGAGGTTCGTACCCAATGAGAGCGTTCGTCTCAAATTTCATTTTTTTATCAGGAGCGCTCGAGGCCACTTAAATTTTCTGCTTGTTATTATTATTATTTGCTGTCCAACCGGTGGTAATAGCTTTCGATGCTCGTTCCTAATGCATAATGTAATAGCAGCTATTTTTATGAGTTGGAAAACTGACAAGCAAATATCTGGGTTCACTTCCTGCGAGTGACAGAATATTTTCAGACAATGAAATTCGTGCTAAAGCACAGTTTTTTGACCTCGAAAAGGCCAAACTAATTTCTTCAAATACAACTGTTGCCGTACCTTTCAGCGATACGTCGGTGACTAGTAGCAATTATTATTAAAAGAGCTCTTAAGAATGCTGGTTCCATATGCAACGTACAAGTATGAAAGTAGACCTTCGACTATCATAGTAATAAGTACAAAAGTGAAGAGCTCAGTGATCTTGGCGTGTGACTTACGATGTGCAATGCTGTTTAGCAAACAAGCATAAAAAAATACACTCCTGGAAATTGAAATAAGAACACCGTGAATTCATTGTCCCAGGAAGGGGAACTTTATTGACGCATTCCTGGGGTCAGATACATCACATGATCACACTGAAAGACCCACAGGCACATAGACACAGGCAACAGAGCATGCACAATGTCGGCACTAGTACAGTGTATATCCATCCACCTTTCGCAGCAATGCAGGCTGCTATTCTCCCATGGAGACGATCGTAGAGATGCTGGATGCAGTCCTGTGGAACGGCTTGCCATGCCATTTCCACCTGGCGCCTCAGTTGGACCAGCGTTCGTGCTGGACGTGCAGACCGCGTGAGACGACGCTTCATCCAGTCCCAAACATGCTCAATGGGGGACAGATCCGGAGATCTTGCTGGCCAGGGTAGTTGACTTACACCTTCTAGAGCACGTTGGGTGGCACGGGATACATGCGGACGTGCATTGTCCTGTTGGAACAGCAAGTTCCCTTGCCGGTCTAGGAATGGTAGAACGGTGGGTTCGATGACGGTTTGGATGTACTGTGCACTATTCAGTGTCCCCTCGACGATCACCAGTGGTGTACGGCCAGTGTAGGAGATCGCTCCCCACACCATGATGCCGGGTGTTGGCCCTGTGTGCCTCGGTCGTATGCAGTCCTGATTGTGGCGCTCACCTGCACGGCGCCAAACACGCATACGACCATCATTGGCACCAAGGCAGAAGCCACTCTCATCGCTGAAGACGACACGTCTCCATTCGTCCCTCCATTCACACCTATCGCGACACCACTGGAGGCGGGCTGCACCATGTTGGGGCGTGAGCGGAAGACGGCCTAACGGTGTGCGGGACCGTAGCCCAGCTTCATGGAGACGGTTGCGAATGGTCCTCGCCGATACCCCAGGAGCAACAGTGTCCCTAATTTGCTGGGAAGTGGCGGTGCGGTCCCCTACGGCACTGCGTAGGATCCTATGGTCTTGGCGTGCATCCTTGCGTCGCTGCGGTCCGGTCCCAGGTCGACGGGCACGTGCACCTTCCGCCGACCACTGACGACAACATCGATGTACTGTGGAGACCTCACGCCCCACGTGTTGGGCAATTCGGCGGTACGTCCACCCGGCCTCCCGCATGCCCACTATACGCCCTCTCTCAAAGTCCGTCAACTGCACATACGGTTCACGTCCACGCTGTCGCGGCATGCTACCAGTGTTAAAGACTGCGATGGAGCTCCGTATGCCACGGCAAACTGGCTGACAGTGACGGCGGCGGTGCACAAATGCTGCGCAGCTAGCGCCATTCGACGGCCAACACCGCGGTTCCTGGTGTGTCCGCTGTGCCGTGCGTGTGATCATTGCTTGTACAGCCCTCTCGCAGTGTCCGGAGCAAGTATGGTGGGTCTGACACACCGGTGTCAATGTGTTCTTTTTTCCATTTCCAGGAGTGTATTATTAGAAATAAGCAGAATCAAACATCGCGTTGATGAACTCATTCTTGGTTTAGTGAAAAACGTAGGTGTCTCAAGATACATAATGTCAGCACCTACGGAGACCGTGGACTACCGAAATAGTCACGCACTTATTTGAACATTGTTGTTGTTATGGTCTTCAGTCCAGAGACTAGTTTGCTGCAGCTCTCCGTGCTACTCTCTCCTGTGTAAGCTTCTTCATCTCCCAGTACCTACTGCAACCTACATCCTTCTGAATCTGTTTAGTGTATTCATCTCTTGGTCTCCCTCTACGATTTTTGCCCTCCACGCTGCCCTCCAATACTAAATTGGTGATCCCTTGATGCCTCAGAATATGCCCTGCCAACCGATCCCTTATTCTAGTCAAGCTCTGCCACAAATTTCTCTTCTCTTCAATTCTGTTCAATACCTCCTCATTAGTTATGTGATCTACCCGTATAATCTTCAGCATTCTTCTGTAGCACCACATTTCGAACGCTTCTATTCTCTTCTTGTCTAAACTATTTATAGCCCACGTTTCACTTCTATACATGGCTACACTCCATACACATACTTTCAGAAACGACTTCCTGACACTTAAATGTTTAGTCAATGTTGACAAATTTCTCTTCTTCAGAAACGCTTTTCTTGCCATCGCCAGTCTACATTTTATATCCTCTCTACTTAGACCATCATCAGTTATTTTGCTCCCCAAATAGCAAAACTCATTTACTTTTTTAAGCGTCTCATTTCCTAATCCAATTCCCGCAGCATCTCCCGATTCAATTCGACTACAGTCCATTATCCTCGTTTTTCTTTTGTTGATGTTCATCATATATCCTCCTTTCAGGACACTGTCCATTCCGTTCAGCTGCTCTTCCAGGTCCTTTGCTGTCTCTGACAGAATTACAATGTCATCGATGAACCTCAAAGTTTCTTTTTCTTCTCCATGGATTTTAATTCCTACTCCGAATTTTTCTTTTGTTTCCTTTACTGCAAGCTCAATATACAGATTGAATAATATCGTGAATAGGCTACAGCCCGGTCTCACTCCCGTCCCAACCACTGCTTCCATTTCATGCCCCTCGACTCTGATTTCTGTACAAACTGTAAATAGCCTTTCGCTCCCTGTGTTTTACCCGTGCCACCTACAGAATTTGAAAGAGAGTATTCCAGTCAACATTGTCAAAAGCTTAACTGAGTATTATAATTTATATGTCCTTTTGAAAGGTGATTGTTAGTTACTTGCAGTATGATGTTTAATTAAATCCTAAAATTGTTCGGGCCTCGGATCTGACATAGTGGAGGGGTAATGGCCTCAGTAACGTTGGAAACCACTGGTACAGAGTGCAACCTTTGCTCCAAAACTGATTACGATCCGAAGAAATTTCGATGTCACATATCTCAAATGGTGTTGCCCTGCAGGGCTCAAATTATGCACTTTCTAGAATAGTTTCTCCCTTGAGAAATGATTCATTTGCTGTGCTACAAAATGTACCTTGCATTGTATCTATTTGTTACGTACAACCAGTATCTGTTGTATAAGACTGGAATTTAATTTGCAGACTTAATTTGCATAAGTACAACATACTAACTTCGAGTTAAGGAAAATGTCGCGTGGGTATTAACAACTGACTAGACGGCCGGGGTGGCCGAGCGGTTCTAGGCGCTACAATCTGGAACCGCGCGACCGCTACGATCGCAGGTTCGAATCCTGCCTCGGGCATGGATGTGTGTGATGTCCTTAGGTTAGTTAGGTTTAAATAGTTCTAAGTTCTAGGGGACTGATGACCTTCGGAGTTAAGTCCCATAGTGCTCAGAGCCATTTGAACCATTTTTGAACAACTGGCTAGAGGCGTCGCACGAGTTCGTGACATTGGTTGTGTGTTGCTTCTCATGTCGCTTTTTGTGATCAGTTTTCGAATCGATTTCATTACTCGTGCCAACATCTTCATATCAGAACAATCCAACACTCTCGACTATCTGTTGGATAGAGTTCGCTTACAGTTTATATCCTCTGCAGCTCCCTCTAGTACAGCTCACTCAGGCTACGGTGGCCGATTCGCAGTGACTAGTTCTCGTCCAAAGCGCTGGGCGAGATCATTCGTTTGTTCGGGAGGGGAGGCCGGAGTATTTTCCGCCTTTCGGCCGGTCAGCCATGACAGAATCAAGGCGCGCACCCTGCAATCTTTCTCAAACGATTTTACAGAAGCTATTCGGTAAAGCCGGCCGGGGTGGTCGAGAGGTTCTAGGCGCTACAGTCTTGAACCACGAGACCGCTGCGGTCGCAGGTTCGAATCCTGCCTCGGGCATGGTTGTGTGTGATGTCCTTAGGTTAGTTAGGTTTAAGTAGCTCTAAGTCTAGGGGACTGATTACTTCAGAAGTTAAGTCCCGTAGTGCTTACAGCCATTTGAACCATTTTTGATAACCGGAGTGATTAAGGCAACTGCTCAGTATAAGCGGAAAACTGGAGTTCGGATTTCGGCCCGGCACAAATTTTCATGTTACAAATACATCCTGTAGCTGCTGTATAATCGTATTCGCAATTTGTGAAGAAGTTTCATTATTTTTTCTTGCTGTTCTCACTTCTGCTACTCATTGTTATGTTTGTCTTTCCTCCACACTATTCAAAAATTTTGTATCGAGACGCTGAATTACAGTACTAGCTCTGTGTGGAATCTGAATTATTCTACTGGTCTTTTCAGTCGTCCTGAAGACAGAGGTGTCGTCATGTCTAGGCCTGGAACATCGAGAGTTTTTTAATTTTCAGTGTTACATCCGAAACGTCTTCTTACAATTTGCAGTGAATAATTCATTTCTTTTCTTATACCATTTATCCTGCAAAACCTTGGCAAACGATAATGGAGGTGCATAGTGACCACGCAACATTTCTCTGAAGTAGACAACATAGGCTCAACTACATTGAGACTGTAGTGACCAGTGGAAATGCGACAATTTGTTCTCGTTCTCACAAAACCAATCCTGGACGATGCGAGCACTATCGTCTTGCAGTGCAGCATCACCATTGGCGAGCAAACGTTATACCATGGGATGGACCTGATCAGATAAAATGGTCACATCATCTTCGGCATTAATGCGACCTTGCAGAATAACCATGCGGAGGGGGAGGAGGGGGGGGGGGGGGAGAATGGAACACCAAATAAGATTCTTCCATTGCTCCATAACCTAAATTTTATTGCTTCGACCCATTTTCCTGTTACTAGAATTTGTGTCACTGATAAGTGATTTCGGAATTCCAACTGGGACTGCAATTCCCAGATTATTGAGCTCCAGTGGTGTTGGCTTAGTGCTGACAGGGCACGCGATTGCGACATTCAATTCTGCAGTGACGTTTGCAGCTGTCGCCCTCTTATTTTTCTTCAGTGACAGTCCGTCACTGTCACACATTATCTGCTGAGTCACAATGCGGACGAGAGTGTGTGCTGTTTTTCCGCTTTCCCTGTATGCGATATAAATCTTCGATACACTGCCTCTTGAGACGCCACACACTTAACTCCCCTGGTTACGAAAGCACCATATGAACACCAACACTTTGGCCACATTCGAATCATCCGACTTCTGTTAGCTCTGGCGTAGTATACTCATAGCTACTGAGAACTCTTTTTCTGAATATGACCGACACTTTCGACATGTTTAGATAATTGCACCGGTGCCAGTCGTGGTCAAGCACGACAGCCAACCTGCAGGCTTGTCTAGCTTCTGCATTTGTATTCAAGTATGCCTTTCTTGAGGTGGTTGCATATTTCTATCCACCCCCTGTACGTATCACACGAAATTCACGCACCTCTCATATGCGCACTTCTACATTCCTGTACGCAACGAACAAATTGGATCCCCGTACGTCAACGCCACGTCTCTCAAGCCAAAGCGAAATGTGTTACACTTCTCGGATTACAAGCCTTGGTGAAAGAGGAAACAAGTGAGGTGGGGGCACTTACAGACAAGGACTGAGGCAGGTACGGTATGACACTGTACCACACAAGCGGCTCGTAGTGAAATTGTGTGCTTATGGAATATCGTCTCAGTTATGTGACTGGATTTGTGATTTCCTGTCAGAGAGGTCGTAGTTCGTAGTACTTGACGGAAAGTCATCGAGTAAAACAGAAGTGATTTCTGGCGTTCCCCAAGGTAGTGTTATAGGCCCTCGGCTGTTCCTTATGTAAATAAACAATTTTTGAGACAATCTGAGCAACCGTCTTCTGTTGTTTGCAGATGACGCTGTCGCTTATCGACTAATAAAGTTATCAGAAGACCAAAACAAACTGCAAAACGACTTAGAAAAGATATCTGAATGGCAGTTGATCCTAAATAACGAAAAGTGTGAGGTCATCCACATGAGTACTAAATGGAACTCGTTAAACTTCGGTTAGAAAAGCAACTGGAATCACTCAACAGAGGAAAGTCCACTGGACCTGACGGGATACCAATTCGATTCTACACAGAGTACGCGGAAGAACTTGCCCCCCTTCTAACAGCCGTGTACCGCAAGTCTCTAGAGGAACGGAAGGTTCCAAATGATTGGAAAAGAGCACAGGTAGTCCCAGTCTTCAAGAAGGGTCGTCGAACAGATGCGTAAAACTATAGACTATATCTCTGACGTCGATTTGTTGTAGAATTTTAGAACATGTTTTTTGCTCGAGTATCATGTCGTTTTTGGAAACCCAGAATCTACTATGTAGGAATCAGCATGGATTCCGGAAACAGCGATCGTGTGAGACCCAACTCGCTTTATTTGTTCATGAAACCCAGAAAATATTAGATACAGGCTCCCAGGTAGATGCTATTTTTCTTCACTTCCGGAAGGCGTTCGATACAGTTCCGCACTGTCGCCTGATAAACAAAGTAAGAGCCTACGGAATATCAGACCAGCTGTGTGGCTGGATTGAAGAGTTTTTAGCAAACAGAACACAGCGTGTTGTTATCAATGGAGAGACGTCTACAGACGTTAAAGTAACCTCTGGCGTGCCACGGGGGAGTGTTATGGGACCATTGCTTTTCACAATATATGTAAATGACCTAGTAGATAGTGTCGGAAGTTCCATGCGGCTTTTCGCGGATGATGCTGTAGTATACAGAGAAGTTGCAGCATTAGAAAATTGCAGCGAAGTGCAGGAAGATCTGCAGCGGATAGGCACTTGGTGCAGGGAGTGCCAACTGACCCTTAACATAGACAAATGTAATGTATTGCGAATACATAGAAAGAAGGATCCTTTATTGTATGATTATATGATATCGGAACAAACACTGGTAGCAGTTACTTCTGTAAAATATCTGGGAGTATGCGTGCGGAACGATTTGAAGTGGAATGATCATATAAAATTAATTGTTGGTAAGGCGGGTACCAGGTTGAGATTCATTGGGAGAGTCCTTAGAAAATGTAGTCCATCAACAAAGGAGGTGGCTTACAAAACACTCGCTCGACCTATACTTGAGTATTGCTCATCAGTGTGGGATCCGTACCAGATCGGGTTGACGGAGGAGATAGAGAAGATCCAAAGAAGAGCGGCGCGTTTCGTCACAGGGTTATTTGGTAACCGTGATAGCGTTACGGAGATGTTTAACAAACTCAAGTGGCAGACTCTGCAAGAGAGGCGCTCTGCATCGCGGTGTAGCTTGCTCGCCAGGTTTCGAGAGGGTGCGTTTCTGGATGAGGTATCGAATATATTGCTTCCCCCTACTTATACCTCCCGAGGAGATCACGAATGTAAAATTAGAGAGATTAGAGCGCGCACGGAGGCTTTCAGACAGTCGTTCTTTCCGCGAACCATACGCGACTGGAACAGGAAAGGGAGGTAATGACAGTGGCACGTAAAGTACCCTCCGCCACACACCGTTGGGTGGCTTGCGGAGTATAAATGTAGATATAGATGTACACGATAAATCAGTCTAATCTAAACGCCGTAAATTCAACTAAATACCTAGGTATTACAATAACGAACAACTTAAATTGGAAGGAACACATAGAAAATCTTGTGGGGAAGGTTAACCAGAGACTGCGTTTTAATGGCAGGACACTTAGAAAATGTAACAGACCTACTAAGGAGACTGCCTACACTACGCTTGTCCGTCCTCTTTTAGAATACTGCTGCGCGGTGTGGGATCCTTACCAGATAGAACTGAAGGAGTATATCGAAAAAGTTCAAAGAAAGGCTGCACGTTTTGCATTATCGCGAAATATGGGAGAGAGTGTCACAGAAATGATACAGGATTTGGGCTGGACATAATTTTAAAAAAAGCGTTTTTCGTTGCGACGGAATCTTCTCACGAAATTCCAATCACCAGCTTTCTCCTCCGAATGCGAAAATATTTTGTTGACACCGACCTGCATAGGGAGAAACGATCACCAAGATAAAATGAGGGAAATCAGAGCTCGTACGGAAAGATACAGGTGTTCGTTCTTTCCGCGCGCTATACGAGATTGGAATAATAGAGAATTGTGAAGGTGGTTCGGTGAACGCTCTGCCAGGCACTTGAATGTGATTTGTAGAATATCCATGTAGATGTAGATGTAGATGTAGATGTAGATGTAGATGTAGATGTATGGTCCAGTCGCACGACGTATTTTCTGTGGTCCAGCCATAAGAAGTACTCCCCACTGATCGAGGGCAATACCGGCAGCAGCTCGGCAATTACCTGAACAGCCTGATCCATCAGCAGTATTGCCGGACCATACGGTAATATTGTCATTTATTACAGCTAAATTGCAGAAATGTTGCCTGCCACACTTTATGCATCGTGCAAACGTACTTTAACGGTGGTTTTGCATACTGTACGTCAACTCATGGCAACAAGGAGATAAACTGAATTCGTTCCGAACGAATTTTCGCAGATCGCTGTATATGACAAAGTCCAAGGAGTGGGCTGGAAGATGTTTATGAAAGCACCATGCGGTATTTTAAAGGAACGAAGTTTATGATTGATCAAGAAAGATCAGCTTCTCCGTTGTCTACAATAGCAGAGGAAAATGAAGGTCACAGCGTCCTGATGTTTTGCTTGCAGATGTTCTCAGAAGTGACAAGTAAGGTAAAATCAAATGACCAGTGGCCGCACATGTTTATTTTCCTTAAAAAAAACATGAGGCTGTGACCTAAGAGTAGAAAAGACTACTTAGAAATTACTAAATATCACCGGAGAAGGAGAAAGTATAATTATAAGAAATGTTTTGATGCCGAACAACATCAAAAATTGAACCAGACGGATCAAGTGCGCGATGAAGAAATATTAAATTGAATACATTATCCTTCCACAAAGATCCGGGACGACTTTATTTCTGGCTTGAACTGACAACTGTAAACAAGACATGTGCAATCGACGAAGCAGTAGTGAGCAGGCAGTATTAAGCAGTGGCCGTAGTGTGACAGAATTGTCTCACAAATCGCAATGGAGCCACGTCTCCAAATCAAGTATTCAAGACATACTCCAGAATGTTTTCAAGGAGAGAAAAGGTTGTACAACGTTTATCCCACGCACCTTGACTTCGGAACAGAAAGGACGGATTGACGCCTGCCGCAAAACATGGTCAAATCTTTTCTGAAAAAATTATCACGGGTGATGAGACTAATTGTTATCAATACGAACCAACTACAAACCGAGAAAGTGTAGAAATTCATGTGAAAGGTCAACGCTATGACGGCATAATATATTCAGTGTAGTATGACGCTCCGTTTTACATCCCAAAGAAAGACTTTTCTGACAATTTCAGATAATTGGGTATACTTCCTGTATGATTCACTCCGAAGTGGAGGGAGACAATGTAGGACACCCCCAAGCGTAAATCACCATCTTTCCTGTATTTTTTATTAATGTAGTCTCGAAGCGTTTTGGACTGCTGGTTTCGCTGGGGAAAGAAATCTACGGAAGACCCTTACCACAGGAAGGGACACTTTAGTAGGAGATTTACAACGGTATCTGGGAATACATAACTTGCTACTGGAAGGAGCAATAGACAGGAAAAGTAGTAGGTGTAGACATTGCCGCCGCGCGGGATTAGCCGAGCGGTCTCGGGCGCTGCAGTCGTGGACTGTGCGGATGGTTTCGGCGGAGGTTCGAGTCCTGCCTCGGTATGGGTGTGTGTGTGTTTGTCCTTAGGATAATTTAGGTTAAGTAGTGTGTAAGCTTAGGGACTGATGACCTTAGCAGTTAAGTCACATAAGATTTCACACACATTTAAACACTTTTTTGTAGACATTTCCGACAGCGTCAAGCTGCAAGACAAAAACCAGCAGCGCCTGGAGCTGTGCGCGAAGGGTCACCATCTCAACCTGCATCCGAACACAGCATTCACGGACCTTATCTCTCCTAAAGATGGTGGAAATATACACTACACAAAGACGTGGGAAATTTAAGAACTACAGAAGTTCACAAGCAAATTTCAGTAACTCGCTTCTAGCTCATCACATAGTGAACAAACAGATGATGTACTCTGTTGTACTAAGGATGAAAATGCGTTTCTGCTACCGCAACGTAAATGCCTTAAGAATCAAGCTCTATGCAGCAACAAACCTCACAGAATAGTAGCTTCTAGCGAAACGAATAGTGGATAGGAATTTAAAATTTGCGTAGCTTTGACTATTAAGCTTCAACAGTTACTTTGAGCAATTTTAACAAGAAATTATACTATTCATCGTAACAATTATTAGCAGGCGGAAATGAGGTTAAAAGTGCACATTTCCGTGCGCTCGCCGTTGACTGATTGCTGTTTTGTATGTGTGAATTCCTAAGGGACCAAACTGCTGAGGTCGTCGGTCCCTAGACTTACACACTACTTAAACTAACTTAAGCTAAGAACAACATACACACACCCATGCCCGAGGGAGGACTCGAACCTCTGGCGGGAGGGGCCGCACAATTCGTGACATGGCGCCTCAAGCCGCGCGGCCACACGGCGCGGCGATTGCTGTTTTATGGCCATAGTCCATAGCTGCACATACGCCACCAATAGTTATGCGCCAAATTTTGCTTGATCTGATGTCCGCTATGGTACCCTGCACTGACCAGGTTACTGGTTTTGTTTTTTCCTTTTCTCCTTCTTGTGTATTCGGTAGACCAATTGATGCCTGCAGTCCTTTCGTAAATAACGTATCACTAGGAAAGCACAGCAGCTTTCCGATAGAAAAGACAATCTCTTTCCGAAGAGTCATCGACAACACCGCACGTCGCTCCATGTGATATGTGGCTCGTCGGTAGAAGCGCACTTCTTATTAGCGTTTACTGTGTAGCTAGGGCAGACTAACACCCTCATTTTTAATATTTCAACACATTCTGCATGTCAAATCTTCGTTTTTATCTTTTTTACTTGTAATTATCTCGTGTCATGTGCCAGCATCTGAGCCAGGTTTCGTCACATTAAGGGCAAAACGTTTTCAATTACTGGTATCTTTCTTTGATTTATGTCTAATGTGTAAAAATGTGTTTGGTAACTGGTTGTTTATTTCAATCACAGCTGTGAGAACGTATTATTATGACCGGTTCTGGACGCTTCTGGCCGTCTTCAGATCTCGCTTGCTTGGTTGCAGTTAACACGTCACATTCATCGTGGTGGTTGGCTGCGTCGACGGTCGGAACCGGTCACAATGTTCACAGCTGTCACTTAAATAAATAGTCTGTTCTGACGCGTGTGGAATCTCTCCCATTGCGAGTATTTCTGGTATTTTATGGCAGTCATTCGACGACTTTGGAAATCCATAACGCTGCAACTCTGACAACAGAATAAAAACTCTACTCTGAAACTACTATTGGTTTACCGAACCGTAAGGAACTATTATAACCCAGCGAATTCTAAGTGGAGAAGTATATCCGGATATTAGTTTCTTCCGGCCTGTGTTCACGTACATCTCCATCTACACCCAACAAACAACTTTCTGAGGTGTGGGTGTGAACATCTTGCGTGCCATTGTTACTTTTCACTTTCCATGTTCCTATTGTACGAGAAGAACCATTGCTGGTAAAACTCTGTGTGACCTCGAATATAATTTTAACTTTATGGTCTATTTGCACATTGTAGAAACTACTATTTCGGTTGACTCATCTAGGAACGACGAATGAAAATTTCTTCAAAGGCCGAGATTTGAACCCAAGTCTTGTGCTCTTTAAGAAGGCACGCTAACCACTACACCACTCTGGCACAGTGGATTTACTTAATTGCATGGCCTAACGTAGCACGCTTCCCTTGACATTCCAAACAACCATTCACACCTCAGCCCACTTAGTCTTTCTTCTTCTTCTTCTTCCTTTTTTTTAAATCATCTGTCTTCAGCCTGGTGCAATACGGCCCTCCACGAGTTCCTTTCCTATGATAACTTTCTCATCTCAGAGTAGCAATTGCACCCTAAATTCTCAATTATCTGCTGAATGTATTCCAATCTCTGTCTTCCTCTACAGTTCAAAAAATGGTTCAAATGGCTCTGAGCACTATGGGACTTAACATCTATGGTCATCAGTCCCCTAGAACTTAGAACTACTTAATCCTAACTAACCTAACGACATCACACAACACCCAGTCATCACGAGGCAGAGAAAATTCCTGACCCCGCCGGGAATCGAACCCGGGAACCCGGGCGTGGGAAGCGAGAACGCTACCGCACGACCACGAGATGCGGACCCTCTACGACTTGTTACCCTCTACGGCTCCTTCTACTACGATAGAAGTTATCCCCCGATGACTTAGCGGATGTCCTGTCATTCCATCCCTTCTTCTTGCCATTGTTTTCCATATTCTCCTCTGCTTGCCAATTCTGCTGAGAGCATTCTCATTTCTCACCCTATCAGTCCACCTAATTTTCAACATTTTTTGGGTAGCACCACATCTTAAAGGCATCCATTCTCTTTTGTACTGGTTTTCCCACAGCCATGTCTCACTACTATACAATGCTGTGCTCCAAACGTACACTCTCAGAAATTTCTTCCTCGAGTTAGGATCCTTCTTGAATACTAGCAGACTTCTCTTGGCCAGGAATGCCACCTTCTCCAGTGTTCGTCTTCTTTTTATGTCGTCCTTGTTCCGTTCGCCATGGTTATATTGCTCCATAGCACGCCCCCCCCCCCCCCCCCCCCCAATCCTATGAACCATGGACTTTGCCGTTGGTGGGGAGGCTTACGTGCCTCAGCGATACATATAGCCGTACCACAGGTGCAACCACACCGGAGGGGTATCTGTTGAGAGGCCAGACAAACGTGTGGTTCCTGAAGATGGGCAGCAGCCTTTTCAGTAGTTGCAGGGGCAACAGTCTGGATGATTGACTGATCTGGCCATGTAACACTAACCAAAATGGCCTTACTGCTCTGGTACTGCGAACGGCTGAAAGCAAGGAGAAACTACGGCCGTAATTTTTCCCGAGGGCATGCAGCTTTACTGTATGATTAAATGATGATGACGTCCTCTTGAGTAAAATATTCCGGAGGTAAAATAGTCCCCCATTCGGATCTCCGGGCGGGGTCTACTCAAGAGGACGTCATTATCAGGAGAAAGAAAACTGGCGTTCTACGGATCGGAGCGTCGAATGTCAGATCCCTTAATCGGGTAGGTCGGTTAGAAAATTTTAGAAGGAAAATGGGTTGGTTAAAGTTAGATATGGTGGGAATTAGTGAAGTTAGGTGGCAGGAGGAACAAGACCTTTGGTCAGGTGAATACAGGGTTATAAATACAAAAACAAGTAGGGGTAATGCTGGAGTAGGTTTAATAATGAATAAAAAAATAGGAGTGCGGGTAAGCTACTACCAACAGCATAGTGAACGCATTATTGTGGCCAAGATAGACACGAAGCCCACGCCTACTACAGTAGTTTAAGAACCTTACATAGAAGAGGCCTGGAGATACTAGAAGGTTTCAGATAGATTATATAATTGTAAGACAGAGATTTAGGAACAAGGTTTTAAATTGTAAGGTATTTCCAAGGGCAGATGTTGACTCTGACCACAATCTATTGGTTATGAACTGTAGATTAAAAATGGAGAAACTACCAAAAGGTCGGAATTTAAGAAGATGGTACCTGGATAAACTGACACAACCAGAGGTTGTAGAGAGTTTCAGGGAGAGCATAAGGGAACGATTGACAGGAATGGGGGAAAGAAATACAGTAGAAGAAGAATGGGTAGCTTTGAGGGATGAAATACTGAAGGCAGCAGAGGAACAAGTAGGTAAAAAGACGAGGGCTAGAAAAAATCCTTGGGTAACAGAAGGAATATTGAATTTAATTAATGACAGGAGAAAATATAAAAATGCAGTAAATGAAGCAGGCAAAAAGGAACACAAACGTCACAAAAATGAGATCGACAGGAAGTGCAAAATGGCTAAGCAGGGATGGCTAGAGGACAAATGTAAGGATGTAGAGGCTTATCTCACTAGGGGTAAGATAGGTACTGCCTACAGGAAATATAAATAGACCTTTGGAGAAAAGAGAACCACTTGCATGAATATCAAGAGCTCAGACGGAAACCCAGTTCTAAGCAAAGAAGGGAAAGCAGAAAGGTGGAAGGAGTATATAGAGAGTCTATACAATATTATGGAAGTGGAAGAGGATATACACTCCTGGAAATTGAAATAAGAACACCGTGAATTCATTGTCCCAGGAAAAGGAAACTCTATTGACACATTCCTGGGGTCAGATACATCACATGATCACACTGACAGAACCACAGGCACATAGACACAGGCAACAGAGCATGCACAATGTCGGCACTAGTACAGTGTATATCCACCTTTGGCAGCAATGCAGGCTGCTATTCTCCCATGGAGACGATCGTAGAGATGCTGGATGTAATCCTGTGGAACGGCTTGCCATGCCATTTCCACCTGGCGCCTCAGTTGGACCAGCTTTCGTGCTGGACGTGCAGACCGCGTGAGACGACGCTTCATACAGTCCCAAACATGCTCAATGGGGGACAGATCCGGAGATCTTGCTGGCCAGGGTAGTTGACTTACACCTTCTAGAGCACGTTGGGTGGCACGGGATACATGCGGACGTGCATTGTCCTGTTGGAACAGCAAGTTCCCTTGCCGGTCTAGGAATGGTAGAACGATGGGTTCGATGACGGTTTGGATGTACCGTGCACTATTCAGTGTCCCCTCGACGATCACCAGTGGTGTACGGCCAGTGTAGGAGATCGCTCCCCACACCATGATGCCGGGTGTTGGCCCTGTGTGCCACGGTCGTATGCAGTCCTGATTGTGGCGCTCACCTGCACGGCGCCAAACACGCATACGACCATCATTGGCACCAAGGCAGAAGCGACTCTCATCGCTGAAGACGACACGTCTCCATTCGTCCCTCCATTCACGCCTGTCGCGACACCACTGGAGGCGGGCTGCACGATGTTGGGGCGTGAGCGGAAGACGGCTTAACGGTGTGCGGGACCGTAGCCCAGCTTCATGGAGACGGTTGCGAATGGTCCTCGCCGATACCCCAGGAGCAACAGTGTCCCTAATTTGCTGGGAAGTGGCGGTGCGGTCCCCTACGCCACTGCGTAGGATCCTACGGTCTTGGCGTGCATCCGTGCGTCGCTGCGGTCCGGTCCCAGGTCGACGGGCACGTGCACCTTCCGCCGACCACTGGCGACAACATCGATGTACTGTGGAGACCTCACGCCCCACGTGTTGAGCAATTCGGCGGTACGTCCACCCGACCTCCCGCATGCCCACTATACGCCCTCGCTCAAAGTCCGTCAACTGCACATACGGTTCACGTCCACGCTGTCGCGGCATGCTACCAGTGTTAAAGACTGCGATGGAGCTCCGTATGCCACGGCAAACTAGCTGACACTGACGGCGACGGTGCACAAATGCTGCGCAGCTAGCGCCATTCGACGGCCAACACCGCGGTTCCTGGTGTGTCCGCTGTGCCGTGCGTGTGATCATTGCTTGTACAGCCCTCACGCAGTGTCCGGAGCAAGTATGGTGGGTCTGACACACCGGTGTCAATGTGTTCTTTTTTCCATTTCCAGGAGTGTAGATGAAGATGAAGTGGGAGATATGATACTGCGTGTAGAGTTTCACAGAGGACTGAAAGACCTAAGTCGAAACAAGGCCACGGGACTACACAAAATTCCATTAGAACCACTGAAAGCCTTGGGGGAGCCAACCCTGACAAAACTCTACCATCTGGTGAGCAAGATATATGAGACAGGCGAAATACCCTCAGGCGTCAAGAAGAATATAATAATTCCAATCCCAAAGAAAGCAGGTGTTGACAGATATGAAAATTACCGAACTATCAGTTTAATAAGTCACAGTTGCAAAATACTAACACGAATTCTTTACAGACGAATGGAAAAACTGAAAGAAGCCGACCTCGGGGAAGACTGATTTGAATTCCGTAGAAATATTGGAACACGTAAGGCAGTACTGACCATACGACTTATCTTAGAAGATAGATTATGGAAAGGCAAACCTACGTTTCTAGCATTTGCAGCCTTAGAGAAAACTATTGACAATGTTGACTGGAATACTCTCTTTCAAATTCTAAATGTGGCAGAGGTAAAATACTGGGAGCGAAAGGCTATTTACAATTTGTATAGAAACCAAATGGCAGTTATAAGAATTGAGGGGCATGAAAGGGAAGCAGTGGTTGGGAAGGGAGTAAGACATGGTTGTAGCCTTTCCCCAATGTTATACAAACTGTAAAGGAAACAAAAGAAAAATTCGGAGTAGATATTAAATAAAACCCATGGAGAAGAAATAAAGACTTTGAGGTTCGCCGATGGCATTGTAATTCAGTCAGAGACAGCAAAGGACTTGGAAGAGCAGTTGAACGGAATGGACAGTGTCTTGAAAGGAGGATATAAGATGAACATCAACAAAAGTAAAACGAGAATAATGGAATGTAATCGAATTAAATCGGGTGATGCGAGGGAATTATATTAGGAAATGAGACACTTAAAGTAGTCGATGAGTTTTGCTATTTGGGGAGCACAATAGCTGATGATGATGGTGGCCGAAGTAGAGAGGATATAAAATGTAGACTGGCAATGGCAAGGAAATCGTTTCTGAAGAAGAGAAATTTGTTAACATCGAGTGTAGATTTAAGTGTCAGGAAGTCGTTTCTGAAAGTATTTGTATGGAGTGTAGCCATGTATGGAACTGAAACATGGACGATTAATAGTTTGGACAAGAAGAGAATAGAAGCTTTCGAAATGTGGTGCTACAGAAGAATGCTAAAGATTAGGTGGGTAAATCACATAACTAATGAGAGGGTATTGAACAGAATTGGGGAGAAGAGAAATATGTGGCACAACTTGACAAGAAGAAGGGATCGGTTGGTAGGACATGTTCTGAGGCATCAAGGGATCACCAATTTAGTACTGGAAGGTAGCGTGGAGGGTAAAAATCGTAGAGAGAGACCAAGAAATGAGTACACCAAGCAGATTCAGAAGGATGTAGGTTGCAGTAGGTAATGGGTGATGAAGAAGCTTGTACGGGATAGAGTAGCATGGAGAGCTGCATCAAACCAGTCTCTGGACTGAAGACCACAACAACAACAGTACGAGAATTACTTAGTTTCATCCACTTCGTGATCATCAATCCTGATGTAAAGTTTGTCCCTGTTCTCATTTCTGCTAATTCTCATTACATCCGTCATTCTTCGATTTACTCTCAATTCATATTCTGTAGTCATTAGACTGCTCATTTCATTCAGCAGATCCTGTAATTCTTCTTCACTTTCACTGAGAATAGCAATGTCATCGGCGAAACTTATCAGTGATATCCTTCCACCCCGAATTTTAATCCCACTCTTGACACTTTTAATTCCATCACTGCTTCTTCGATGTATAGACTGAACAGTGAGGGTGAAAGTCTACATTCCTGTCGTACCTCTTTTTAATCCGAGTACTCCTTTATTGGTCTTCCAGTAGTATTTTTCCCTCATGGTTCTTGTACATATTGCATATTGTACATTACTCGCTCTTCACTGTACTTTTTCCCATACTTTACAACTACTAAGAATTTCGTACATCTTGCGCAATTTTACTTTGTCGAACGCTTTTTCCAGGTCGACAAATCCTATGAACGTATATTGAATTTTCTTTACTCTTGCTTCCACCATCAACCGAACGTCAGAGATTCCTCTCTGATGCCTTTACCTTTCCTAAAGCTAAACTGATCGTAATCTAACAGCCAGCCGCTATGGCCGAGCGGTTCCAGGCGCTTCAGTCCGGAACCGCGCGACTGCTACTGTCGCAGGTTCGAATCATGCCTCGGGCATGGATGTGTGTGAGGTCCTTAGGTTAGTTAGGTTTAAATAGTTCTAAGTTCTACGGGTCTAATGACCTCAGATGTTAAGTCCCATAGTGCTCAGAGCAATTAGAACCATTTTCGTAATCTAACGTACCCTCAATTTTCTTTTCCATTCTTCTGTAGATTATTCTTGTCAGCAACTTGGATGCACAAGCTGTTAAACTGATAGTGCGACAAATCACGCACTTGTCGGCTCTGGCATTCTTGGGAATTGTATGGATGATGTTTTTCCCAAAATCAGATGGTGTATCACCAGACTGATACATTCTACACATCAACGTGAAAAGTCGTTTTGTTGTCACTTGCTCCAATGATTTTAGAAATTCGGATGCAGTGTTATCTACCCTTCTGCCTTATTCACTCCTAAATCTTCCAAAGCTCTTTCAGATACTCAGTGTAATATTGGATTCCCTGTCACTTCAGTATCGGCTCCTGTTTCTTCTTGTACCATGTCATCAGACATGTCCTCTCCCCCCCCTTCCCTCTCACAGAGAGACATTCAATGTATTATTTCCACCTATCCGCTCTCTCCTCTGTATTTAAGAGTGGAATTCCCATTGCGCTCTTAATGTTTCCATTCTTACTTTTAATTTCACCGAAGGTTGTTTTGACTTTGCTGTATGCTAAGTCATCCGACAACCGTTTCTTTTTCCATTTCTTCTCATTTTGCATGCAGCCATTTCGTCTTAGCTTTTCTGCACTAACTGTTTGTTTCATTCCTGAGTCGTATTTCTGCGTTCCTACAGTTCACTAAACATATTGATACTTCTTCTTTCATCGATCAGCTGAAGTATTTCTTCTGTTACCTATGGTTTTTTGTACCTATGTTTTTCTTACCAACTTCCGTGGTTACCCTTCTTGTACCTGTCAATTCTTCTTCAACTGTACTGCCTACTGAGCTATTCCTTATAGCAGTATCCTTAGCCTTAGAGAACTTAAAGCGTATCTCTCCATTCATTCATTCATTAGTACTTCCGTATCCCAATTCCTTGGGTATTGATTCGTTCCCGTTCTGTTCGGCTCCATATGACCCAAAAAGGTTATAAATTTCGTTTATTATTATCTAAATATCAAGTTTTGAAACATTTTAAGTCATCTGGTCATAAACCTTAAAAGATACATACGTAATGTTCGAGACAATGTGACCCGACATTAATATCATTACTGTGAAGTCAAATACATTCTGGTTGTCTCATATTTTATAGTATAAATGACTTTCGTTGTTCATAGGTACTCTCAACTTTCAACAAGACGACAAAGGCGCTGCGTTTACAACAGCTGACTTGTCATTACGGCTTGTCAACCGTTCGAATTATTCATTGTTTCTGCTCAGTTTGTGTTTTCTATCGTTTGTGATCAGTCTGAATTGTAACATTATGGCCATTACATCATTGACTGACGCGGAGTTAGAAGAATTAGAAAATAAGTCAACAGACGAAGGGTCACATTACTAGTTCGTGTCAGTAAAGCATCTGAAAGCGAGTGTTCTGATGACATTGACGACAGTCCAAAACCTTTTCAAACCAACAGAATAAATTATGTAAAAAGTTCATTTGAAGTATTATTTTCTGCAGCACATCTGAATGAAATAGAAAAGAAGAAAAAAAAAGAGGTTCAAATGGCTCTAAGCACTATGGGACTTAACATCTGTCATCAGTCCCCTAGACTTAGAACTACTTAAACCTAACTAACCTAAGGATATCACACACATCCACGCCTGAGGCAGGATTCGAACCTGCGACCGTAGCAGCAGCGCGTTTCCGGACTGAAGCGCCTAAAACCGCTCGGTCACAGCGGCCGGCGGGAATCTACAAGAAGCCCGCATCTCGTGGTCGTGCGGTAGCGTTCTCGCTTCCCACGCCCGGGTTCCCGGGTTCGATTCCCGGCGGGGTCAGGGATTTTCTCTGCCTCGTGATGGCTGGGTGTTGTGTGCTGTCCTTAGGTTAGTTAGGTTTATGTAGTTCTAAGTTCTAGGGGACTTATGATCACAGCAGTTGAGTCCCATAGTGCTCAGAGCCATTTGACCCATTTTGAATCTACAAAAAGTTTGTGAGATAAGGACACAGGTCGGAACATATTTCGACTAACTGTGTCTCTAGACACAGTTTGTAAAATATAGCGAGTCATGCGATTTGATAAGAAGTCCAAAAAAGAGGAAAGACGAAATACTGATAAACTCGCCGCAATTCGCAGTATCTGGGGGAAGTGGTTAGGAGTTTAGAAGTCCTTGCTAAATTATATGATCCGGGGGAAAATGTGACCGTCGACAAGCAGCTGGAAGCATTTAGAGGCCGCTATCCATTCAAGCAGTACATCCTAAGCATAAATTTTGACTACATTGTCTACAGAGAACAGCGACCTGAAGTTATATTTGCATTAAAATCAAGTCGAGATCGCATTAATATTTCTTTATTGACTGGTTTCGGCTTGTATACAAGCCATCTTCAGAATTTCTTGGCCCCCTATGGCTGGTGTTGACGTCTCTTCGGACCTCTCATAGTACACTCAAACCGGCAAAATATGGGATCAAGATATGGATTGTGTGTGACAACAAATCTTCATATGTACTGAAATCCCAAATTTATACAGGAAAGAAGAGTGGAGCGGCACCAGAAAAAACGTGAAACGAGAGTAATTGTTGATCTTAACTCTGATTTGAGAGGTCAGACTATATCTTGTGATAATTGTTTTGCGTCATACAATTTCGGACATCTGCTCCTGAAAAGGAAACTGACAGTGTTAGGAACCATATGTAAAAATAGGCCAGAGCATCCACAAAATGTGACCAAGAAGGAGGTTCATAGCTCTTCATTTTACTTCGTAAATGACGCCACGGTGATCAATTATATTCCTAAGAGAAATAAGAATGTTGTACTAATGAGCACTTTCCCCCACGGTGGGCAAGTAAGTAACAGGGCTGATAAAAAGCCAAAAATGATTTTAGATTACAAGTCGAACAAAGGGGCTGTAGACACACTCGATCAGCTAAGATGTACATATACACGCAAACGCAAAGCCAATAGATGACCCATGATAGATTTCTGCAATATTCTTGATCTTGCTGCTTATAATGCATATGTCTTGTGGACTTCGACTGACCCTTACTGGAATACAAAGAAAATTTACTAGAAGGAGAATATTTTTGGAGGAACTTGTAAAGTAACTGGTTGCAGAGCACTAAGCATCAAGAAAGCATTTTCCAAGAACGGAAGATCCTTTGAGAACGGTCAGTAGCGTCCAAGACCCTGATGGAGTGGCAGGTGTTGGTAAATCAGCAACAGCAAGAAATCTAGTGAAGTGCGCGCTGTAGGTTCTATTCTTCAAGCAATGACAACTGTGTGGAAACTGTAATAAACATGTATGCTAAACACACGTCACCTACATATGTCCAAACTGTAGTGAGTAAGAAAGAAAGTGATATGTTCAGACGGACAGATGGTTGTTGAGAATGACTTTTTGGTGGAAATATCTGTTGTTTCTAATATATCCTGCATTAATATTAAAATAACAAAATTTTCCTTAGTGATGTTCTGTGTATTATCATTGTTACTGTTATCATTATCGCTATGATCATTAACAACATACTGTATTTATTTCTAAATTTTGCTATGTCGGGTAATATGGACCCGAACGGTACGTTTGTATAGCAAAAGTGACCAGAACAGCAGCATTAAACTTCAGCCTACTCATCATCGCTACTAAATTGTGATTCAAGTCTATATCTGCTCCTGATTACTTCTTACAATCCAATATCTGATTTCGACATCTCTGCCTGACCATGGTGTAATCTAACTAAAATCATTCCCGTGTCTGCAGGCTTTTTCCAAGTATACTTTCTCCTCTTGAGATTCTTGAACAGAGTATTCGCTGTCACTAGCTGAAATTTATTGCAGAACTCTCTCATTCCTTTTCCCAAGCCCATATTTTCCTAAACCTTTTCTTCTACTCCTTCCTCTACAATTGCATTCCAGTCCCCCATGACCATTATATTTTCATCTTCTTTTGTGTACTGAATTACCATTTCAATTTCCTCATATACTTTCTCTATCTCTTCATCCTCTGTTTGCGTGGCTGGTATGTGTACCTAAACTATTGGTGTCGGTGATGGTTTGCTGTTGATGCTGATGAGAACAATCTTATCACTGAACAGTTCACAGTAACTCACTTTCTGCGCTACCTTCCTGATCATAATGAATCCTTCTCCCGCTATACTGACTTCCGCTGCTGTTGATATTATCCTTTATGCATCTGACCAGAAATCCTTGTCTTCTTTCCATTTCACTTCATTGACTCCTACCATATGCAGACTGAGCCACTGCATTTCCTTTTCAGATTTTCTAGATTCCCTATCAGGTTCAAACTTCTGTCATTCCGCGCCTCGACTAGTAGAACATTATTCTTTCGTTGGCTATTGAATCTTTTGCTCATGGTCAGCCCCCCCCCCCCCCGCCCCCCTCTTGGCATGCCTCTTCCGAGGCCCGAGTGGGGGACTAGTCCAGAGTTTTTTGCCAAAGAAGAAATCATCCTGGCACTTTCCGATTACAGGTGACATTTTTTGTGGATACACGTTAAGTGTCTTTAATGCAGTGGTCTCCTTTGCCTTCTGCATCGTCATGCCATTTATCGTCACTGATTCTTCCGTCTTTTAGGGGCAGTTTCCCACCCCAAGCGCAAGAGAGTGCCTTGAACCTGTGTCCGCTCCTCCGGCCTCTTTAACAAGTCCATTGCCACAGTGAGGATGACTTGTAATGCTGGAAGTCGTCATCAGCCGCTGCTGATGATTTTTATTCAAAATTTAAGCGATGGCGAGGGTCGAACCCGGGACTGGGAAAGGTTTGGTTACTAGTAAAAGACGCTACCCTTAAACCCACTTAGTATTTCTCCTAAACTCGAACAGAATTGTAAAGACTCTCCAGCTGTATTGGTATAGCACGTCAGGATCGTACGAAATGGGGTATTCTGCCTGAAACCCAGGCACAGGGGCTGGCTGAAGTGTGAATGGGAATTTGGTCTGAGGAGATAGACGTGCTAAGGCAGTCCGTGCAGTTTTACAAGGCGACTGTGCCATGGTTGCGTAGTGGTTAGCGGGTCTTCCTACAGAGTAGGAGATCCGGGTTCGTATACCAGTCTTGGTACAAATTTTCATTCGTCACTTCAGTCTTCATTTATACATACCAGATGTTTCAGACCTGAAAATGTCTTTGGAACCATATAATTTCCTTTGATCACCTAGGAGTGTCCGCTCTCTAAATTTGAACAACAAATCTCTGCGATTCAGAGAGCTTCTCTTGCAGCGCCTGCCAATGGAGTTCGCGCTTACAAAATGAACGTGTGACGATGCGCTGCTCTTCTTTCGATCTTATGTATTTCATCTACTGATAGCATCTGGTACGGATTCCAGATTGATGAATAATATTCAGCTGTTAAGTCGAACGAAAGGCTTGTAACTTACTCCCTAAGTCGGTGAACAACAGTGGCAGTGGATCTTTCTACGGAATCTGTCTGGCATTTGCATTAGCTCCGATTAGTCTTATGTGGTCGTTCCGTGTTAAAACATTCCGCATACATATTCATAGGCGTTTAATGGATGTCACTGCTTCCGGTCATTGTTCTGAAGTCGTGTAATGGAACAGTACCTTTCTGCCTATTTATGGGCGATACGTTACATTTGTTTCTGTTGAGGGCCAATTGTAAGTCACTGAATTGAGCGTAGATCCATTGCAGGTCTTCCTGCGTTTTGCTACAATTTCCTTGCGTTGTGACTTCTCTGTAAACAACAGCATCATATGCGTGAAGCTTCAAGGAACTTCCATGTCTATCCGTCAGGTGAGTTACAGGGATACGACAAAAACATGGAAACCCCGCGAGAAGTGCATGCTTGAATATAAATGCAGATACTAGCCGAGCCTGCAGGAGCACCGGCGCAATGCCCTCAATACGTTGTACGTGTCAGTCGTTGTCAGAACAATATTTTGTGTAGTTGCGAGTGCATTATGTTGGAGCTAAGAGAATTCAAACCTGGGTAAATTGCTGGAGCTCGTATGTTGGCTGCTTCCGTAACCGAGGTAGGCGAAGTGTTCGGTTTTTCAAGAGACATCGTATCGAAGATTTATACCGCATACCGGAAAAGCAGAAGAACATCATGCGCTAAGTCACAATACGGACGAGAGGCTGTGTTGAGTGATCGTGATAGACCGTCATAGAAGAGGACTGCGACGAAAAAAACGAGTACGAGAGCTAAAATTATCACTGCAGAAGTGGATGTCGCACTCGCTAATACTCTCCGCAATAAAACAAGTGAAGGGACCTACATAAGTAGGGAATTTCAAGTCGTGTTGGAATTTCGATACCACTCATTTGTGATGCAAATGGTCTCATTACGAAAACTTGCTGTCGAAGCCGTAAAAACTGGTCTATGGAGCAGTGATAGAAACTGATTGGGCCTGATAACTCTTGTTTCATATACACTACTGGCCATTAAAATTGCTACACCACGAAGATGACGTGCTATATGTTGTGTCTAGACAAGACAGCCTAGACACAAGGAGAGGAAGCCGAAAGGCACGCGCTAAGTTAAAGCAGGATGGCGTGAGGTCTGAAACAGGATACGTAATGAATGCTATAAAGAAAAGTACGTAGCTTCTGGAATACTTAACTTTAATCCATCCTTTTGGTACATCTGGAGATTGTGGCGATACAAGTGAGACTCTTTGGATACATGCAATGTTACTAATGGCGCCTTGCTAGGTCGTAGCCATTGACTTAGCTGAAGGCTATTCTAACTATTGGCTCGGCTAATGAGCAATGCTTCGTCCATGTATAGTCGCTAGCTACGTCGTCCGTACAACTGGGGCGAGTGCTATCCCGTATCTCGAGACCTGCCTTGTGGTGGCGCTCGGTCTGCGATCCCTGACAGTGGCGACACGCGGGTCCGACATGTACTAATGGACCGCGGCCGATTGAAAGCTACCACCTAGCAAGTGTGGTGTCTGGCGGTGACACCACACTATAGACGCGAAATTTAACCGACAGGAAGAAGATGCTGCGATATGCAAATGATTAGCTTTTCAGAGCACTCATAGAAGGTTGGTGCCGGTGGCGACACCTACAACGTGCTGACATGAGGAAAGTTTCCAACCGATTTCTCATACACAAACAGCAGTTGGCCGGCGTTGCCTGGTGAAACGTTGTTGTGATGCCTCGTGTGAGGAGGAGAAATGCGTACCATCACGTTTCCGACTTTGATAAAGGTCGGATTGTAGCCTATCGCGATTGCGGTTTATCGTATCGTGACATTGCTGCTCGCGTTGGTCGAGATCCAGTGACTGTTAGCAGAATATGGAATCGGTGGGTTCAGGAGGGTAATACGGAACGCCGTGCTGGATCCCAATGGCCTCGTATCACTAGCAGTCGACATGACAGGCATCTTATCCGCATGGCTATAACGCATCGTGCAGCCACGTCCCGATGCCTGAGTCAACAGATGGGGACGTTTGCAAGACAACAACCATCTGCACGAACAGTTCGACGACGTTTGCAGCAGCATGGACTATCAGCTCGGAAACCATGGCTGCGGTTACCCTTGACGCTGCATCACAGATAGGAGCGCCTGCGATAGTGTACTCAACGACGAACCCGGGTGCACGAATGGCGAAACATCATTTTTTCGGATGAATCCAGGTTCTGTTTACAAAATCATGATGGTCACAACCGTGTTAGGCGACACCGCCGTGAACGCACATTGGAAGCGTGTATTCGTCATCGCCATACTGGGGTATCACCCGGCGTGATGGTATGGGGTGCCATTGGTTACACGTCTCAGTCACCTCTTGTTCGCATTGACGGTACTTCGAACAGTGGATGTTACATTTCAGATGTGTTACGTCCCGTGGCTCTATCCTTCATTCGATACCTGCAAAACCCTGCATTTCAGCAGGATAATGCATGACCGCATGTTGCGGATACAGAAAATGTTCGACTGCTGCCCTGGCCAGCACATTCTCCAGATCTCTCACCAATTGAAAACGTCTGGTCAATGGCGGCCGAGCAACTGGCTCGTCACAATACGCTAGTCACTACTCTTGATGAACTGTGGTATCGTGTTGAATCTGCATGGGCAGCTGTACCTGTACACGTCATCCAAGCTCTGTTTCACTCAATGCCCATTCGTATCAAGGCCGTTATTACGGCCGGAGGTGGTTGTTCTGTGTACCGATTTCTCAGGACCTATCAACCCAAGTTGCTTGAAAATGTAATTACATGTCAGTTCTAGTATAACATATTTGTCCAATGAATACCCGTTTATCATCTGCATTTCTTCTTGGTGTAGCAATTTTAATGGCCAGTAGTGTAGTTCCCAACTTCGATCCGAACATAACGTCTGGCGTACGACGTCCAAAGCCTACGATGCAGACTGCTTGCTGAGAAGACTGAAACATAGCGGGGGTTCCGTGATGATTTGGACTGCCAGATCGTGGTGTTCCGTCGGCCCCGTGGTTACTCTGCGAGTTCGCGTTACTGCCAAGGATTATTTTGGGAGATCAAGTGTATCTCATGGTACAACGTTCGTTTCCCAGTGGTGGTGCTGTGTTCCAAGGCAGCAGGGACCGGTTTTGTGGGCACGTAGATGAACTGTCGCACCTCCCCTGACTACCACAGTCACCTGTCTCAGTATTGTTGAGCCTTTACTTTGGAGAGAAGACTGCGTGATCGCTGTCTACCTCCATGATCGTTATCTGGTTCAAATGGCTCTGAGCACTATGGGACTCAACTGCTGCGGTCATTAGTCCCCTAGAACTTAGAACTAGTTAAACCTAACTAACCTAAGGACATCACAAACATCCATGCCCGAGGCAGGATTCAAACCTGCGACCGTAGCGGTCTTGCGGTTCCAGACTGCAGCGCCTTTAACCGCACGGCCACTTCGGCCGGCATCGTTATCTGGACTTGCCAGTATTTTGCAGGAAGAATGGTACACAATTCCCTTGAAAATCATACAGGGCCTGTGTTTATCCATTCCAAGACGACTGGAAGATTTTTTGAAAACCGTTTTACTACACCATCAATTATTATGTTGTGTTGACTTTTCTCAACCCCCTGCTGATAAATATTGTGTAGAGAAATGATTACGTAACAGAATCACGAGGTATGCCGGAAGTTATTTTATTTCCAGTTTTCTCTCCTTTATGAATATCACACCGTTATTTGATAGTAGCTCTTCGGTTCACTCACAAACCTGGTCTGATACTCCGCACGTTCGTAGTATGTTAATTATGCTGCAGTACGGAAGTGTATCGGAAGCCTTCTGGAACCCAAGGAACATGGTATCAATCTGTCGGTTGGTATCTGTTGCTTTTTGCATTTTGTCAGCAGGTATAACCAGTTTCACACGATCGTTGAGCGTGGAATCCATGTTAACTTGTACAGGCGAGACCTTTGGTCTCCAGAAATGTCATAATAGGCGAGCGTAAAACATGTTTCATAGCTGTAATACATACTGACGGCAGCGTCATAGGCTTATAGCTTTGTGCGTCTGTTCTGCTGTCCTTATTGAAAACAGAAACAACATGCGGCTTTTGCAGCCACTTGAAAGCATCACCCCTCGCGCAACTTACTTAATTTAGTGTCATTGGACATATTGCACTCAACCTTGATGCTCACTTGCCGTGTCGACGCCGTTCAGTTAAGAGTAATGAACCGAGGACGTGACATGCCTCGTGGATAGGGCAGTAATTTGAGACTCGTGTCTGCGTTAACTGGAACGGCCTGTTACCAGACAGGCCTGTAAATTACATCCCGCGCTCTGGGATATGCACTTCAGTCGTAGAAGTAAACCACCTGACAGTATTCAGAGAAGTAGGAAATGACCGTCAGTTTTATTTAAAATATAAACACCATAAAAATCATAGAGATAGAGATAGAGACAGTAAAGGACTTGGAAGAGCAGTTGAATGGAATGGACAGTGTCTTGAAAGGAGGGTATAAGATGAACATCAACAAAAGCAAAACGAGGATAATGGAATATAATCGAATTAAGTCGGGTGATGCTGACGGAATTCGATTAGGAAATGAGACACTTAAAGTAGTAAAGGAGTTTTGCTATTTGGGGAGCAAAATAACTGATGATGGTCGAAGTAGAGAGGATATAACTTGTAGACTGGCAATGGCAAGGAATGCGTTTCTGAAGATGAAAAATTTGTCAACATCGAGTATAGATTTAAATGTCAGGAAGTCGTTTCTGAAAGTATTTGTATGGAGTGTAGCCATGTATGGAAGTGAAACGTGGACAATAAATAGTTTGGACAAGAAGAGAATAGAAGCTTTCGAAATGTGGTGCTATAGAAGAATGCTGAAGATTAGATGGGTAAATCACATAACTAATGAGGAGGTAGTGAATAGAATTGGGGAGAAGGGGAGCTTGTGGCACAACTTGACTAGAAGAAGGGATCGGTTGGTAGGACATGTTCTGAGACATCGAGGTATCACCAATTTAGTACTGGAGAGCAGCGTGGAGGGTAAAAATCGTAGAGCGAGACCAAGAAATCAATACACCAAGCAGATTCAGAAGGATATAGGTTGCAGTAGGTACTGGGAGATGAAGAAGCTTGCACAGGATAGAGTAGCATTGAGAGCTGCATAAACCAGTCTCAGGACTGAAGACCACAACAACAACAACATGCTGTCGTAGCAGCTGCAGAAGTGATATATCTACGTGGTACGACCCAGGAGGCGGGTAGGGGCGTCCTAACCGGCTTACCGACAGACTTGAGAGAAAGAAAATAGATCTCGCTGACCAAACACACATTCTGTGAATGACAACCGTAGTTTTAAATCGTAGCTTGCTACAGCTAAGGTTAATTATCTTTGAAAATTAATATTGGAAAGGTCTTTTAGGAAAACAATACCACCGTCCTGGCTGAAAAGGCTGGTCAATGCTACATTTGGTGGGTAGGCAGCTAGAAGAAAGCAATGAATCGGAGCATTTGCAATCACCCAAATGCATTCTGACACAACATATGCAAATAAATTATATACCAACGCACAACATAAACTCACTACTTAGTACCGGAAACCTCAATAATTTCGCAGATGAATTAAATAAACAAGAAATGAGAAACACGATAGAAGACCCCTTTGTACCGCAGGGGTATAGAATTTACAATGGGGAACCAGGAGAGAGGGTTATGAAGCTATGTCCCCAATTTTGAACAGCATTTAAAGTGAACATAAAAATAATGGATTCAATAATTGATTTTCAAGCAGCATCACCAAGAATTGCAACTCTGGCTTTTAAAACAATGAATAAAATCTACACAATTAGAAATGCTCATGTCCCTACAAATGAAAAAAAATTTCGAACAAAAGTAAAGGAAAAGGTGGACAAATTTTGGAACCTTCTCGAACAAACTGTGAACGGAATAAATAAAAAGAATGTAAAAATCTTATTGGGAGACTTCAACGGTCAGCTGGGAAAAGAAAGGAAGTACAAAGATATAATCAGAAAATGGAGACCACATAACTTTACAAACAAGTATGATCAAAGACTTGTAGAACTCTGCAGAGTACACAACCTTACAGCTGAATCACCATACTTCAAGAGAAAGCCAAATAAACTTAAAACGTGGAAACGTCCAGACTGGAGGAAGGGGGAGTGGTAGCTGGACCAAGTCTGTATAGACAAAAATTTTCATAAGGAAATGTCCAACGTTAAAGTATAGATGAGTAGACACAGGCTCAGACCTCAACTTAGTTAAAATTAAGAGCAAATTCATTGTATTAAAGAAAAAGAATGGAAAAACTAATAAAAAATAAGGTATGACCCACATCAGATAATTAAAAATGACAAATATCAACAAATAACACAAACAATTAAAGTAACAGATGATCTAGGAGGACTAAGTCTCAAGAAACAAGCCGAGAATCTAGCTCCCCTGCACCCACGAAGAAAAATCTGCGTAGTGGACCACAGAATGTGGCAAATTCGATGAAGAAAGACACCAATCATAGTTTAACTTTCAAACATACAAAATAGGAGAAAATACTATTAACCTCAAAAATGAAGGGAAAAATTCATACAAAACATAATGAGAATTAAGAGAGATTATTTCATAAAGACATAACAAACTCTACAACAGAATAATTACCACAAAACCAGTTTCAGGAACTAGTACAAAATCTTAGGGAAACAACTACAACAGTATGAGCTCCGGACGCTAGTATTGAAAGATTAAGATGCAAGAATGATGGCATTTAATAAATTTTTGAATTTTAGGAACCCAAAGAACTATTACAAACCGACGTAAATACCCCAGTTAAAACCAAGCCTCACAAATTAGATCCCTCAACTTTCCAAGAAGTAGAAAGAGTCCTCAAGGGATAACAATATTACAAGGTATGTGGAGAAGATCCGGTTGTTGTTGAAAATGTGGAAGTATTCAAGTGACACAGTCAAGACCTCCTTTCACAAGGCTGTAACAAAAATTTAGATAACGGAACAGTTTCCTGGACATTGGACTACAGCCATCGTGCAATCACTACACAAGAAGGGGGATAAGAACAATCCAGACAAATACAGAAGGATCTCTCTCCTACACAGCACATGCAAGATTTTATCTGAGATTCTACATGGAAAAAACTAGGAACAGCTAGAACAGGAGTTAGGGGAATACCAGGGTAGTTTCAGACCATGGAGAAGCTGTCCAGAACAGATTATTAGTTTAAAACTGATTATGGAGTACTACAGGAAACAGAACAAACGTCTCGCAATAACATGTGTAGATTTTAAGAAGGTGTATGACTCCCTCCATAGACGCTCATCACTAAAAATTTTAAGGAATCTGGGACTCCATCCAAACCTAATTAAATTGTCAGAACTTACTCTAACGAACACCAAACCGGAAGTTAAGTTTAGAGAAACAATTTCTGAACCATTCGTTGTAAAACAGGCTTAGGACAAGATGACTGCCTATCACCATTACTGTTCAACTGTGCCCTGGAAATCATAATGAGAGAATGATACAAGGATAACCCAAAGAACATAAGAATTGGAAGTGCTAAAAATAATATAATTTTTAACTGCTCGGAATTTGCTGGTGATTTTCCTACCCTAGCCAAAAATGTTCAAGAAATCAGGCAACAAGTCGAATCACTACAAGAAATAGCACAGAAAACTGGCCTCAGAATATCATTTGAAGAAAAAAGACGGAGATTATGCTAATTGACCCACCACTTGCAAACAAAATTACAATAGGAGAAGAAGAAATCAAAAGTCTTGATAAATTTAAATATTTTGGCGAAATCGAGACTTACAATCTAAATGAGAAACCGCCGTGGCAAAATAGAATAAAAAACCTGACCAAAGTAAATTACACCAGCAAAACACATAAAACAAAAAAAACCTCTCCAAAGATACAAAATTAAAACATTATAGAACAGTCAACACAACCAGAAATAACTTACGCAGCTGAAACCATCTTCAAAACAACTAATACAGCAGAAATGGACAAAATACTAAACTAGAAAGAAGAATAATTAGGACATGCATAAATAAAAAAAATATTAAGTAATCGGCGAAGAGCTTCAAATGAAACAGTGTACAAGAAAACAGAGCCAGTAATGAGCACGATCAGGAAGAAGCGTAGCTCATTCTTTCGGCGTCTGATGAGGCCACCAGAAAACTGAATAAGTACGAGAATAATAGAAAAATTGAGGAATAGAAAGAGTAACATTAAATGGATCACAGAAATTAAGGAAGTTGTAAGAGAACTCTAAATTACAGTAGACGACTTTAAAAAAGAAAAAAGCCAGAGAAAATCAAAATACTGCAAGACACACCGGGCTACAAACAAAGATCAGTAAAGGCTACAGGAAGAGTGATCTCAGACGAAGAAAGAAAGGAAGAAACTATATGAAAGAATGAAGAAGTATTGAACAGACAGAAGAGCAAAACATCTTTCATATAATAATAAATTATAATAATCCCTGTGTAAATACTGCAGTATTGAATTGTCTTATTGAATTATAATTGAACTGTATTGTATTACTGAATAACAAAAAACTGTATAAACCTTTGTATAACTGACTAGAGTGGTCCAACGAAGGCCATAAAATAAAAATAATAAATAAAATAAATAGCTTGGGGAACAGAATTAAAGAATGACTTTTTCGAAACCCCGTAATTGTTTCCAGTGCGACGCATAAGTTTGAAATTTGGCTCAAAGGTGCCTACTCTCTTCCTCTATAATTGGGCGAAAGTATGGCGGCCTGCGATGCCATTCTCGACTCGATAACGCTTCAAACAGCAAGCTGTTGAGACAGATGGAAAGAAAAGGCCACAGCTCAGAAGTTCATGTGACATTTAGGGTGGATTAATTACGTCACTTTGGCACAATTCTACCCAGAGCAATCTTGAATGTGTCACACGATGGTAAGTTCGTCACAGCCGCTCTTCCCCACATTCCACTCCCGCTCTTGACGCCTCGCATTTGAGGTTAGAGTTGCGACGGCCAGCATTGAAATCACGCAGTTTTCTTATGGATGGCCCAGGAAAACATTTCAGACACACTGTCACTCATAATCGACACGAAAAGACCTAAGGGTGTCGGCATAAAGGGCGTCAACAAATCCACCCCTTTCCCTGAGGCGTTGATTCTCTCCATTTCGCGGTCGAAAAAGACAGCTCGCAATGCTACGAGTAACAGGAAGACGTTTCTGACAACCTTCGATACTGCTGGCGTTTCAAATCCTCTCTACGGATATTGCGAGGTTGCCTTCGCTTTAAACGCGACCTGACCCCTTTGGAGGGCAGCGGGACCGCAATTTTTGTCCTATGTGAATTGTAGACAGCAGAGATATTCAACTATTGCGGGAAGCGTTCGTTCCATATTTTGTATTGTAAATTCTTTAATAGATTTACAAATTAAGCTTTTAGGACAACCACTATTCGCGCTCAGCTGGTTTTTATTGACCTGTTTTGATCTAGTCTATAATATTACAAGAGCATCATCTGAAACTCTGGAATTTACACTGTGAAACGTACAGTAAAGTCTGACAATATGAAATCTTACATTGACATTAATCAACATATACCATTTACAGTATTGTAACTTGGGTTTACAGTAGAGTAAATAGATGATTACATTGCCAGCGCTAAAAATTAAGTTGGCTATAAAACAGTGTTTGCAACGTTCATGGCAATGTATATGCAAAGATAATGTAGTGTTCTTATTGAGCAAGATGAAATTACACACATCAAAAAAGTTTTGCATCACCTCTGTTCCGAGAGCTCCGCAACCTGCACAGAAAATTGGAATAGAGATCAACATAAACATCATTTTCGCCCTTTTTATTGCTCATGAAAACCACACATTGCATGTTGTACCATCATACACCGAGACCTTCAGAGGTGGTGGTCCAGATTGCTGTACATACCAGTACCTCTAATAGCTAGAAGCACGTCCTCTTGCGTTGATGCGTGCCTGTATTCGTCGTGGAATATTATCCACAAGTTCATCAACGCTCTGTTGTTCCAGATTTTCCCACTCCTCAACGCCGATTCGGCGTAGATCCCTCAGAGTGGTTGGCGGGTCAGGTCGTCCATTAACAGCCGTTTTCAATCTATCCCAGGCATGTTGGATAGGGTTCATGTCTGGAGAACAACATGCTGGCCATTCTAGTCGAGCGATGTAGTTATCCTGAAGGAAGTCTTTCACAAGATGTGCACGATGGGAGCGCGAATTGTCGTCAATGGAGACGAATGCCTCGCCAATATGCTGCTGATATGGTTGCACTGTCGGTCGGAGAAATGCATTCAGGTATCGTGCAGCCGTTACGGCACCTTCCATGACTACCAGCGGCATACGTTGGCCTCACATAATGCCAACCCAAAACAGCAGGGAACCTCCACCTTGCTGCACTCGCAACCTGACCGGGATGCCTCCAAACACGTCTCCGACGATTGTATGGTTGAAGGCATATGCGACACTCATCGGTGAAGATAACGTGATGCCAATCCTGAGCGGTCCATTCGGCGTGTTGTTGGGCCCGTCTGTACCGCGCTGCGTCGCGTCGTGTCGTGGTTGCAAAGATGGACCTCGCCATAGACGTCGGGAGTGAAGTTGCGCATCACGCAGCCTATTTTGCACAGTTTGAGTCGTAACGCGACGTCTTGTGGCAGCACGAAAAACATTATTGAACATGGTGGCGTTGCTGTCAGGGTTGCGGTCATCCATTGCAGTTACAACCCTTAGGCGGCCTGAGCGAGGCATGTCATCGACAGTTCCTGTCTCTCTGTATCTCCTCCATGTCCGAACAACATCGCTTTGGTTCATTCCGAGACGCGTGGACACTTTCCTTGATGAGAGCCTTTCCTGGCACAAAGTAACAATGCGGACGCGATCGAACCGCGGTATTGACCGTCTACGTGTGGTCGAACTACAGATAACACGAGCCGTGTACCTCCTTCCTGGTGGAATGACTGGAACTGATCGGCTGTCGGATCCCCTCCGTCTAATAGGCGCTGCTCATGCATGGTTGTTTACGTCTTTGGGCGGGTTTCAAAAAAATGGTTCAGATGGCTCTGAGCACTATGGGACTTAACATCTATGGTCATCAGTCCCCTAGAACTTAGAACTACTTAAACCCCTAAGGACATCACACAACACCCAGTCATCACGAGGCAGAGAAAATCCCTGACCCGCCGGGAATGGAACCCGGGAACCCGGGCGTGGGAAGCGAGAACGCTACCGCACGACCACGAGCTGCGGACGAGCGGGTTTACTGACACCTCTGAACAGTCAATGTAACTGCATCCGCGCCCTCCCACATAACTATGAAAAAGCTGAACACCGCCCGAACAGGCCTCGGGAGGCCCAGCTGTATCGCCTGACCGCCGTGTCACCCTTAGCAGCTAGGCGTTAACTGGATGCGGATATGGAGGAGCAGTACACCACTCTCCCGGCCGCCGTCGTTGTCTTTTCGTGACCGAAGACGCTACTTCTCAAACAAGTAGCTCCTCAGTTGGGCTAACAAGGGCTGAGTGCAGCCGTTAGTAGTGGGACAAGGTTCGTGTCAGGTCACTCTGCATTGTTGCCAAATTTATTCAAAATGGCGGCGATGACGTCATACAAGATGGCGGCATGTAGACTTGGCAACATCGCATGTCGTCATCCAAAATGGTGGATTTTGGCGGGAAAATAGGCCAATTGTGCTATGTCCACTAACCTAACCTCAAGAAAAAATGGCGGGAAATTTAATTTTGGCGGGAAAATAGGCCAATTGGGCTAAGTCCACTAACCTAACCCTCCAGAAGAAAAAAAGGTGGGAAGTTTGAATTCCAACAGGATAATGCATGCAAAACTGTACTTGCCTGTTATTATAATTTATCATTTATTAACATTCGTTATCATTTATTATTATTATTATTTATTATCATTTATTATTATTTATTATTATTTATTATTATTGACCTGCCTCCACCAGAAAATTCCTTCCAAATTCAAATTCCAACACAATAATGGCTGCAAAACCTTACTTTATTGTTATTCATTATTATTCATTATCACTTATTAACATTCATTATCATTCATTGTCATATATTATCATTCATTATCATTTATTATTATTATTATTTATTATTATAGGCCTACCTCTACTAGAAAATTGCGCCAAATTCAGATTCCAACATGATAATGTCTCGAAAACGGTACTTCTATTTATTATGATCATTTATTATGTATTCAAGATGGCCGATTTTCTCGGCGGGAAAGCCATTTTCCTGACATCCATAACAAATGTCTATCACAAGTTCAGATCCCAACACCATAATTGATCATATGTACCAACTTTCTCCGTCACTTATCTTTTTTCACTGGTAGCCTATCATAATCGCGTCAAATAATAAACTGCACTTATAGTAACGTAAGTCACGTCCTTTGAAATTGCAGGGGGGAAGGGACTGAAGACTTTATTTCAAGCAGTACGATCATCACTTGTTCTCCAACACAGCCAGCACACACATCTTTGATATCGCAGTGCAGTCGCCACGACGTCCGCGCTCCAACTGAATTTGTTCAAATCCTCGGTACCCCCTGGCCAATGCGCGGAGACACTGCCGACGCCTGTCACGTGAGGCGGCCGGCCACTCGCGCTGGACTGGCGGTACGCTGGCGGCGAGCCCAGCCATCACTCCCACGTCGTAAACATGTTTTCGCTGGACATGCTGGAACTTGCCGAGTTTGACGTCACAGCGGTCACCTGTCCGCTCACCACGTGTATTCGTCGCCTCCGCACGTTTCCCGCCAAAATTGTTTGCCTCGGAGCTGAATCACACAACGGTCGGCCGTTCCCTGCCACACTTTTGGTGCCAAAGTTGTTTTCCTGGGCGCGTTCAAACCTGTCGATGCCGACCGCTCACCGTCCACCACGTGTCCTTGTGCAAGCGAGAACGCAGTGCTACACTTTTGGCGGCAAAGTCTGCTCGACAGTGGAATCGTCCATGACTATAACAGCACGTTTGGTCCGCACCAGAACGCTCGCTAATTGACTCTCTCTCGCGCGCGTGTAATAACTGTACAATCGCTGCGCCGCCGTCCCGCTTACGTCACACACCCTCCATACACGCGACGGACATAGTCTTCTGCAAATACCTAAGTACTTAATCCCATTTCGTTTTTAATCATATTAAATAATTCAATTTACAATTTCATACATGTATGCAAAGGTGTTCAACTACCTAATTTCAACTACTTTTCGAGGACCAGGCAGCCACCTCTCCCTAGGAACCAGCGCCAAGTTTGAAATCTGCCAGTAAACAAAGCTCACGTGCGCTTCCGCCACCAACCTAACAAAATTGTTGCAAACGAAGCTCATCACCGCTAAAGTAAGCCACCAGCACTCAACCTCTTCCTACACGTTTTGGGTAAAAGGCCCTGCACTAGGCCCATAGATGGAGGAACCAATTTACTTTATTTAGGAATGGAGTATATGTATCACACCGACATGTTCCACACCATACAGACCTGCAAAACACTCCTACATAACTCATTTATAATGCTCTAGACACACGCTTGCTAATTGTAAACAGTTAAAAATAATGCATAGCACAGCCTACAGACATGCGAACCGCTCGTAAATAATGCAAAACATTTACATCCAACTAGCCAAACAACTCCTAATTTTCGCAAATAATTTCAGTGCATAGGCTGACGGAAGGAGTAACGAGTGTACTTTATTTATTTGGGACATATCTTTTTCAAACTTTTGCTTCTCATAGCTTTCGATATGTAAGGCTGACTTAAGGCATGTTCTGAACTCCAGTAGTGCACTACACTTGGCAACACAACCACACCCATCAAGATATTCATTCCAATCCAGACATGTAACTCCTCTACAGATAAATTTGTCCAGTTATTTGTCGACTCACTCACAGTCTGACCAGATTGCAGTTTTTTGCGCAAAAACCACTCAGACTGCGCTGTGCTGCTCGGGGAAGTAAGGAAGGACTGCACTCTATTTATTTGGATCCCTTTTAGTTAGTCGTGGAGTATATTTGTCACAAAACACCCGCACTGATCCGACTGTGGTCATCTGACACAGGCCACAAACATGTAAACAACTCCTAATTTCACCGCACAATAGCAAACAGCTCTTAAATAATGCAGTACACAATATCAGCAGACGAGCTCTGTACTCTTAAGCTCTCCAAATAAAGCACCGCACAGTGCACATACATGCTCGCAAAATAGTGCAACAGACGCACCCAAACAGCCCCAGCTGCCAAACCTACCGAAAGTCTCTGCTCGGCCTCCCCCCCAAACATGACCTCAACACAGGCGCATTCGCACCTAACACCGGAGAAACTGATATCGCCTATGCACCTTAGATTACGCTCCAAGGCCGCGCGCGCGTGCGGTCGGCGGGGGTGGGGGTTCCAGAGTCTCCAGTCAGGTTCAGCTTCCGAGCGCTCGTGACAGTCGACCAGAAAGGGCACTGTCTTCTGACACATGTCAAAGCTGAATTGTTGTTCTCATGTATACCGCCGGCGTCTCAGGTCCGGACCTGCCTTCTTCAGAATAGCTCATAGCTCGTTGACACACACACACTGGGAAAACATTTACTACTCACATGCAACCGAGATGGTGACGCAAAACCAATCACTCTGATCTGTGCTGCAGGCGGGTGTAATCATTGAGAACACTCTATTTATTTTTTCGAACAACTTATTTAACCATACAGTATATCTATCACGCTGTCACAAAACACCCACCCAGATGTGTCCTGGGCCATGTTGCACAGCCCCAATCATAATTTCAGTACACACTATAGCAAACAGCTACTAAATAATTCCTCACACAGATGTGTAGATACGCTCAGTACTCGTAAACTATCCTAATGACGCATAGCACAGCCTGCAGATCCGCTCGCAAAATCACTCAGCAGACGTGCGCAGGTACCCCCCACCCCGCACGCTGCCCAGAGGATCGTGAAGTCACCCATCCGTCTGATTTCAGACCTGGCCCAGCCCCTGTCCGGCTTCCGCAAGCGTGAGTTGGCGCGGTCAACGCGCTCGTCAGCGGTCAAAGCACACACATACGTCTGTCCAGGACCGCGATCCGTCACAATCCTGAGCCGCGACCACCGAACGCGGGTGAAAGTCAACTTTATATCAACGCAGCATAATTCCAAAGCGCAGCCTCCATACGCTACACACATCATAGCAGCACATGTCTTTACCTCCTATGACACTGTAGCACACTGCGCATTGCTCCTGACACGACATTACACGGCCCTTTAACTAAACATAACTACACATCCCTGCTCTCGCTTCGTCGCGTGACCAGCCATCTAAAACCTTCTCAATATTATTCTTACTTTACAACTTTTTTTAAAAAAAATAAGATCTAATTTACACCTCCCACCGCACCTAACCTCACACCTGTCCCACCATCAACATACGCAAACGTCCTCAGCCCTATCTTGACACTCATATATCACCCCACAAACCCTGTCCATCAATCAATTTACCATTCTCATCCCCTCTTTTCGAATTAAAAACGTAGCCTGTATCTAAACACCAATCAACTCATCTTCCTCGTACTTTCAACAGTAAAATTAATTTTACACACACCCAGAAATACCAAACGCAAGTAAAGAGTCAAACTTTTATAAAGAGCATCAAGCATATAGGACACTCACACCAATATTCAAAGCCTGGTCCATATTTACCACCTCCACCTTGAATTAAATATTATTACCATTGCCGCAACATTCTGCCAGCGATCGATTGGTACCTATTTTTCCGCTCTTAACTGTTGTCACTAGTGGTCGAATGTCACTATCTATAGATTGCATAAATTTCCACATTAAAAAAAATCTCACCTCCGCCGTTTAGAGACTCCTATATCCGAACACATAGCATCATTCAACTATCACTTGCTCTTATCTAATAACTCATCCATCAGGTCTGGGTGCAAGGTCACCCCTTTCTTTCTTTCTTTCAGCAGCAGACAGCTATTTTTTTTACAGTGGTAGCTAAATTGCGCCATCAACTTAACATCACCATTCGCTAAACATATCTTCAGATACGTAAATACTCTTACTCAATTACACAGCGGTCCCGCTGAGGATATGACCTTCAATATTACAGTTCTTAATCCAATAACCACCGAAACAAGTACTAAATGCTCAAACTAATCCCATAGCGCCTTCCAAAACGAGCATCCGAGCGCCGCCGGCGGCACGTCAAAGCCACACAGCTGTACATCTAAATAGCCGTCCACTCAGCCCCCAGGACCATCATGCTGAAGTGGGCTCTCCCTATACCTGCTCTCCAGCTGTTGTCTAACGACGTACAGTGCACAAATGGATTCCTGAATAGCGCAGATCTCTATCTCCCCCTTGCATCTCCAACAGGACATGTAAACAGTGTCTCCCCCAGCCAGTGAACCCGTCATTCACCCATCGCTGACAATTTCCGCTCTCAAATCTTAAACACTCGCATATATAAAACCATATTCACTCCTGCCAAAACTCACTTAATAATAAAAAAGCATTCTCCCTTTCTAAGCATAGATGAGTATGCATTTATCTTCACCCATCTGATCTCTGCAATTTAAGTCAGAGAAAGACATATCTATTACCTTCTGCAACCTGTCTATAAACAGAACGATCTCAGTTACTACAACAGGACCTTGTTTGTACGCCTCAAACTAGGTACAAGTACAACAGCTCCTCAACACCCTATCATCTTTATCCTCTACCATCAGTGAAAAAGTCACGAAGGCACCAATGCGATTCACCTACAGCGCGGACAAACGGAATTCACAATACTCTCCCTGAATAACTCAGAGTGCGACCATCCAAGAATTCCTAACAGCTCGCCAAGTCCGACACCTCAAACTACAGATGCCTATATGAACAAGATCATATTAAATATACACACGCTGCAGAGACCCCCTTAAAGTTTGATCACCCATACTCTAAGCGAATGAGAAGCTGCCTCTGGCCCTTGTTCAGACAGTGTTTTGTAACACGCTTTTGCACACTGCCGAGCATTTCGTCTGTCTGCCGCGACTTCGAAGTCAGTGTCTGATTCTAAACAGACATTAACACGGACTGGTGCACAGCCTCTCACAGGAAACTATACCTTGCACCTTGTAAACCATATTCTTACAGTCGATAGCATAACATTGAATGATTTTAAATAAAGGACAGCCACAACACAAGGAAACTAGAAGAGCCTGGTGGCGTTGTAGCGACTTCCCTCTAAAGTGATTGACCACCTCTACATTTAAACTCATATGTCGCAGTGACCGAATAGTTTATAACTCTGCATTCCATTTGTAGTGATTGGGCATTTTTGCACACAAGTACGGGATCACCGTTTTCGGTGCTAGCAACCCCGGAAGTTGCGGTCCATCAACCAACATTTGTCCCCCAACTCAAGCAAGCATTGTCAGTCAATCATTATGTTGAACCCAATGCACAGATGCGATGAATAAGACACCACCAATCTTCTATAATATTATCCATCACAGCTGATATCGCGAAAAATTTTACAGAAAGTTCAACATTGGCCAATCATGTGACAGCTTGTTTTCTTAATTTCAGTATCATAGCTAAACCGTACATCCTCTACTTTGCAAGTATCATTGCGAACATTCATAGATGACTGCTCAGCACGTCAATTCACACTTAATTCTCGAACACATAAAGACGATCAAATTACACCAGACAACGCTATACATATTTCTAAGACCTCGCGCATAGTACTCGATTAATCTCTCTGCGTATGGCGGTCACAGAGCTATCTAGTCCTCTTACGTTAAAAGACCATCCTCACCTCGGCATTGACCAAGCTGATGCCAGACTGAGATTCATTGGAAGAATCCTAGGGAAATGCGACCCTAAAGCAAAGGAAGTAGGTTACAGTACGCTTGTACGCCCAATACTTCTCAGCAGTGTGGGATCCGTATCAGATAGGGTTGATAGAAGAGATAGAGAAGATCCAACGGAGAGCAGCGCGCTTCGTACAGGATCATTTAGTAATCGCGAAAGCGTTAAGGGGATGATAGATAAACTCCAGTGGAAGACTCTGCAGGAGAGACGCTCAGTAGTTCGGTTCGGGCTTTTGTTGAAGTTTCGAGAACATACCTTCACCGAGGAGTCAAGCAGTATATTGCTCCCTCCTACGTATATCTCGCGAAGAGACCATGAGGATAAAATCAGAGAGATTAGAGCCCACACAGAGGCATACCGACAATCCTTCTTTCCACGAACAATACGAGACTGGAATAGAAGGGAGAACCGATAGAGGTACTCAAGGTACCCTCCGCCACACACCGTCAGGTGGCTTGCGGAGTAAGGATATAGATGTAGATGTAGAACGGTAGTATTCGACGGACATGCTGCCTCATACACATTCTTCATTCTCCGATGGATGTCAAATGGTTCAAATGGCTCTGAGCACTATGGGACTTAACTTCTGTGGTCATCAGTCCCCTGGAACTTAGAACTACTTAAACCTAACTAACCGAAGGACAGCACACACATCCATGCCCGAGGCAGGATTCGAACCTGCGACCGTAACGGTCACGCGGTTCCAGACTGAAGCGCCTAGAACCGCACGGCCACACCGGCCGGCTCCGATGGATGTTCACCGATGTTGGTTCTTCGGCAGCCAAGGAAAGAACAACAGCACGTTGGTCCTGTTTAGACAAATTTGGTTATAACGTGTCCATTGTTCATGTTTACGCATTTACTGCATGCTCATGAGGAAGATAGGAATGGCACACTAATCCCTTGACTACACGTCGGTGCTTATATACCTGCAGAGGAGTCACATACGTTGCATATACGCTGCAACAACGCCCTCAAATGGAAACTTTTGATCACCCCTTATACAAATCTCGTTTTATCATCATCACCAGAGATATCTGAGAGAGGCAGCATAGTGGTCGGCCTGTCTGCTTCGAATGTTGGTACTCTAATTTTATCCAACTGGGTTCCGCGAGACCTACGTCGTCTTTTTTAAAAGGATGCGAATTAACGTTCCTCGAGCATTTCTGCTACACTTCCGTAGGGTCTATACCGACCTTTGAAGGCTTCAACAACGCGCCTATGAAATCGGTCGAAGTTTGTCGTAATAACCTACTTGATATGGACTCCAAACTCCAAACAAAAGGATACTCTAGAATTGGTTGCGGCAGTGTGTTTACAGATGCTTTGCATTTTCCCAGAACCCTTCCAGTCGCCTTCCCTATTACTGATTTTACGTGATCATTTTATATCCCTTCTCAGTCCTTGTTCTTCATCATGTTATTTGTTTCTTTAATGCTTACCCCTTCTTAGTTACGAGCTTGGCTGGACTCAAGCTTTACCATTTTTTTTTAAGTTCATAGCCGGAAGCTCTTTCTGCCGCCGCAGTCGTCAGTAGAAGCGGCAAAAAATATTCTAACCGGAATAAAATAACCGGTTACTTCTCAGTCACAGTTAGCAAAATAAACGGTTATAGTAACAGGCAATTACTTCAGTAATACCGCATCCAACGTGCGTACGTCATGGTTCACTACTTTCGGTCTCACTCTTCTTGCCAGTAGACTAGTTTACCACCAGAAATGGACGGTGAAACTCTGACGATACCACACTCTCTCGTGCTGGCGAAACGTAAGAAAAATCATCAAACTAACGCCGGTAAAAGGTAACAGGCAGTTTGTCAACAAGTGGGCAACGAAAGCCTTAAGAATTTTGTGGGGAGACTAGAGTTTAATGTCCCGTCGACAGTACTGATGTTAGAGACTATGCACAGGCTCGGATTAAGGACCGGGAAGGAAATCGGTCCTGTCCTTTTCAGAGCAGCGATCCCGGCATTTGCCTGGATCGATTTAGCGAAACCATGTAAAATCTAAGTCCCGATGGCCGAACCGGGATTTGAACCGTCGTCCTCCCGAAAGCGAATGCGGTTCAAGTGTGCCACCCTGTGCGCCACATCGCTGGCCCTCGTGTGGTGAATGCACTGTATGTAACCAACGGGAAAATGCTCCTACTGGAGGAGAAAAAAGACGAATATGCTCCTTTTTATTTGCAAGACTCTGACTTAAAAGTGATACAACAGCTGCCTAATTCTACCTTCGTGAGAACCTTTAAAAATGAGAATGTATTGGCGCTCTTTTTAATATGCAATTTAACTCTCACTATCACAAGCACCCCTTAACTGTAACTCGCTCCCCCCACTAGTCCGTTGCTGTAAGTCGCTCACACCCATCCATTCCCACTTGCCCATTCTTACCGACTCACTCAGCCTGACTCATTGTCATTATCTCCTTCTGCCTCTCTCTTAATGTCTCCTGTCTCACAGCCACAGTCTCTTTCATTCTACCCTACTACTATAGTATCCTCTCATTGTCACTGTCTCCTTCTTCCTCTTTCTTACTGCTACTACCTCACTTATTCCTTCGCAATGTTGCTGCCCTTCACTATCATTATCTCTCTCCTCCACGTAGTCATTATCATAGCCGCGTGAGATTAGCCGAGCGGTCTAAGGCGCTGCAGTCATGGACTGTCCGGCTGGTCCCGGCGGAGGTTCGAGTCCTCCCTCGGGCATGGGTGTGTGTGTTTGTCCTTAGGATAATTTAGGTTAAGTAGTGTGTAAGCTTAGGGACTGATGACCTTAGCAGTTAAGTCCCATAAGATTTCACACACATTTGTTTTCATTATCATAGAGTGTCTCATTATCAGTGGCTCCCACTCACTTCCGCTTCCTTCTTCTCTTTGTTCTTCTCCTACTGGCTCTGTGTCCTCCCCTCTTTTCCTGTCACTGACTATTATGTTCCACTGCCACTGTATCCCTCTTTTTCTCGCACTCAGCCATTGTCTTCTTCTCTCTTTCTATACCACAACCAGAGTCCACTATCTTCCAATACTTATTGCTTTACCGTCTCTTTCCCGCTGCCACAGTCTCCTTGCACCTCAGCATAAAAAGAGCGAATACATTCGCACGCCCCAATTTATGGAAAATTTTTTGAAAGTGCTGAGATAGATAGAGTGAGGCAGCTGGTACCTCGCTTTTCAGTCAGTCTTTTGAATAAACAGGAGCATATTCGCTCTGTTTCTACTCCGATAAGAGCATTTTTCCGCTCGTTCTGTTATTTTCCCTGTTGCAGCATGGTACGTCGCTCATATGAAAAGAACTTTATGTGCTAGTAAAACTTTGATAGTTCGCTTGTGTGAAACTGAGATAGCGCAAAACTAATTTTATACACCAGACTGGATTTTACGTGGACAAAAATTTTTCATGCGCTTCAGTACTACAACACGGGGTTCCCAGAACCCTTCGGATGATAAAGGAGACATTTGACAGCACATTTATCACTCCTACGTCACTTAGTAAACCACGTTTTCGCCGCACACCGTATATTACGTGGGTTTTTTACATGTACACAATAGTGTAATTTTGAATCTCTTTATCTCGGAAACGGATAAAGATATTAATAAAGTTTTATACGTGTTCGAGGTAAGGATCTTAGAAATATATCATAAAAAATCAGCCATTTGCTGTGCGTAGCCGTCTTGGAATTCGCTGGTCCGTTTTGGTACCCAAAAAACATACCTCTGGAGTGTTTATCGATAACGTATAAAGAGTTTTGAAAACGGGAAGATTGTGCTTCTAGACAAATGCCTAGAGAATATACTGTTCAGATTTGACCAATGTGCTGCGTTTAGGTATTTTGATATCCGCTGCTGACGGTGAAAAAATAGTGAAAGCGCTTTTTTCGGGTTTTCTCAGTAACCGCCCATGAACTAAATGGTCCCCTTAAAGCGCATTGTAGATCACATCCAATGCAAAAAGAATCTGTTAATTTCGCACATTTTCGTAGGCTGTAGGAAGTGTGTAATATTCAAAATTTGACCCAGTACTGTAGGTCCGTTAACAACACGGCTGGTCCCGGCGGAGGTTCGAGTCCTCCCTCGGGCATGGGTGTGTGTGTGTGTCCGTAGGATAATTTAGGTTAAGTAGTGTGTAAGCTTAGGGACTGATGACCTTAGCAGTTAAGTCCCGTAAGATTCCACACACATTTTAACATTTAGTTAACAATAATACGATCCTTCTGCTGCGTATGCAAATAGTCCCTACCAGCTGTACAAATGCTCCCTAGCCAATGGGATATCCAAAATACTTTCTGTCGTAAACAGAACCTGAATTGTGAGTCCCGGAAAAATCCTTTTTTTGTGCTCAGCTTTTTGAAACATATTTGTAGAGCATATTGACGCATGCATACCTATTAGCAGCATAAGTACATAAAACGTTAGTGAAAGAAGTAAAAGCAATATCTCTTTACATTTTGTGATATGACAGTTAAAATTACATCTCTTCGACCCGAAAGATGTTCCAAATACGTATCAACTGTGAATATATACATGTGTTTCTGGTGTCGTAACATATTCCTATGATCATTTAATTCTGAGTGAAACCAGTGTAACGCCGTTTGTGGTACTTTAGAACTGTCACAAAGTGATGCTAGTAATGACTAATTTCTCTAAAACAGTTTTCACTGTTTGTGCTACGTATTTCATGTTACATAGGAGATAACTGTAGCTCCTTCATCAAAGTGGCGAACTGCATTTGGTCCATTGAAAACAGGGCGAATCTCCTTAGCCATCTCTGATAATTTGTTACTTTGCACCCCTTACAATCAGGCAGTATCTGGTGCATTACAGTTCGTCTCTCATTGTTAGCAGAATTCAAAGTTATAAACAACTGTCCCTTCTCAGAGCCTTAGATTTAGAAGGACATTCGGAAGTATAAGAGTCAAAAATTTGATGAATTCCTGACATTGCCGCAGATGCAAATGGCTATTGTAAAAGCCTAAGCTGAATCAAGCAAAAGTTATTTGTCAGTGAAAACGCGTTCTAGGAAGACTTACACAGACAGCTAGCACCTGAGAGCGTTTCTAGTGTCTAATGGTTTCCACCTGGAAGCCTTCCAGGCGATTAGTGTCGTATCAGCGATCTCGTTGAAACTAGTTCCGCGGAATGCGCTAAAAAAACACTCCACACCACAAACACGGTACTCTAGTGGTCTGCAAATCGCTCTTGTACTTGACACGTGCAAGGATATTACGCAGGAACCTCTGATCTCGTGACCTGAGTGAAAGCTATTCAGCTACTCAGCCCAGACATCCACGGTAGCTGAAAAGTGATTTTACTGCTACGGTTCGTTAATGGTGGCAGTACAAGCTATAAATATCAAATGACACACTTGTTTGACAGGGCGGCACTAGAACAGAAATGTGGCAACACAGTAAGAAATAACCAATAACATTTATTAAGGGCTACGATACAGTATGTTACTTAGCTTTGGTAACAGTTTGATGCCTGGCAGTTGATGTACTATACCTTATACAATGAAATCGAAATAATGCAGCTGTCTCTTGGTAGCCTATGACATTGTCCACCTGACTGAATGCAATATAAAGTGAAGAAAAACTTCAAAAAGCCAAGATCGTTAGTAAAGCATTTTTTTCGATAGCTGGTTTCGGTAAGACTATGTTACCATCTACGGAGCTGCAATGGACAGAACCGAGTTGTCAGGTTAATAGTTTTACAAGTCAAGTATAACAATGTAGAAAATTAACTGTTCGTACACTTGGAAAAGTAACATACCTTAAGGTCTACAGATTCACACGATCTTGTCCTACTGTGCTAAGTATCGTGCCACATTACGCATAAGCATGTGAAGAACATGAAAACCATTGGATACCGCCATATACAATTTTAAGCAGCAACATGTACATACATATAGAGCGTCGCAACAGCTGACTACAGACAAATGCACAGTAAACACAACTATTCTATAAGCTTACCAGGTGGCACTGTCGTGATACAAACTGGAAACGTTTTGGGACGCAAAGGCATGAATATTCAAATTAAAAGAATTTTTAATATACGTACTGAAAAAAGAGCTTTCAAAAAATTGTTATTTATATACAAAGCATAATCTAAATCAAACCCTAGTGATCTTAAACCAACAAATTTTTGTCAAAAGTTTTAGGGAATTCTTAAAAGAATCCATTCCATTAACATATAAAATTGATTTATAATTAGTTTATGACATAATCCATAAGCAATCAGGCCAATCAAGCCAATGGACAAGCTGTCCATTGCAGATCCGTAGATGGTAACGCAGTCTTACCGAAACCAGCTATCGAAAAAAATGCTTTACTAACGATCTTGGCTTTTTGAAGTTTTTCTTCAAGCCATGCTGTAAAACATACATAGATAAAAACAGGCTCCAAATTGTCAAAATTATGTTTGAAACAACGAATTCAGAAAATAAATCTACTAAGTGTTCAGATCCCATACCAAGAAATGGAAATATATACATTCATTACGGTAGGTTATACACTGCAGAGCCAAAGAAACTGGTACGCCTGCCTAATATCGTGTAAGACCTCAGAGAGCACGCAGAAGTGCCCCAACACGACGTGGCTTTGACTGGACTGTTGTCTGAAGTAGTGCTGGAGACAATTGGCACCATGAACACTGCAGGGCTGTCCATAAATCCGTAAGAATACAAGTGAGTGGAGATCTCTTCTGAACAGCAAGTTGCAAGGCATCCCATATATGCTCAATAATGTTCGTGTCTGGGGAGTTTGGTGGCCAGCGGTAGTGTTTAAGCTCAGGAGAATGTTCCTGGAGCCACTCAGTAGCAATTCTGGACGTGTGGGCTATCGCATTGTCCTGCTGGAATTGCCCAAGTCCGTAGGAATGCGGGCTATTTGGAGTCCTTGTTGTTTGTTACATTGTTTCATGGCAGTACATGATATATAGACGCATTCGCACATGAATGAACAGTTTCTTGTGGGCGTTTTTCATACGTTCTACATGTTATGATCTGAGGTACGTCTTATATTCTGTCTTCTAACCCGCCTTGGACATTCATTTTATACATATGACATAATGCATGCTCTTCAACTGTGTATTACTTACCATTTTATACTTTGACCCAACACAAAGGTCATGTTCCTTCTCTTATTTGTGTATGAGGTATTATCTCCTTTATACATTTATCATCTTCTCGAGTTATTTTGTATTTCCGTAGGTTATTTCAGGGTTGTGCCGATAATGTATGTCCGACTGGCCAATAAACACCACGAATAATTACTTAATGAAATTTTTAGTAAATAATATTATTGTACATTGTATTGAGTGGAAATTCGTCACGTTATATTTTAAATACGTGACAATGGATGTATCTGTTCGTTCTATCAAATGTTTGCTGTAAATTCACTTGTAGAGTCTTGTCCTTGTTTCTCATTTTGTTCTCAGTCTGTTTCTATGTAGCTTGATTGATAAATTGACATGCTATCGTTACTATTTCATGCATACGGGCCTGAAGATGGCGCATTGAAGTGCCGAAACTGTTTGCAAAAAAATAAATAAAATTATAAGGACGGCTGTAGTCGTTTTATTTTCTCTCAATAGTAAACAGCCATCGCCCCAAAGACTTCCTGCCAAACGGATGGGGATACAAAACTTGAATGGGTGCAGGTGATCGGAGAGGATGATTACGTGTATGTCACCTATCAGAGTCGTATCTAGACGTGTCACGGGTCCCATATCACTGCTACTGCACACGCCCCACGCCATTACAGAGCCTCCACCAGCTTGAACAGTCCCCTGCTGACATGCAGGATCCATGGATTCATGAGATTGTCTTGATACCCGTACATGTCCATCCGCTCGACACAATCTGAAGCGAGACTCGTCCGATAAGGTAACGTATGTCCAGTCATCAACAGTTCAATGTCCGTGCTGACGGACCTAGGCGAGGGGTAAGGCTTTGTGTCGTGCAGTCATCAACCGTACACAAGTGGGCTTTCGGCTTTTCCAGCCGCAGCGATGTAGGAGATATGATGTTCTACCGGGTTACTGATATTCGCGGTACGCTCGTGAAATGGTCGTACGAGAAAATCTCCACTTCATCGCTATGTCGGAGATGCTGTGTCCCATTGCTCGTGCGCCGACTGTAACACCACTTTCAATCTCACTTAAATCTTGATAACCTGCCATTGTAGCAGTAGTAGCCGGCCTAACATCTGCGCCAGACACTTGTTGTCTTAAATAGGCGTTGCCGACCGTAGCGACGTATTCTGCCTGTTTACATACCTCTGTATTTGAATAGCATGCCCATACCAATTTCTTTGGCGCTTCAGTGTACATTACACGAGTGTCAGTAAAGAATGATGTCCAGCTACATCGTATGTGTTGCTCGATGTTTAGGTGACTCTCTTACGGCTACATATCGAATGGGGGCGTTGACCATTTTAATTTACATCATAGATACTGTAGAAGTACGTAGTGTAGGAATAAGACCAGTCAAGTAAAAGAACCTGTACTACATAATTTCGTTACTTGTAAAATTTGTTGCTCGAGCTATAGTTTAAGAAAATGTAGATCCCAATCGGGCAACTGCAGAGCTCACCTGTGATCATTAAGGACAGAGAAAAAGCTCAGAAATAATGAAGATTGCGAAGGAAGTCACCACTGTTCGCAACTACACCGCAGGAAATTCGATTTTAATCGCAAAATCTTTTGACTTCAATGTCGCGAAAGAATCTTCGTGCACTGTCTGCTCTGGACCAGATTATATTAACTTCGGGTAGAATTTTGGCGACTTCATCTATGTGGCAAAGTTCGTTCTTTTCTTTCCTCTGTTGCGTTCACCCTTATACATGGTGCAAATGTCTGCAACCTTTGACTTTATTTCGCGATTCGGTTGAGTTTATAATGGCGCACTATCTCCCGGACGGTAGTTCATTCACCGCATTCAGATTTTATAAACTACAGTGTCTGTCCTTAGAATGGTATATTTTAAGTACAAGCGACAAATATTTGATGGAATGCCTATGCGTATCGGAATGAAGCTAATGCTAGAACCAACACAAACGATACAAAAGTAAGCCACAGAGTTGTATATTGCAATGTCTAAGCAGTCTCGCAAAACTTACACAGCTAGGTTCTGAACACGTTTCCAGCTGGAAGGCCTCCAGTCATAAAGCGTCGTTTCCAGGGACAGAGCTCAATCGTAACTGCAGAATAAGCTGCCCATACAAACTGCATGTCCAGCTCGTCATCCTTGTAGTCTACGCAACGTGTGCGTACTTGACACGTGTTACTCAAAAAGCTCCAATCTCTTCCATTGAGTGAAAGTTGTAGTGCTGATTACAGCTTTCCAGTTTCTGAAAATTCACCCAGGACACTAGATAGAACAAAGAATTTATGTATAATACTATTCGTCTCTCTAAGCAACGTCTCTTTAAGCAACGTAGATAATACAAATATACATGTTTAATTCCATGCAGTGGATGAGAAGTGTTCGTAATACCAGAGAAATCAAACTGAACGTAAACTGTACGGCTAAAAGTCACAGAAAAACATGACACATTTGAAGATCGAATGTTGCGACGAGATTTGACGTAAAGCGTGAATATAGACTGGTGTGCAAAACTTTAGGACGAAAGTAGCTTTCGTATGACGAGCCATTACCAGGAAACATAGCTGGATGAAATTTGGATCGTACGAAGAAATAACTTTTACTGTATAATACAGATGGTAACTGAAAAAAATATGTAATGGAAGGAACAGAAATTGAAATTTTATTCAAAGACAAAATTTACGCCGCAGTTACCGCGTTTTATGGTCCCTGGATATTTATTTATTTATTCTTCATAATTTCAGCCTATTACCTGGTAAGCTTAAACAGGGATTACAAATCACGTTTCCTTGGATAAATATGTTAAGTATTTATTTCTGATGCTACAACTACTTCCCTGGACAAAAACAAGGAGGGGGACATGATTCTTAACAGGGGGTGTGAACATCATGGACGTCAACGCATGCTTTGCGGTGTGCTCCCATATTGGCCACATGCCCAGGAAGGATTTCTTGCAGTATGGCATTCCAGCGCTCGACCAGAGCGGTTGACAAGCGCTGAATGGTCCAAATGGCTCTGAGTACTGTTATATCCTAGCCAGTAATGCCACCCGAGCCCGCTGCCAAAAAGGTTGGCAGCATCAATGTCCGGACGCCGCCCGCATAAGCAGCGCCAGCGATACAGGAAATCGCCGCAAGTCTGCGCGCGCCACCGCTGGCTTCTGGCTTCTTAAGTGCTGGAGTCGCGAGCGCTAGGACAGTTCTGTATTCGCCGCTCAGTTGTATACTCGCCACCGAATTGTGTACTTGCTAGTCAGTTGTGTGTTCATTGCAGCAGAGTTGTTGTTTGTCGTCAGCCGACGCTGACCTAGCCGCTACGACTCGAACTAGACAGATCTCTGTAGACACGGAGTCCAATACTGTGTTCTGTATCTTCGTTAATAAAGATAAGTACCGACTTCTATTTAATCAGAGTGTTTGGGTTTTCATCTTTCTGTTCACTGTTCCAGCGGACCGGTCGGCCCGCTATTAAAAGTGTGGCGGTGACTTCGTAAGCCGTTTCTACAGCGAATTGCTTGTCGCTACGAACACCGCCACAAAAAGTACTATGGGAATTAACATCTGAGGTCATCAGTCCACTAGAACTTAGAACTACTTAAACCTAACTAACCTAAGGACATCACACACATCCATGCCCGAGGCAGGATTAGAACCTGCGAACGTAGCGATCGCGCGGTTCCAGACTGAAGCGCCTAGAACCGCTTGGCCACAGAGGCCGACAAGTGCTGAATGGTCGTTGGTACATGTGGACGTGCTACAATGACTGTGCCAATTGCAATCCATAGATGCTCGGTGGGATTTAAGTCGGGAGTTTGCACAGGCCAGTCCATTAGCTGAATACCCACTTGTTCTAAGACTTTATTCTCCTATTACCACGTTCGGTGCTGTCGCACATTGTCATCCCTAGATATGAAGTCGTGGCCAAATGCACCCAAGAAAAAACGCGCATGGGGAAAGTGTGCAGTGTCACAATAACGGCGAGTATAAACTATAGTTTAGTTTTGAATAGCTATTCAAAAATTTGGAGGTCCGTACATCTATGCAACTGTATGCCTCTCCATAGCATAACACCAGGACCACAAGGCTCAACAAAGGTCTGGGATGCATTATCTATTCCCAACTGTCGCCGAATGATGTCCGGATTCACGACACAGACTGAGTCTGCTGTCTCCTAGGAGAGCATGCGACCCCGCTGGTCACTGTTCCAGTTACTATACTTTGAACACCATGGACTCACTGACAAATGTTATTGTGACAGCGTACTCCTTCCCCACTGTGGCGTCTGCGTCTCCTTAGAGTTGACACGACTCGATTGTGATGGTTGTCCCAGTGGGTATGACGGGGAACGGCAACCGTCGCTCACGACAACGCCACCCTGTTCAAATGGTTCAAATGGCTCTGAGCACTATGGGACTTAACATCTGTGGTCATCAGTCCCCTAGAACTTAGAACTACTTAAACCTAACTAACTTAAGGACATCACACATATCCATGCCCGAGGCAGGATTTGAACCTGCGACCGTAGCGGTCACGCGGTTCCAGACTGAAGCGTCTATAACCGCACGGCCACACCGGCCGGTAACGCCACCCTATAACTAATAGAAAAAAACTCAAACTCCTCGCGTAGGCCATATTTCAGATACCGTCTTTCTCGATTAATGTCAATATTTCGATGGAGCAGCGCGTCAGAATGTGTAAGCCGCTCCTGCTTCTTCACTGGTAAAGGCGGCAATTGCACCACTCGATGACACGATGACTCCCTTGACCTCAAATTATGACCACCAGTTCTCTTTTGTTCTGAGTCCACAACAGACTTTCAGCTTGCGCGAACTGGCTAACTGTAGTTCTTCTTTTTATTATGCCTTGTTAGATAATGGATGTTGAATATTAGCAATATAAAGTCTTGAATCTTCAATTCATCACCCAAGTCGCGGCCACATTATGGAATTGCGAGGATATTAAGTTAATAAATTATTATTCCGTCGTCAAGACGTCGCTACGTCACGTGTTTAATAACTACACGACGTAATCCCAGAGATAACATATTGTATTGTATGTTAACCGCGGGCCTAGAAACGACGGAGAGGCTCCGTCCCCGCCGCAGCCGCAGTGGTCCACAACCCCACGACGACTACCGCCGTCCACTTCACCCATCCGCCGCCCCACACCGAACCCAGGGGTATAGTGCGGTTCGGCCCCCGGTGGACCCCCCAGGGAGCGGCTCACACCAGACGAGTGTAACCCCTATGTTTGCGTGGTAGAATAATGGTGGTGTACGCGTACGTGGAGAGCTTGTTTGCGCAGCAATCGCCGACATAGTCTAGCTGAGGCTGAGTAAGGGGAACCAGCCCCCATTCGCCGTGGCAGATGGAAAACCGCCTAAAAACCATCCACAGACTGGCCGGCTCACCGGTCCTCGACACAAGTCAGCCGGGTGGATTCGTGCCGGGGACCAGGCGCTCCTTCCCGCGCGGAAAGCCGTGCGTTAGACTACCCGGCCTGCCGGGTCAGCTAGATAACATATAGTTACGCAATGTCAGAATGCATCATAATCTTGGGAGAAATCGATGACTGTTCACTGTTAAAGAACAATGAATTCACTTTTCACCTCATAATATTCTAATAGTTAATTAATTGCCACTAATACACATGACAATGTCTATTAAAGTTTGAATCGAATTTCATCGTTCCTTGTAATTAATTGTCCCTACTCTGAGCACGCACACCGATTTCTCACTCAGGGAATTGCTTCCGTTCGCATCAGTAATCCTGTCGTTGACGACAACTGCTGACAAGAAACTTCCTGGAAGATTAAAACTGTGTGCCCGACCGAGACTCGAACTCGGGACCTTTGCCTTTCGCGGGCAAGTGCTCTACCACTGAGCTACCGAAGCACGACTCACGCCCGGTACACTCAGATTTCGCAGGAGAGCTTCTGTAAAGTTTGGAAGGTAGGAGACGAGATACTGGCAGAAGTAAAGCTGTGAGTACGGGGCGTGAGTCGTGCTTCGGTAGCTCAGATGGTAGAGCACTTGCCCGCGAGAGGCAAAGGTCCCGAGTTCGAGTCTCGGTCGGGCACACAGTTTTAATCTGCCAGGAAGTTTCATATCAGCGCACACTCCGCTGCAGAGTGAAAATCTCATTCTGGGAACTGCTGACAACTCGGCGCAATTGTACGTTCTTCGTGTTTGCGTTTGTCTGCTACCTACTCGAGACTAATAATTGTTTTCCAGTCGGCGATCTTTCTTTTTCAAAGCCCTTGAATGTTCGTGCTTATTCAGTATCATGAAGGCTAAGTCCCATCACAAATCTCATACGATTTAATTTCGTCGTGAATCTCCGTATCCCGTTATCGTGCTAACGGCAAAGATGACTTTCCTTTAGTATGACTTCTGAATAATACTTCAGTCTATATCGCAAGACTTACGGTTAGCTCCAAACAATCTAGTAGAGTTTACGTGCGTGCTACTACCGCAATAGTACTCGTACTAGAGAGCGACTAGATAGCAACTGAAGATAGCATTTCCATTTCCGAGCTACATTGTAGTCACACCGAACTTCCTTTTCGATACGGCTACAACTCTCTTCTCTGGTAAATGTTACCTTTGGCCAATTTACCATCATCATTTTTATATTGGTGGTAGGAGAATTTTTTTATGGTGAGAATTTAGCGATGTTGTACATGTGGAATTTTCGTTGTTATTTATAAATCTAATGTGTGTACACTTTCAGTGGTGTCACACACACACACACACACACACACACACACACACACACACACTAATTACGTGGGTAAAATGTAGACTTGATATGCCAGTGTGTATTTGTTTTTAAATAACGCATTACAGAATTTGTTAAACATTCAAGCATTTCATATTTATGTAAGTGCTTAGGTATACTGGTTTTGGGGAGGGGGGGTACAATGCTTTATAGTGCTTACAGAACACACCCTGACGACATTAAATTATATTAATTCTCCCGACAGGACAATGCACTCATTTTTAGCACACACAATGACGTCACATATTGTAATAATTTAGTGGTGAAATAGATTTGGCATGTAGCAAGAATTTATTTCTTTAAATATCGTGTTGTGGTACATTGATTATGCTGGGTGGTTATAACTGCTGCAGCTGCTCACGTAGGTCCAGCGCGGGCTGTAATTATTGTATGGCAGCAAAAGTTGGTAGATATGATAATGCGTTAAAGTGGAACCGATTTACACTGGGAAAAAATGGTTGCAATTTTGGCCACCAGGTGCAAACCTGGCGCTGTACAGCATCTCGTCGATGGCTCTGGTGCTCCTATTGAGCAAACTGTGAATGCGACAGTTAATAACAAAATCAATACCACGCCTTTCTCAATTGTTTGACCTTTTCCGCTCACATCCTGTTCCTAAATCCATTGCGTATGGAAACATTTCTGTATGTCTTTCTTTCATTAAGAGTGGCAGAATTGCATGCGATGGCCAAAATTAGAACTAATTTTTTCCGCATTAACATATTAGAATTCCTACCACGTTTCTCTGCCATACTGCAATTACAGACCGCACTGGACTTCAGTGAGTAGTCGCACTTTCATTATAATCACCTGGTACTTAGAAGGCTTCATTTTTTTTATTCTGCTATGAGGCGCTGGATAATCCCTGCTGCTGTTGGTGCTTTTTGTTTATCTTGTCATAATGGTGAAAAGATGTCAAGTAAAGCGGCCCATGCAGTATCTCTAGTAATTAAAGAAGGAGGGGGCTGAAGGGGTGCTTGATTGTTAGTGGTATAGAGAGAAAGGGGGAGAGGAGGATTCTCGTGGGTGATAGGGACCTGGTAGAGCGTTTCAGCTCGCAGTAGTATCTCTTCTCAACCATCGAAGATACCAGTAAATAGTAATGGAGGAATCGATAAATCAGTGTGCTTGCTGAAGATACAAGCAGGAATGGATGCACATCCATTTCACCATTTTGCAGATTTTGAAATGCAAAATTGTAATAACTCACAAGAAAAAATTTAGAAACAGTCATGCTTTGCAATGAACCTATTGGAGTTTTCCATCTTATTGGACAAATTTTCAAAATTTTCTGCTATTTTGCAGAATATTCAATGATGTCATAAAATTACAGTAATTGAACCACCCTCTGTAATACCCAAATATTTTATGTCATAAATTCCCAATACTTTGCTGCTGGTCCTATACTCGAAGGCACCGCTTCTGAACCATGAATTACGGTAATGGCTACTATGTTGACGTAGGATAACAGTCACACACAAGGCGTGGAGAGGAGCGAATGGACTAACATTTTCAGAATATGTCATGATGTCATTAATTTATACACTCTCTGTAATGTCAAAGTGTCTTACGTAATAAATTACGTTAATATGAACTGCCATTTTGTAGAATATGCCATGATGTCAGTTTATACACACATGTAATGTCTAAGTGTCTTACCCCGTGAATCATGGTAATATTCACATCCATTTTTTGTAGCAGGATAACTCGGTTGCTGTGGTGCTGACACTCCTCTCACTACTGGGTGAGATTTTGGTAAATGGAATGTCGGGATAGTCCCACAGTGACAGTACCAGAGCAAAAACTACGCAGCCATCGTTCACCCCTGTCATCTGTGGCCCATGGTGCACCATAGTTGCCGGCCAGTGGTGGCCGAGCGGTTCTAGGCGCTGCAGTCTGGAACCGCGCGTCCACTAGCGTCGCAGGTTCGAATCCTGCCTAACCTTAGGTTAGATAGGTTTAAGTAGTTCTAAGTTCTAGGGGACTGATGACTTCAGAAGTTGAGTCCCATAGTGCTCAGAGCCATTTTTTTTGCACTATAGTTGCGTCAGTGCCGGTTTTGGATAGCCCCATTTTGCCAGTGCGGTATAGTTCATCCACAGCGGCACGCAAACAGTTTACAAACTTACCGTTTCGGAAATGCTTGTACCCTTGGCCTCAAAGCCAATAATCATGTTCTCTTTTGGACGTCAGATAAATCGCTCCGTTTCCGCATTACGACGATTGCGGTGTTGTCGATGACTACTGTGAACGTTGATGTCGAACGTAGGCGCAGACACATTAATGTGACTGGACTGTGTATAAATTTGAGTGTAGTCGTGATGTAAGTGTGTGTGTGTGTGTGTGTGTGGGGGAGAGAGAGAAAGAGAGAGGGAGAGAGAGAGAGAGAGAGAGAGAGAGAGAGAGAGAGAGAGAGAAGGGGGAGGGGGACCACTTGCGGGTACACCAACCCAACTGGCCACCACATTCGGGAGTTGAAAGTTAAGGAATTTATGGCACCGAGAGTTAATGAGGTACCTGGTCACACCGGTATCACCGTTTCGGTAATATTTCACTGAATGAAAGTAGCGACTCGCATTTCATTACGGACTGCTAGCAGGAGTGTTATGTGGGCCGAGGTAGCCGCTTGCCAGGAGCGGCTTTCTGTGTACGAGACGGCACGTGTCGTTGCAGCTTCCAGCTGGGCCGAGGTCTACGGCCCAGCAAGGACGACACGCAGTGAGGTCCACATATTGGACTGTATTATGGGGAGCCACCTGCGTCTAGGGGAAAAAGGCTTTTCTTCGCGTCATCACTCTTTTGAATGCTTTGACGCAGCTCGCCAGGAATTTCTCACATCTGGCCCTCTTAACCTCAGAGTAGCACTTACCGAGTGATCAAAAAGCCAGTATAAATTTTAAAACTTAATACACCACGGAATAATCTAGATAGAGAGATAAAAATTGACACACATGCTTGGAATGACATGGGGTTTTATTGGAACAAAAAAAAAACAAAGTTCACAAAATGTCCGACAGATGTCGCTGGACTGCTACCCTGACGGGTGAGAGGTACCCCGATATGTTACAGGATCGCATCGTCCCCAGCCTGGCTCATAAACACTTGCTGGAACGTACGATGTTTATGCAGGATGGCGCTCCACCCCCATATTGCTAGACGCGTGAAAGATCTCTTGCGAGCGTCGTTTGGTGATGATCGTGTGCTCAGCCGCAACTTTCGTCATGCTTGGCCTCCCAGGTCCCCAGACCTCAGTCCGTGCGATTATTGGGTTTGGGGTTACCTGAAGTCGCAAGTGTATCGTGATCGACCGACATCTCTAGGGATGCTGAAAGACAACATCCGACGCCAATGCCTCACCATAACTCCGGACATGCTTTACAGTGCTGTTCACAACATTAATCCTCGACTACAGCTATTGTTGAGGAATGATGGTGGACATATTGAGCATTTTCTGTAAAGAACATCATCTTTGCTTTGTCTTACTTTAGTATGCTAATTATTGCTATTCTGATCAGGTGAAGCGTCATCGGACATTTTTTGAACTTTTGTATTTTTTAGGTTCTAATAAAATCGCATGTCTTTCCAGGCATGTGTGTCAATTTGTACCTCTCTATCTACATTATTCTGTGATTTATTCAGTTTTCAAATTTATACTGACTTTTTGATCACCCTGTACATCCTATACGCTCAACTATTTGCTGGATGTATTCCAATCTCCCTACACTTCTTAAACTCTACAGTTCCCTCTAGTATCATGGAAGCTAATCCCCGATATCTTAACAGACATCCTATCTTCCTCTCCATTCTTTTTTTCAATATTTTCCATATGTTCGTTTCTCTGCCGGTTCTGCGCAGAACCTCCTTATTCTTTTTTTTATCCACCGGCGTAATTCTCAACATTTTTCTGTAGGTCATATATCAAATGCTTCGACCTTTTGTTTCCGTTTTCCCACGGTGCAAGATTCACTAGCATAGAATGCTGCACTCCAAATAAACATTCTCCGAAATTTCTTTCTGAAGTTAATCAGTTTCATGCTAACAAATTCCTCTTGACCAGGAACGCTTTCTTCGTCTGCGCTTGCCTGCTTTTATATGTCGTGCTTGCTTCGTCTGGAATGGATTATTCTGCTTCCAACATAGCAGAATTCCTTAATTTCGTCTACGTCGTGGTGCCTAATTTTGAGGTTAAGTCTCTCGCTGTTCCCATTACTATCGTGTTTTTTTCCGTTTACTCTCAGTGGATACTCTGTACTCATTAAACTGTTCATTCCAATTAACAGATCGTGTAATTATACCTCACTTTCACTAAAGGTAAGCGAAGTCATCAGCGGATCTTATCATTAATATCCTTTCACAGTGAATTTTAATCCCGCTCTTAAAACTTTCTTTTACTTCCGTCCTGACTTCTTCGAAACATAGACTGCAGAGGGGCGAAAGAATGCGTCCATGTCTTACAACCGTCTTAATCCGAGCGCTTCATTCTTTGCAAAATGTAGCGAACAGTTATTACGAATTACTACGTTCCATCTGTGTGTCTGGACTATAGCACATTTATGTGGCTGTCTGATCCGTTTTCTCAGTCTTCTACGGCGCTCTGAAGACGTCGGTCGTTGTTTTTCGAACTAATAATGACCAGTAACTATATCACTAAACGGTTAAAGCGATGCGCGGGGCACTGTACCAGTTGCAAGTTGCCTGTCTAGAGGTTTCGAATGGCAACAAAAATTTGATTTTCAATATTTCATATAAATATCAATCGAATGTAAAAATTTAAAATGCTGTCATAGCCTACCCATTAAAGGGTATGCTATTACACTAACCTTCACAATACCGTGAGGGTGGTGGATAATTTCCACACAGCATTTGAAAATATGTGGTTCATGGTGTGGGTTCCTGTAGTCATGTCCTAGTTCATGAACCACGGGCAACGTATGAGTGGCCAAGTAAGTGGTCCCGACAGTCGGGATACCAGTTACTTTGGAATAAGGCTGGGCACCTCGGACATATTCTGAGTCGTGGTCACCTTTGTGCTCATACGGCAAAGACTACCAAATCCACCGGTTAGTCCCTCAGCCGTTAGGGGTAAAACCCAATGGGACTCGGGGCAAGTAAGGCTAGCAACCTGCTTCCCTGGTACTTTAAATATGATGCTGGCAACAATCAGAGCAAAATGCCTCGGACCTTTGGAGGTGACGGAGTCCCACCTCTAACTGACAAACCAGGGACTCATGAGATACGACTTGGCAAACAAATGGTAATGAGATGGGGAGCTATTAATATCAATGGGGGCTACTCTGGGAAGAAGGTAGAGCTGGCAGAGGCTGCAAGTAAGATGGGGCTGAACGTTTTAGCTGTTAGTGACATTCGGGTAAGGGGTGAGAAAGAAGAGGAAGTGGGAGAATACAAGGTCTACCTGCCAGGAGTCAAAGCAGAAATAGCACAATGGGGTGTAGGGCTTTACATCAGGAAAGAAATGGAACCCAGCGTAGTTGCAGTAAGGTATGTAAACGAACGACTGATGTGGATAGATTTGACAGTGTCTAGCAAGAAAATTAGGATTGTGTCAGTATATTCGCATTGTGAAGGGACAGATCAAGATAAGATGGATAGTTTTTATGAGGCACTCAGTGATGTAGTTGTTAAAGGACAAGGACAGTGTTCTGCTCATGGGTGATTTTAACGCCAGGATTGGAAATCGAACAGAAGGGTATGAAAAGGTTATGGGTAAATTTGGAGAGGATATGGAGGCCAACAGGAACGGTAAACAACTCTTGGACTTCTGTGCCAGTATGGGCTTAGTAATCACAAACTCCTTTTTCAAACATAAGAACATTCACCGTTATACTTGGGAAGGCAGGGGAACCAGATCTGTCATTGACTATATAATAACAGATCAGGAATTCAGGAAGAATGTGAGGAACACACGTGTATTCAGGGGATTCTTCGATGACACTGATCATTATTTAATCTGCAGTGAAATTGGGATTGTGAGGCCGAAAGTGCAGCAGGTCAGGTCCATATGTAGGAGGATAAGAGTGGAGAAACTTCAGGATAAGGAAATCAGGCACAAGTACATAACAGCGATCTCAGAAAGGTACCAGTTAGTTGAATGTAGTCAATTACAGTCATTGGAAAAGGAATGGACAAGGTACAGGGGGACAGTACTAGAAGTGGCTAAAGAATGTCTTGGAACAGTAGTGTGTAAAAGTAGGATGAAGCAAACAGCTTGGTGGAATGATACAGTCAAGGCAGCCTGTAAAAGGAAAAAGAAGGCGTATCAAAAATGGCTACATACCAGAGCCCAGGTAGACAGAGAAAGTTATGTTGAAGAAAGAAACAAAGCCAAACAGACAATTGCAGCATCCAAGAAGTCGTGGGAAGACTTTGGAAACAGGTTGGAGACTATGGGTCAAGCTGCTGGAAAACCATTCTGGAGTGTAATTAGCAGTCTTCTAAAAGGAGGTAAGAAGGAAATGACAAGTATTTTGGACAGGTCAGCAATACTGCTGGTGAATCCTGTGGATGCCGTGGGCAGATGGAGGGAGTATTTTGAAGAGTTGCTCAATGTAGGTGAAAATGCGATCAGTAATGTTTCAGATTTCGAGGTAGAATGGGATAGGAATGATGATGGAAATAGGATCACATTTGAGGAAGTGAAAAAATGGTCAATAGATTGCAGTGCAATAAAGCAGCTGGGGTGGATGAAATTAAGTCGGAAATCATCAAATACAGTGGAATGTCAGGTCTTAAATGGTTACACAGGATAATTGAAATGGCCTGGGAGTTGGGACAGGTTCCATCAGACTGGACAAAAGCAGTAATCACACCAATCTTTAAACATGGAAACAGAAAAGATTGTAACAACTACAGAGGTATCTCTTTAATCAGCGTTGTGGGTAAAATCTTCTCACGTATTGTTGAAAGGAAAGTGCGAGTATTAGTTGAGGACCAATTGGATGAAAATCAGTGTGGGTTTAGGCCTCTTAGAGGTTGTCAGGACCAGATCTTTAGCTTACGGCAAATAATGGGTAAGTGTTATGAGTGGAACAGGGAATTGTATCTATGCTTTATAGATCTAGAAAAGGCATATGACCGTTTCCTAGGAGGAAGTTATTGTCTGTTCTACAAGATTATGGAATAGGAGGCAAACTTTTGCAAGCAATTAAAGGTCTTTACATGGATAGTCAGGCAGCAGTTAGAGTTGACGGTAAATTGAGTTCATGGTTCAGAGTAGTTTCAGGGGTAAGACAAGGATGCAACCTGTCTCCACTGTTGTTCATATATTTATGGATCATATGTTGAAAACAATAGGCTGGCTGGGTGAGATTAAGATATGTGAACACAAAATAAGCAGTCTTGCATATGCGGATGACTTAGTTGTGATGGCAGATTCGACTGAAAGTTTGCAAAGTAATATTTCAGAGGTAGATCAGAAATTTAAGGACTATGGTATGAAGATTAGCATCTCCAAAACGAAAGTAATGTCAGTGGGAAAGAAATATAAACGGATTGAGTGCCAAATAGGAGGAACAAACTTAGAACAGGTGGACGGTTTCAAGTACTTAGGATGCATATTCTCACAGGATGGCAACATAGTGAAAGAACTGGAAGCGAGGTGTAGCAAAGCTAATGCAGTGAGCGCTCAGCTACGATCTACTCTCTTCTGCAAGAAGGAAGTCAGTACCAAGACTAAGTTATCTGTGCACCGTTCAATCTTTCGACCAACTTTGTTGTATGGGAGCGAAAGCTGGGTGGATTCAGGTTACCTTATCAACAAGGTTGAGTTTACGGATATGAAATTAGCTAGGATGATTGCAGGTACTAGTAGATGGGAACAATGGCAGGAGGGTGTCCACAATGAGGAAATCAAAGAAAAACTGGGAATGAACTCTATAGATGTAGCAGTCAGGGCGAACAGGCTTAGATGGTGGGGTCATGTTACACGCATGGGAGAGGCAAGGTTACCCAAGAGACTCATGGATTCAGCAGTAGAGGGTAAGAGGAGTCGGGGCAGACCGAGGAGAAGGTACCTGGAGTCGGTTAAGAATGATTTTGAAGTAATAGGTTTAACATCAGAAGAGGCACCAATGTTAGCACTGAATAGGGGATCATGGAGGAACTGTATAAGGGGGGCTATGCTCCAGACTGAACGCTGAAAGGCATAATCAGTGTTAAATGATGATGATGATGATGATTTGAAAATATTATAATCTAGTCATGTATTATATATATTAAAATTTTGAAAAAGTTCTCTTTTTAATGATTTCTTATACCAGGTTCCGTAATTATTTTGAATTTTTCAGTAAAATATAACCCAAAAATCTAAATCTTCGTAATGAATATGTATTGTATTGTACGAAACTGGGGACTTAAAAAGGACGGAGAGGCTTCGTCCCCGCTGTAGCCCTCAGTGGTTCACAACCTCACAACAGGCTACAGCAGTCCACTTCACCCCACCACCGCCCCACACCGAACCCAGGGTTAGTGTGCGGTTCGGTCCCCAGTGGACCCCCCCCTCTCCCTTCCCCCTCCCCTCCCCCCGGGAACGTCGCACATCAGACGAGTGTAACCCCTAAGTTCGCGTGGTAGAGTATTTATGATGTACATAGTGTAACTGAGGGAGAATAAGGGGAACCAGCCCGCATTCGCCGAGACAGATGGAAAACCGCCTTAAAAACCATCCACAGTTTAGCCGACACACCGGACCTTGACACTAATCCGCCGGGCGGATTCGTCCCGCCGGCCGGAGTGGCCGTGCGGTTCTAGGCGCTACAGTCTGGAGCCGAGCGACCGCTACGGTCGCAGGTTCGAATCCTGCCTCGGGCATGGATGTGTGTGATGTCCTTAGTTAGGTTTAATTACTTCTAAGTTCTAGGCGACTGATGTCCTCAGAAGTTAAGTCGCATAGTGCTCAGAGCCATTTGATTGTGCGTTAGACCCCATGAATGAATATGACTTCTAGCAAGAAATCTCATATTCACATTTCAGATTCAGATACATCTGTATCTCTTTAAAAATCATGTTGCAAATAAATTCAATGACAGTTAACGAAATCTATATTTTTTAAAATTTTCTTGTGGTGGTCATAAACTACCCTTATTCTCTGTGTGCACGTTACGGAAAATGCGTTGGGTATTGCTAAGATTGTGCTAAAGATATTTTCTGGTTCTAGACCTACTTGTACATCTATACGTATTAAAAAAAGGATGTTGATAATCAAAGTTAACAACAATTAATGAATTTTTTTAGTTTTTTTGTGGTGAGCGTAATAGCTGTTTATTGCGAGAATTATGAGAACCTGTAGCCTACTTATAAAGAAGACCGCATAGAGAACACTAGTGCAACACCTTTTTGAGTAGGCTACTTTTTGAACTTGGGGTCCACACTGGGCATCCGAACTACATTTCGCCGGCCGCGGTGGTCTCGCGGTTCTAGGCGCGCAGTCCGGAACCGTGCGACTGCTACGGTCGCAGGTTCGAATCCTGCCTCGGGCATGGATGTGTGTGATGTCCTTAGGTTAGTTAGGTTTAAGTAGTTCTAAGTTCTAGGGGACTGATGACCACAGCAGTTGAGTCCCATAGTGCTCAGAGCCATTTTGAACTACATTTCCTCCTTCCAAACACGGAAATCCGTCTCCCACAATGGCGGCCCAGATCAGGGATTACGATCGCAATCGCAATCGCATCCGATCCATCCTCTCTTCTTTGGGCCCATTCAAGTATACCCCCTGGTGAATCCCTCGGCCACAGCTTCGTCTTGACCTATAGCAAGGTCCGAAAGACTCAGTTCATCCTGAGGCCCTCCTCTGCCAATTTTTCTCCGTCTTTGGCGTATTCCGGCGTTCAGAAGTAATCTATACTGATTGCTCGATGGTTGCTGGTCACGTGGGCTTTGCTTACACTCACAAGGGATATACTGAACTGCGCTCCTTGCCGGATGCCTGTAGCGTTTTCACTGTGGAGCTGGTACCCATCTCTCGAGCATATCCATTCCTGCACCAGCCACCAGTGGGGGGGGGGGGGGGGGTCCTTTCTCATCCGCAGCGACTCCTTGAGCAGTCTGCAAGCTCTTGACAAGTGTTACCCTTACCATTCCTTGGTCATTGCTATCCAGGATTCTCTGTATACCCTTGAACAATGTAGAGCTCAGAAACCTCTGTCTGGACCCCAGGCCACATCGGGATCCCGGGCAGATAACGCGTAGATAGCCTGGCCATACCGGATACCAGTAAACCGACTTTGAGATCGATACTCCGAACGGGATTAAACCGTCAAGTTTTACGGATCTGGAATACGGAGTGGCTCACTTTCACTTCACCAGACAAATTATTGGTGATAAAGGAGACTGTGAATCTGTGGAGGTCGTTCATGCAGGTCTCTCGCAATGACTCTACCGTCCTTCAGCAGCTGCACGTCGGGCATACTTGACTGACTCATGGTCATCTCCTTTGTCACGAGGACCCACCCCACCGTTGTTGTGGTTCCCGCTTGACTTAGGTCCACATTTTTCTGGACTGTCTCGACGTAGCTGCCAGGCGGCGGACTCTCAATCTCCCTGACTCGGTATCCACGGTGTTAGGAGACGAAGCATTAGCGGCTGACTTAGTTTTAGTTTTATTCGTGAAAGGGGCTTTTACCACTCTCTTTAAGGGAGATCCACTTAACCTTATCGGTCACTGAGGGGTTGGCAGAACACACTGTTTCCTCCTCTGGCCAAACTGGGCGTCTGCTGTCTATGCCTGGTGGTCCAGTGTAGTCCTCGCCCAAGCTGCTCTTTCTTCCCTTATCACATGGTCTGTTCGACTTATTCGTATTTTGTCTCTATGTGCTTCTCTTGTCCTGTCCGTGTTGCTAGTGTTTCTTAGGCAATTTCTGCGTGGTAAGTGGCGCGATTCGGGAATGTATGTCCCCTCATTGGACTCTGCTTTCGGGAACATCCGGCTGCTCCCTAGATGGGGTTTCTTGCCTTGCTTTCTTCCTCTGTCCCCCTTTGTTCGTTTTGTTCCTAATCTCGCCTTCATTGACCTCCAGTAGACCTTGGGTTTTTTTCCTCTGGGTGTTGCGCGGCGGGCTATCTCTGATCTACAATCATGATCCTTTTCATCGTCCAGCCAACCAACCAACACACACCATGGATAATCAAATGAAGACATCGGAGCAGTTCAGAGGCGTGCGGCTAGAAAACGGCAGTTTTGATCAAGACACCAGTATTACAGAAATGTTCCATGAGCTCAAATGAGAATGCCTGGAGTGAAAACGACGTTCTTTTCGAGAAATAGTGTTGAGAAAATTTAGAGGTCATTTTCGGCTAAACGCAGTACAATTCTAATGCTACCAACGCAAGTTTCTCGTAAGGACAGTGAAAGAGAGATGAGAAATTAGAGCTCGAATGCAAGTGTAAAGACAGTCGTTTTCCCTTAGTTCCATTTGCGAGTGGAACAGGAAAGGGAATGATTAATTTTGGTACAAGGAACCCTCTGCCATGCACCGTATACTAGCTTGTGGAGTACGTATGTAGATGTAGATATATATGGGAGACCAGTGTTTCGCTCGTTCTGCAGTTCCTGCCTTGTGGTGAACGGGACCCTTGATGGAATCGAAACGGCCTTCATGAATAAAAGAAAAAAATTTGGCTCAAGTGATCGTCGACATCATTAGAGACAGAGCATAACCACGCATTGCTATATAATAGGCGCCGAAGTCGGAGTGGCTCGTCGTTGGCTGGGACGGATCCTTTATAAATGACAATGGCCAATTTCCTTCCTTGTATGCGTCAAATACACGAACCAGCGCTCTTTCACTTAATGACCCCTCTGCTGATAAGTCGTTGGAGTCTCCTCTTCCTTTATTTAAGCCACAATAGCTCTAGCACTCGATTGCCAGTATGTTGAGTACCTGTGGGTGCACTGCCGAAGTCAAATTTTATTCTGAGTTTTTCTGACAAACGTTAATATTGTAGTAGCTATTTTCCAAAGCTGTTTCCCTGCATGGTGCTGTTTTTCGGACGACTGTGGGTTATATATTAATAGGCGTGTAAGGCCAAATCCACTTGTCAGGAAAAAAAAAGTACGGTAAGCCAATCCCATCGTTATGTCCTTCGTTTTGAAATATTTGGCTTTTATGCCGAGGAGTCAGTAAAGAATCGATACGTGTGACTAATGGATTAACTTGTCACAGGATCGAGTACCAGCGATTTGTCATGTTCACTGAATTCCGCTGTACAAGATAAGTTCCAATCCTCCTCCACTTCTTATTTTTCTTGTTTCCTCAGAGCTGACTATTATGTGTAGCAGATTCTTGTTTCTTAGCCTGTGTCCCAACTAAATTTCCCAAAAGCACCACAGGATACGAGAACGAGTTTGTTACGAAGGACAGGAGGATAGATAAGGATTGAGCATTCTTTTGAAATGAACTATCCTGTCATCCTCTATTTTCCTTCTGCGGCTTTAGGAAAACCCGGAAAACCTCAATATACATATGTTGAAGGGAATTTGAACCCTACTATTCTCAAATGGGAGTACAGTGCTTTAACCGCTGCGTCACGTCGCGTCGCTCTATAATGCTGTTATAGTCCCATGTACAGTCCAAGGAAACTGATAAAACTAGTTTGTGGTTCAGCTGGAGACAGAGAGACGGCAATGATAATCATCCTGCTATATTTACCCAACGTGAAACGAGTCGAGAACATCATGCGATATTTGTCTCACATCTAGCCCGAAATGATGCTAATAAGAAGCAGATGCTCCACTCGTGAGCAGTGAATGACATTGGCGCCAGAAGAATATACCTATTACAAACCGTTATGTTGTCAGAACTATCGTCTGGAGGAACGAATATATTGTCTAGTTCGTATTGCCACTAGACGTCTGTTGTCTTCTGTTTACTTGGTTACCGTCACATGTTGCAAAATGGCTACTCTGTAGTAGAAATTATTTTGTGTTCTCGAGTCTGCGACAATTCCGTGGTTAAGTGTAAAGAGGTTTCAGACATACCAAACCCATCTTCCGAGTGGATGGAACATCCGCAGATGGTATCGGCAGTTTGTAGAAACAGGACATGAATGTAAAGCAAAGAGTACTGGCCGCCACGAATTCTGCGCTTTCCAGCGTATTCCTACAAAACCAACACATCGTGCCAGTCGGGTGTTACAACTGCCTACAGCAACAATCTGGCGTGTTTTGAGACATCTGTTGGTTATGAAGTCGTACAAGTTATACTGCTGTGACAACAAACGCAAACATGTAGCATTTTCTGACGAGCTTCAGAAAGCTACTGACAGTGATAATACTTTCGCACAACCCAACGCGTACAGTGATGAAGCGACTTTCCAGCTTAGTGGGAAAGTAAAGAAACACAGAACCCACATGCACACATTGTACATGTACGAGATTCACCCAAAATCAATGTGTTTTGTGCGATATCCCAGTCATCTGTTTAGGGCCCATTCTTCTTTGATGGAAATGCGGTTAACGGTCAGTGGTACCTTGCTACGTTACGAAACTGGTTGTTTCAACAAACAATACTGTTGGCAGAACATCCGCAACTGAGCATTATAGCAGAGGTTGAAAATACCGCTTCATTTGTAAATTACTTTATTTTCACTCCCTGTTCTGCGCTTATAACACACCGCGCCTGGTACACGCGGCTCTCAGGGACCACAGCACAGATACGACACCTGAGGATGGGCTTATCAGTCCGAAACCGGTGGTGTAAAAATAAAGTAATTGACAAATGAAGCGGTATTTTCAACCTCTGCTAGTTGTTTCAAAGGCTGAACGAGGATAGCTTCACTTTTCAAGAAGACGGGGCACCCCCTAACTGGAGTCGTCAAGTGCGTGAATATCAGAATAAAACTCTATCGGGCCGTTATATCGGTTGTCAAACAGCCAGCGACTTAGCACTTCACAGCTTCCCTCGACGGTCACCGGATTTGACGCCTTGGACTACTTCTTGTTGGGTTTCATTAAGGACAACCTTTATGCATCAGAACGTAGAACAGTCGAAGAACCGGATCCGTACTGCCATAACATCGGTGACGGTGGACATGGTTACACAAGTATGGGAGGAATTTGAGTATTGGGGTGATGTTCGTGTCGCTGATGGAGGACATATTAACACCTGCGATGTAAACTTAGGAGATTCATAAATGTGTGTCCCAAGTTTAGTAGTTATACGTCTTACAGTTTAATAAATAAATGCGTTGGAAATATATAAATTCTTTCGCAAACAGCTTGTACACCAGCTAAAACCATTTCAATGAGGGAAGCTTAAATTAAGGATTTAAAACTTCCACTACCTGCTCCGTGTTGCAGTTCTTCTGATGAACTCCCACGATATCGTGCTTTTAAGTACAAGGGTTGCTCAGAAAGTAATGCAACGCATTTTTTTTCAACAATTCTTTATTGAACATAATGAGAATTACATACACGAAAGAACACACCCTATTCTTCCACGTAATCTCCATCCCGTTCTGTGGCCTCCCTCTAGTGCGAAACAAGGGCTGCCCTGTCCGTACCAATTCCTGTGCTGGTGGCGGAGGCAGTGCTTCACTGTGTGAACTTCCTTTGCTGATTGACAGGTGCTGCACCAACTGCCGAATCGTAATGCGCCTGTCCTCGCGAATGCCATCATCAGCTCGCTGCAACATGTCAGGTGCGACAGCCGTGGATGGTCTCCCCGACCGCTGCAAATCGTGGAGCTTCGCCGCACCGCCTTCTGATGACCTCACCCTCCGTGCCCAGCGACTAACTGTATTTATGTCGACAGCAGATGCTCCATAGACGTCGCACAAGCGATTCTGAATATTCATCGCAGTTTCTTTCTCTGCAGTGAGAAATTCAATGGTGGCACTTTGCTTGTGACGTACGTCACCTACAGATGGCATTTCGAAACTGTCCTGCAGCTACGCTATCTGTCGTAAAAGACGGAAACCTGGCGCGCTCACTCAAGAGCCTTCAAATAATACTTACATAAGGTTTCGCATTCGTAGCGTTGTTTTCGGCTAAGAAAAAAAAAAGTGGTGCGCTGCATTCTGGACAATCCTCGTAATGATGTGTGCCTGTTGAGACGACTACAGGCAGCTATCGTTAATAAATTAAAAAAAAAATGAGATGTCGCCACTAAGAGTTTATTGAAAATAATCACCGTGTACTTCCGGTACAAACGAACATAATTACTTCGAAAATGGAAAATACTAAGACTTGAGACTGCACTAAGGTTCGGGTGTACCAAGCCTAATCGCCGAACGACTTAGCGCGCAAAAAATGTACATTGCAACATCTTACTGTTTCGAACTTTTTCGTATAGTGTATGGTTCCTTTGTCATTGTAATTTATTTAGGAAAACTCGAAGTTTATTGCATTATAATAATGCAACAATAACTGCCAACGACTGATAGATTCAACCTAAGGTTTTCTATGCCAAACATGAATTACTGTTACTAATATATAGAAATAAAGATTTGAATTTTAGGTGAATATTATTTATTGCATCCCCAATCTCTATGTTACTTTGCAAGATGTCTCCTCAAGTAGCGAAACGCTTAACATGCCACTGAACGGCTATAGGCGCCATATACTACCTGATCAAAAGGTAGCACACCTATGTAATGCGAAACTTACCGTTAGGTCTCACGAGAGATGGTCCCTTCAGTATAAAGGGAGGCAGGGTTTATTGTACTGTCAGTAGAGAAGCAGCGACAGCAGAATGGGTCAGCCATGAGAGCTCAGTGGCTTCGAACATGGACTAATCAATTGACGTCACTCGAGTAACAAATCCATCAGAGGTATTTCAGCACTGACAACAGAGTGGGTCGGCCAGGAGAGCTCAATGGCTTCGAACGTGGACTAATCAATTGATGTCACTCATGTAACAAATCCATCAGGTATATTTCAGCCTTGCTAAAGCTACCAAAGTCGACTGTTAATATGACTGTGAAGTGTAAACCACAGCTAAAACAAGACCAGCCAGCCGTCATGTACTGACTGACAGTGACCACCAAGCCTAGCGGAGGGTAACTGTAGAAGATCATGTGAAACATGCGCAAGGAATCTCTCGTGAGTTCCAAACTACTACCAGCATTCCAACCTCCACAATGACTGTGCGTAGAAAGAGGAGAAGAATGGGTACCGTGGTCGAGCAGCTTCTCAGAAGCCACGCATTTTTGTAGTCAGTGCTAAGCGCCACTGGAAAGTAGATAACTGGATACGACTAATTTGGGGGTGATGGAACACGGTATGTCTGTGGCTATCTGATGCTAGGGTTTTGATTCCTCAAAGACCTGGAGAACGCTACCTGCCATTATGTGTAGTGCCAACAACGAAGTATGGGGCAGGTGGTGTTTATGCGGATGTCCTTCGTGGTAAGTGTTGTTGTTGTTGTGGTCTTCAGTCCAGAGACTGGTTTGATGCATCTCTCCATGCTACTCTATCCTGTGCAAGCTTCTTCATCTCCCAGTACTTACTAACTTACTGCAACCTACATCCTTCTGCATCTGCTTAGTGTATTCATCTCTTGGTCTCCCTCTACGACTTTTACCCTCCACGCTGCCCTCCAATGCTAAATTTGTGATCCCTTGATGCCTCAGAACATGTCCTACCAACCGATCCCTTCTTCTAGTCAAGTTGTGCCACAAACTTCTCTTCTCTCCAATTCTATTCAATACCTCCTCGTTAGTTATGTGATCTACCCATCTGATCTTTAGCATTCTTCTGAAGCACCACATTTCGAAAGCTTCTATTCTATTCTTGTCTAAACTGTTTATCGTTCACGTTTCACTTCCATACATGGCTACACTCCATACAAATATTTTCAGAAACGACTTCCTGACACTTAAATCTATAGTCGATGTTAACAAATTTCTCTTCTTCAGAAACACTTTCCTTGCCATTGCCAGTCAACATTTTATATCCTCTCTACCTCGAACATCATCAGTTATTTTGCTCCCCAAAAAGCGAAACACATTTAGTACTTTAAGCGTCTCATTTCCTAATCTAATTCCCGCAGCATCACCCGATTTGATTCGACTACATTCCATTATCCTCGTTTTGCTTTCGTTGATGTTCATCTTATATCCTCCTTTCAAGACACTGTCCATTCCGTTCAGCTGTTCTTCCAGGTCCTTTGCTGTCTCTGACAAAGTTACAATGTCATCGGCGAACCTCAAAGTTTTTATTTCTTCTCCATGGATTTTAATTCCTACTCCGAATTTTTCTTTTGTTTCTTTTACTGCTTGCTCAGTTTACAGATTGAATAACATCGGGGATAGGCTACAACCCTGTCTCACTTCCTTCCCAATCACTACTTCCCTTTCATGCCCCTCGACTCTTATAACTGCCATCTGCTTTCTGTACTAATTGCAAATAGCCTTTCGCTCCCTGTATTTTACCCCTGCCACCTTCAGAATTTGAAAGAGAGTAATCCAGTCAACATTGTCAAAGGCTTTCTCTAAGTTTACAAATGATAGATACGTAGGTTTGCCTTTTCTTAACCTTTCTTCTAAGAGAAGTCGTAGGGTCAGTACTGCCTCACGTGCTGCAACATTTCTACGGAATCCAAACTGATCATCCCCGAGGTCGGCTTCCACCCGTTTTTCCATTCGTCTGTAAAGGATTCGTGTTAGTATTTTACTGGTGGTTAGTGTATGGTCCCCTTAGTGTATGGTCCCGTTATTACGATTAAGAAAACATTACATGTCGAAGGATATGAACTCATTTTTCAGCACTGTGCACTGAATACAACAAGAGAACAGTTCGGAGACGATGATTATATCAGCCTGACGATTAACACTGTCATAAAGCAACGTCTCTGAGGCAGTGGTTTGTGGAGAATATTCCTGGAATAGACTGGCCTGCCCAGAGTCCCGACATGAACACAATGGAGCACCTTTTGTCTTAGAACGCCGGCTTCGCTCCAGGCCCAACCTTCAACATCATTACTTTCCCTGGTTTCGGCTCTTGAGGAACACTGGGCCGTCATTCCTCCACAGACATTCAGACACCTCAGCAACGTATCCCCAGAAATGTTCGAGCCGTCTTAGAGGCGAAGGGTGGACACATCCCATATTAATGTCCACTAGTTTGTGTGCGGACACGGTTGATCAGATACTGGATGTCGCCACTTTATGAACTGCCTCATCCCCCTCCATCCGTGAGGACAGCATGTAACTCTACAAGCTTCTGCCTGAGAAAATACTGCAGTGCATGAGACACATTAATATATGAAAATCTAATTAAAAATATAAAGGATCCAGTTATGACAAGGTACGTTACACCTTCTTGTCTGACGGGTAATGACCACACTGGCGATCGGTAGTAGAGAACACTCTGTTAAGGGTTGACTGGGATTTCTAAGGGTGTGAGCAGTATCTGCCCTGGGATGAATGATAATAACCAAATGAGAAAAGCTAAAGTATACTTAATTAGAATTATATTAATACCTTCAGTTGCTAACGGGCGTTGATATATATCAACGGGGACAGGTGAAAATGTGTGTCCCGACCGGGACTCGAACCCGGGATCTCCTGCTTATGTCCACACACTACATTCGTAGTGTCCCACCCCAACACACTCATTACTCGTGGAAGACATTCTTGCCAAGTCCCGTAAGAGTTCGGGGAATATTGTGCATCTGCACGGAAGAAGAAGGTCACGGCCGGTGTTGTCAGAACTATACTTATATGGATATGGTGTCTGTTCTTTCGGACATGTGATCAGCAGGAGATCCTGGGTTCGAGTCCTGGTCGGGGCACACATTGTCACCTGTCCCCGATGATATATATCAACGCTCGTTAGCAGCTGAAGGTATTAATATAATTCTAATTTCGTTCTAGACGGCTGCAGGTCATTAATGGTGTCTGTTCTTTCGGGCATGTCCGAAAGAACAGACACCATATCGATATAAGTATAATGTATACTTATTTTGTTTTCCTCGTGCGGGAGAGAGGGAGACTATCAGTATTTACCTAGACTTGTTAGAATACTCAGCCACGTTTGCATAACCTTCGATCCCATATTTGTACTTATTCCATTTATTGTTAACCTGAGGTCAGGCAGTGCGAATCACTTTTCCGTAAATGAGTGTGTATGGTGTTGGTCTAGCTACTGCCTATATTTAATCTTTTATCTTCAATTTCATATGTGATCTAACGAAGTGAAGCCGTCAGGCATCTATAGTGATTTCAATTTAGTATTTCTTCATGAATTAATCAGACACCAGCAGCCGTTAATAACAGGTTATTCCTTCTTGTATTTTAATACCAGTCTTTATGAAAATGAATGTTCATCGTAAGTGAGTATAGTTTGTCTCCTAACGTAATTTACACTAGTTTTCTCACCTGAGTCTCCTATTTTTCTTATTGATGCCCTGAGTGAATTTCCAGCTGAGACAATCCTTAAGTAATTTCGACTCAGCAGAATCGGTTAGAGCTTCCAGAGAGACTTGTTCACACGTGCCAAATATATGCGCGCTGCAAGGACGACGGGTTTAGCCCGCAGAATGTTTTGTTACTGCAATCCGCGAACCAGTTGCAGCGCTGCCTCTGAACACGGCACTCAGATCCGTGACACCTGCCTGCAGGAAACTACTTGCCACCGGAAACTAGATGTGTATATGCTGTCAGACCACTCGCAAATTCATTAACAATTTCACCTGGATAAAGGTACACTCTCGGAGTTTTAATACTGAACTACCGCATGACAACAACAAAGTTAGGAAACTACTGCGAAAGCAAAGAGAGCTCCACTCCAAGTTTAAACGCAGCCAAAACCTCTCAGACAAACAGAAGCTAAAAGATGTCAAAGTTAGCGTAAGGAGGGCTATGCTTGAAGCGTTCAGTGAATTCGAAAGTAAAATTCTATGTACCGACATGACAGAAAATCCTAGGAAGTTCTGGTCTTACGTTAAATCAGTAAGTGGCTCGAAACAGCATATCCAGACACTACGGGATGATGATGGCATTGAAACAGAGGATGACACGCGTAAAGCTGAAATACTAAACACCTTTTTCCAAAGCTGTTTCACAGAGGAAGACCGCACTGCAGTTCCTTCTCTAAATCCTCGCACAAACGAAAAAATGGCTGACATCGAAATAAGTGTCCAAGGAATAGAAAAGCAACTGGAATCACTCAATAGAGGAAAGTCCACTGGACCTGACGGGATACCAATTCGATTCTCCACAGAGTACGCGAAAGAACTTGCCCCCCTTCTAACAGCCGTGTACCGCAAGTCTCTAGAGGAACGGAGGGTTCCAAACGATTGGAAAAGAGTACAGATAGTCCCAGTCTTCAAGAAGGGTCGTCGAGCAGATGCGCAAAACTATAGACCTATATCTCTGACGTCGATCTGTTGTAGAATTTTAGAACATGTTTTTTGCTCGAGTATCATGTCGTTTTTGGAAACCCGGAATCTACTATGTAGGAATCAACATGCATTCCGGAAACAGCGATCGTGTGAGACCCAACTCGCTTTATTTGTTCATGAGACCCAGAAAATATTAGATATAGGCTCCCAGGTAGATGCTATTTTTCTTGACTTCCGGAATGCGTTCGATACAGTTCCGCACTGTCGCCTGATAAACAAAGTAAGAGCCTACGGAATATCAGACCAGCTGTGTAGCTGGATTGAAGAGTTTTTAGCAAACAGAACACAGCATGTTGTTATCAATGGAGAGACGTCTACAGACGTTAAAGTAACCTCTGGCGTGCCACAGGGGAGTGTTATGGGACCATTGCTTTTCACAATATATATAAATGACCTAGTAGATAGCGTCGGAAGTTCCATGCGGCTTTTCGCGGATGATGCTGTAGTATACAGAGAAGTTGCAGCATTAGAAAATTGTAGCGAAATGCAGGAAGATCTGCAGCGGATAGGCACTTGGTGCAGGGAGTGGCAACTGACCCTTAACATAGACAAATGTAATGTATTGCGAATACATAGAAAGAAGGATCCTTTATTGTATGATTATATGATAGCGGAACAAACACTGGTAGCAGTTACTTCTGTAAAATATCTGGGAGTATGCGTGCGGAACGATTTGAAGTGGAATGATCATATAAAATTAATTGTTGGTAAGGCGGGTACCAGGTTGAGATTCATTGGGAGAGTCCTTAGAAAATGTAGTTCATCAACAAAGGAGGTGGCTTACAAAACACTCGTTCGACCTATACTTGAGTATTGCTCATCAGTGTGGGATCCATACCAGATCGGTCTGACGGAGGAGATAGAGAAGATCCAAAGAAGAGCGGCCCGTTTCGTCACAGGGTTATTTGGTAACCGTGATAGCGTTACGGAGATGTTTAATAAACTCAAGTGGCAGACTCTGCAAGAGAGGCGCTCTGCATCGCGGTGTAGCTTGCTCGCCAGGTTTCGAGAGGGTGCGTTTCTGGATGAGGTATCGAATATATTGCTTCCCCCTACTTATACCTCCCGAGGAGATCACGAATGTAAAATTAGAGAGATTAGAGCGCGCACGGAGGCTTTCAGACAGTCGTTCTTCCCGCGAACCATACGCGACTGGAACAGGAAAGGGAGGTAATGACAGTGGCACGTAAAGTGCCCTCCGCCACACACCGTTGGGTGGCTTGCGGAGTATAAATGTAAATGTAAATGCACATTGCTAGTCATGTAGCGTCTGCCACTGGACTTTGATATGCGTCTTTTCAGTGCCCTAGCGTTTCCTGAACTAGCTTCACCATAAGGCGTCGCTCTTTATTGAATGTACCGATATTCCAACTTGGGAAGGGTCCAAAATGCATCAGTAGTACTCTAGGAATTTTAATACACATATTTCTTGAGAGAGTTAAATTTCTTTAGGATTCTCCCAGTGAATATCAGCCTGACATCCGCTTTTCCTACAATATTGGTTTTATGTTGTCATCCCACCTTAGGTAGCTTCGAACGGTTACTCCGAGACATTTTACGGTTACTGTTGCCAGTAATTTATCAACGGCAGCGTAATACAGTGGGTACGATATTGCGGTGCCTGTGTTATTTTCAATTACGACGCAAAGTTCCTTTTGCATGCATGTCCGAAGGAATTTTGCATCGTAACTGAGAATAAGACAGGCAATACACTACCGCATTTATGCGCCGACAGCGGGTGAGCGACTTTCAAGTAAAATGTCTTCCCTGTTCGGGGAAATACATAATGGATGCACGAGTACAGGTTATAGACGCATGGTTGACGACATGTGGAAGATAAGGTCTGGCGGCCGGCCGTTGTGGCCGAGCGGTTCTAGGCGCTTCAGTCTGGAACCACGCGATCGCTACGGTCGCAGGTTCGAATCCTGCCTCGGGAATGGATGTGTGTGATGTCCTTAGGTTAGTTAGGTTTAAGTAGTTCTAAGTTCTAGGGGACTGATGACCTCAGATATTAGGTCCCATAGTACTCAGAGCCATTTGAACCATTTTAGGTCTGGCCGTGAGTCTACACGGATAGCGTAATTGGTAAGGCGACCGTTCGCTATAAGCGGGAAATCCGCGTACGTCCAGGTCCGGCATAAATTTTCATTGTCATTCCAATTTACTTCTGATGGTTGCTCATCTTCGCAATTGCGAATACATTTAATGTATAATAGAATGGAGGATAAGACGAAATGAAGAATTAAGAGAGCTGTACGAGCACTGTAACATTGGTTCAAATGGCTCTGAACACTATGGGATTTAACATCTGAGGTCATCAGTCCCCTAGAACTTAGAACTACTTAAACCTAACTAACCTAAGGACATCGCACACACCTATGCCCGAGGCAGGATTCGAACCTGGGACTGTAGCGGTCCCACGGTTCCAGACTGTAGCGCCTAGAACCGCTCGGCCACATAGGCTGGCCCTTGGGCGACATGTCAGGTATTGAAGTGTGGACACGTGGATGCGAAACGGGTAGTCTATACTTACAGGCGTAGTCCACTCAGTGGCGCAGTTACGACTGTTCAGAAAACATCAGGTAGTAAATTATGTGATGTATTTGTGGTAAGACATAAGCAAAGAGAAAAACAACTGACGCACTGAAGAGGGCACATATTAGGTTACCAATTATCACAATATCTGTATGTATTCCCCTAACACACTGTAAATATGCGTGAAAACATTCGAACAAATGTGAAACGATGTTTTCTCGCTGAGACACGTGACTGCATAAGTAGAAAACAAAAGTGAGATCGAGAGGAAAGCATTTATGGGGATGCGCAGAGATAGACATTGTCCTGCAATACGAAATATTCTCTAACCCTGGCGGAAAACACCTTCGGGCCTTCGGCGATACATCGGCCACCGCCTGCAACAGCGGCATTATTCCCCGGGCAGGCCACAAGGTTATCGTGCATTGCAACCAAGTTTCAGCAAAGTCGACAGTAAAGCCATTGCGTTCAAATATTGCCGTAAAATGTGACTTGCACCTCAAGTTTTTAACTATCTACTTTGTTCCTTTAAGAATGAAGTATCGAGTTCTGTCTACTAGGAAGTCCTGACTCTATTCAGACATGTGGTACGATACTGGATAAGCTCGTATTTTGATCAGTAAAAGATAGTGCGAAACCGCATGGTCTGCCTTCCGGACACCAAGGAAAATGTGCATCAATCTGAGTAGCTTCGTCTACGCGCTCTGGATCTGTGAACGTGCTATTGGGAATTGGGCGCTGACTTAGAAAGGGGGAAGCTGCGACGCGCTAGCGAGGCACTGGGTGTCGGCCGGAGAACCTCAGATAGAGTTCTCGGTACTGGCGGCCTTCCGTGTCGGCCCACCGACCTCCCACGCAACTTCCTGCGCTAGACCACTTACAGCCATTGTCCTCCGAGGACCTTGGTTGTCTTCCGACATCCGGCAGGAAGTCGAGTTGCGATCCACTTGACCGTTTTAGCGTATTCTGCAGAGCAGTCTGTAAGCCGACTGCTCGGGTTAAAGTTAGATTAGCAGTGCAAATAAACCCCAAGATGCCCTGATTTGCAAAGCTATGCCCTATCACAGACGGAGTAATGGCACGTGAAATTAATTTACTAACGCAGCCTGATAGATGAATAACGATATTGAGACTGAAGCTCTTCTGTCCGTGTTTGCTTACAAACAATTTGTTCTTCGAGGAGTTCCCCTTGAGCAAAACACAATTATTTCTTTTCTTCTGTTACTTAAACATATGTCGCTGAAGTTTCAGCATCACCAGTGGCCTTTCTTTCTATAAAACAGGAAAAATTCTCTTTACTGCTTTACACGCATGAATTTGAGTTTTTAAGAAAGTATTTACAAATTTGGAAAACCGTCAAAGTTTTATTGTTATTATGCCTGACATTAATTAATTCTGCGTGTGCCGCGTGTTTGTGTCTGTGTTTGCAATACTTCACTTAGCTTCTCTGCTTTTCGCATTATGGCCACTGTGAAAAACTGCGCTATGTAGCCTCCACTGTCACTTTTTACAGACTATGAAAACAAGATGGCAGACAGTGGAACAACTGGGTGGGAGATCTCAATCTTTGTGACGTTTAGCAGCCTTGCGTGTGCTTGCGCGCCGGCCGGAGGGGACGAGCGGTTCTAAGCGCTACAGTCTGGAATCGCGTGAGCGATACGGTCGCAGGTTCGAATCCTGCCTCGGGCATGGATGTGTGTGATGTCCTTAGGTTAGTTAGGTTTAAGTAGTTCTAAGTTCTAGGGGACTGATGACCTCAGAAGTTAAGTCCCATAGTGCTCAGAGCCATTTGAACCATTTGTATGTGTGTGTGTGTGAGAGAGAGAGAGAGAGAGAGAAAGAGAGAGAGAGAGAGAGAGAGAGAGAGAGTATACGTGTGTAGGCGGGGAGGGGGTGTTGGGTGTTTATGTTTTCATTTCCTCTGATAGTTTTTGAGGGCAAAGAGCTGAGTTGTGTTGCACAATTTTTCACAGTGAAGATAATGGGGAAACCGGAGGAGGAGATTACTGTTTAACGTCCCATCGACAACGAGGTCATTAGAGACGGAGCACAAGCTCGTACTAGGGAAGAATGGGGAAGGAAATAGGCCGTGCCCTTTCTAAGGAACCGTCCCGCCTGAAGCGATTTAGGAAAATCACGGAAAACCTAAATCAGGATGGCCGGACGCGGGATTGAACCGTCGTCCTCCGGAATGCGAGTTCAGTGTGCTAACCACTGCGCCACCTCGCTCGGTGGGGAAACCAGAAAAACTAAGTGAAACATATTGGAAACACAGACACACACACAAACACTCATCTCCCATATAGAATTAATTAATATTACCCCTGACCACAACATTAGTAATATTTCGAAGTACCTAACTTCGCTACATTAAGTTCTATGTGGTTGCAGATGACAAACTAAGAAAAGTAAACAAGCGTAATGCAAAACATAAAAATAAAAAAAGCAACAGCATATGGTAACAAGGTATATATGCGCAAAACTTCACCTGTTTTTCAGATTTGTAAATAACAGTCAAAGATGATATATCGAACATAAGCACTTCTGTAGAACCAGGTACAACGTCTCTGCAAGATGCACGTACCTTATTTATTGAAAATGAGAACAAAGAATGGGGTGCTCAATATTCAGAATAGTGTTTGCTATCTTCGATATGAAATATGATGTGAAAATGGTGGACTGTATGAGTTGCTATAGCCAAATGTTGTGTAATGCATTGTGCGGTCGTATGAAATGCGAATACATCATGAATGATTAACGAAATACCATCGCTGATGTGCATGTCCTACTCACATACCAACTGCATTGGTACGCAAATTTACAGACGAAAGTAACTTTTGCATGATGTGTCACTCCCCTGTAACAAAACCCAATGAAAGCAACTGACGTACGTAAGAAAAAGGAACAGAAAGGTAGTGACACTTTTATTCAAAGACGATAATTATACTGAATTCACTGCGATTTTCATCGTGGTCTCTTGGACATTAAAAAAGGTGAGCCATGGATCTTAATAGCATGTGTGATTACCAAAGGCAGTAGATGCTCTGCAACGTGCTTCCATGCTGGCCACAAGGTAATTAATGATTTCTTGTGGTAGGGTCTTCTAATCTTCCACCAGGGCGGTTGCAACTGTTGGATGGTCGCTGATGCATGTGGAGGCGCTGTAGTACGCCTCCCCAACGCGTCCCATACGTGCTCGATAGGATTTATGTCGGGTGAACGGACAGGCCAGTCCATTCGCCGAACACCTTCTCGTTCTAGGAGCTGCGCCATCTGCACTGTTCAATGTGATCGCGCATTTTCATCCTTAAAAATGAAGTCAAGGCTGAATGCACCCCTGAAAAGGGGCACATAGGGAACGTGTCACACTATCGTCGACCGCTGAGTGTATCGTGTTCAGAGATTTGGAGGTAAGTAGGCCCACACCACGTTATATCTCCACACAGCACGACACCTGGAGTACCAAAAACTTTCGATCGACGGTGTTGGGTGTACCTTTATACAGTGGGAGGGGGAACACCCAACGCACCCAGGGTCATTGTCGAACATGAAAGTTTTCGTTGACCAGATGTTGTGGTATGGGGAGGCATAAGGTTGCATGGGTGTACTGACCTCCAAATCATTATGGTCGGTGGTCAATAATACTTCGACACAATACTTCTTCCCAAAGTGCATCTTTTCACCCAGTCATTCGGCCCCGACTTCATTCTCATGGCTTACATTGCTCCACCGCATCGAACAGGTGGAGAAGCTCTTGGAAAGAGGGTATATTCATGAAGGGATTCGGGATGAGCTTTTTACCCTGCGATTTGGTTGAAAGCACCTACGGATCATTATAGTGGTTTAACTACCATATTTTTTGTGGTTCATTTGTTCAAAGGCAGTGAGCATATTTTATTGTGATACCTGATAGTTAATATGATGTACATCTGTATTTTCAGGATTATTTTGGTTTTAAGACAATAACTAGATTATATGTTACGTGATATCGAAATATTTCAGAAATTTAATAATGGTGATGATGGTAATAATAATAATAATAATAATAATAATAATAATACCACTGCAATTTCATAACCACTTCTACAACTCTTTAGATCACATAACATCAACAGATACAAAGAAAGTAAATTGGAAAAAGGAAACACTGCATGGCAAGCACCCGTATCATCTAACACAGCCACAAATCGATCAAGACGCATACAACACATGGCTAAGAAAAGGCAATATATACAGTGAGACCCTCCCCATGAACTATGGACCTTGCCGTTGGTGGGGAGGCTTGCGTGCCTCAACGATACAGATAGCCGTACCGTAGGTGCAACCACAATGGAGGGGTATCTGTTGAGAGGCCAGACAAACGTGTGGTTCCTGAAGAGGGGCAGCAGCCTTTTCAGTAGTTGCAGGGGCAAGAGTCTGGATGATTGATCTGGCCTTGTAACACTAACCAAATTGGCCTTACTGTTCTGGTACTGCGAACGGCTGAAAGTAAGGGGAAACAACAGCCGTAATTTTTCCCGAGGGCATGCAGCTTTACTGTATGATTAAATGATGATGGCCTCCTCTTGGGTAAAATATTCGGGAGGTAAAATAGTCCCCCATTCGGATCTCCGGGCAGGATCTACTCAAGAGGACGTCATTATCAGGAGAAAGAAAACTGGCGTTCTACGGATCAGAGCGTGGAATGTCAGATCCCTTAATCGGGCAGGTAGGTTAGAAAATTTAAAGAGGGAAATGGATAGGTTAAAGTTAGATATAGTGGGAAATAGTGAAGTTCGGTGGCAGGAGGAACAAGACTTTTGGTCAGGTGAATACAGAGTTATAAATACAAAATCAAATAGAGGGAATGCACGTGTAGGTTTAATAATGAATAAAAAATAGGAGTACGGGTAAGCTACTACAAACAGCATAGTGAACCCATTATTGTGGCCAAGATAGACACGAAGCCCACGCCTACGACAGTTGTACAAGTTTATATGCCAACTAGCTCTGCAGATGACGAAGAAAACGATGAAATGTATGATGAGATAAAAGAAATTATGCAGGTAGTGAAGGGAGACGAAAATTTAATAGCCATGGGTGACTGGAACTCTACATTAGGAAAAGCGAGAGAAGGAAACATAGTAGATGAATATGGATTAGGGCTGAGAAATGAAAGAGGAAGCCGCCTGGTAGAATTTTGCGCAGAGCATAACTTAATCATAGCCAACACTTGGTTCAAGAATCATGAAAGAATTTTGTATACATGGAAGAACCCTGGAGATACTACAAGGTATCACATAGATTATATAATGGTGCCAGTAACGTTCTTTACAATTCTGTATTTTTATGGAATGGCTCTTTTAATTAGTCCCAGGGTTATATATGTTTATGGCTCCCCCATTTGGGCGAAGGCAGACAGAAAACCTGGGCAAAACTGTGCCGGAGCCCAGCCATCCCAGTTGGTTCATGATTAATCTTGTCTCTTTAGCAGTCATTCTTTTGAATTGATTTAACAGTTTGTCATCAACGGTTACATAATATCACTGTCACATACAGTTCAACGATATACCGCAAGGTCACTTGTCCTAGGATATATCACTTATTTTTTTGTAATCATTAAGCACAGCATCACTTTTTATAATGTTCCCACTACCTACGTGTCACAAATCCATCTCCTACACTTGTTAGTGTTCATTTTCTCTTATCAGTTCACAGGTATACATAATAAATGTTCAATGTTTATCAAAAATGGAGTCATTGATATGTTATGCAGTTTGTGTAAATATTTTGGACAATGACAACAATGCTGTAGTCGGTGAGCGGTGCGGAATGATTGTTGAGCGGCGCTCGGCGCGGCGCGTCGGCTCCGTGTAGGTCACCGCCCCCGGTGTTGACAGCTACGGCGCGGAGGGGCGTGGCTGTCTGGTCTGCTACGGGCTGCTGCGGCCGCTGCATGGCTGATGTAGCCGGATGCGCGTTGGATATCAGCTCGCCCGTGTGACGTCTTCTTGCAGTGCTCCAGCAAACATGCAACAAGTTCACAAACAGTGTACTATCCTTATGGGCATTTTTCCTGCTGTGGGAAAGAACGCACACAGTTATTGGCAGTTATTATTCAGTAGGCCTTCACTAGTCTGGTTTGCACAATGTTTCGTTGTCACAGTAACACGTTTTATGGGCACACAATATTTTTCCACCATGTCATGACTTGTCATTAGTCACACGCAAGTTTCACCTTAGGACAAAATGTATCTCTGCAATCAATGCGCTTTTCTAGAGTCCCTTGACACACAAAGAATTAAAGTTTGACACTAACTTGGTCCACCGTCCGTTATCGGCTCACTGTTCGTGTCGTGCTAGTTCTTTGTCCACTTGCACACACGGCGATGATACAGTTTTTATTACTTATACACAACAACTTCGTGACGTATTGCTGCAGGTTTAACAGTCACTGTCTGTCTCTGCCACACAATACTGCACTTTTGTTTAAGTTCCTTTATTTTTATTTACAATGTCCGCTGTTCAATTTGTGTAACAGCACATTCGTAACTCTTTACCAAGGTGTGTGATATTTGCGTACATGGTAACAAATATTAAAATTTCGTATTAGTTTGCCCAAAAATCATCTATATTCGTGTTCGAGTAGATTTTATTTGTGCATTCCAGCCGGATTCAGGCATATTGTTCAATAACTCCATTGAAATCATGTCACACTTTACTATCTAGGCCCTACGTAACTACAATGTAGCCTCTGTAGGTTAAAATTGACTTGGACTGTATCTGACTACTTCCCTTTTTTTTTTACTGATTGAATCTGCACATGCTTCAATTGAAGCTTCTTTGTGCGTAACTTTGCGCTACTTAAATTTGCAATAAGTTTGCCTCCCTTGGTGCCCTCGGGTCACTACTGGGTGCATTATTCTCTCTGATAACATTGGTTAGATAATAAAGTTCTCAGGGCCTCATATTATTGATATTATTCTGGGTTCGAATCTGTCAATCTGACAGCTACACATATATACATACATACATATATAATAGAAAAGATTGTGCCAAGAAATATTTCAATTTTGACACACATATAGAAAATTATGCAGTACACTAACTAATCATTACTAAAATGTTCCTCTTGACTGAACTCTGTCACAGCTTAACACTACAAATAATTGCACTAATCAGATTATCTGTGCAGACATTTAGAGCATGTTTTAGATAACACAAATTAAAAGAAGACATAACACAAATATTCATACACACATGAGAAAGTCAATCATATTCTTATAACTAAATACTTCTACACTAGTACATTATGTCTACAGATCACACATCATTAATGTTCATTATTTACAAAAGAATGGTGTCCTCATAGGACTATTAGTCTTTTACTGTATGAATATTTTTACATCCTTACGCGGATACAGTCCCCGTACTCTCCCTGAGTGGGGATCTGCTAAGAGATAGCTACACTCATGTGGCTCACTTACTACTCTAAAAGGTCCATTGTACACCAATTGCCACTTGCTATTCTGTTTCAAGGATCTTTAGCTACTACTTCCTTCTTGGACCAAGGAATGGAGTATGAGGCTCGACAGTAGGTTTTGTGAGGTTTCACCTCGATATTGTACTGATATCCCTTAACAATTCCTGGTCGTTCTGAAAATACATGTGCATAATTAGATAATAACTGTACCAAATCCTGCTGTTGCATTGAATTCAAATTTTCGGACTGTGATACTTTGTTCACAAGTGCGTCCACATTTGCTTTTAATTGATCACTTTGTACGTCTGGATAATAGAGATATTGTCCTACACAATGATTGTCTAAATGTAGTATCCACTGATTCCTACACTTTATGTTAATAGTATTACAATTAGGCACAGGTACCTCTTCAGACCTGAGCATGGACAATTCTATCTTCCTACCAGCGTTCATCAAACTTAATTTTCCCCGAGAAAGGTCGATTAGTGCGTCCCTTTCTCTCAAAAAATCTACCCCCAAAATGCAGGCTACCTTTAAACCCTTTACTACCAGGAATGAGCACGCTATGGCTTCATCTCCTAAATACATCTCTACCCGCACTTGGAGTTTAATTATTTGTCGCTGTGCACTTATGGCTCCAGTGGCTTTACAATTATTCACAGGAAAAGTCAGCATACGCCTTTCTTTCCCCAGTACTTTGAATAAGTCCATACTCATGACACTGACAGTAGCACCTGTATCTACGATTGCTTGCACATCAATATTGTTAATTTTGATCTCTATTATCGCTTGTACTTTGTCTTTGTGCTCCTTTATGCACGTGGATGGTTCAGTTATTAATTCATGTCCCATCTGTACCCCGTCATTATACCTAAGGATACAGATTCCCAATGTTTTGTTCGGTGTCGGGCTGCTCTCACTCCAAACCTCAGCCGACGATGGGGAGCGTATCTCGGCTGAATCTAGTTTGTTGGATTATTGCTGGTGGATGGGTGTGGCTGCTCTGTGTCACTGACCTCCACTATGTGTAAGTTGTGTTGCGTCGGCCGCCACGGTTGCGCAATTGGCGCATTTTGTGGTGGCGGTCGGTTATTGTCATATCTTTCACTGTTTTGCCGGTCCGGACTGGGCCTCTGGTTCTGTGGCCAAGTTCGGTTTGCATCATTATAAGTATTAGTGTTCCACGGCCCCCTGGCATTTTTCCATCTACTATTGCTTGGTGGGCCTGTTTCATATCGGTCATCTGACCTCCTTTTCCGGTCATTATTCACCGGCGGACTATTGCCGTTCCGGTCTCTACCTCTATTCCCGTTTTGTACATAATCTTGTCTCCTATTGTTACCTCCGCCGTTTCCATTATTTAGTGGAGGCGTGTTATTTCGGCCATTTCTGTAACCGTTTCCGTTACTTCTAGCCTGTTCAGAGGCTGCCTTAACATCCTCCTGAATCAGGTCAATTGAGTCCAGAACAGACAAGAAATGTTCCATATCGTTTTCGGGCACGTGTATAAGTTTTTCCTTTACGTGTATCGGCAAGTGTGATTTCAAAAGTCTGATCAAATCCCGAGATGAAATCTGCTCGTCCCAATAACGGGTCTTATTAATATACTTCTCAAAATATTTTCGCAAATTGCCTAATCGTGGAGAATACAGCTCTGGATTATATACCTCCTTCCGTAATCTCTCCTGAATACATGTTGACCAATATTTGGCCAAGAATGCCTTTTCAAATTGCTCATATGTATCGCAACTGTCAGCTGCTTCGGTTGCCCACAATGCAGCATCTCCTTGTATGTAAGACATAACGAACTGTATTTTCTGTGTATGACTCCAAACGCTAGGCAAAATGTTTCTAAATCCCTTGATAAACACTACAGGGTGAACAGATTTCTTCTCCGTTGTAAAGGTCTGAAACTGTCGGTTTCTAATCAGGCTTTCTTCAATCACTACTTTGGAATGACATTTATTTGTTTCGCTTACACTGGTTGCCTGTTCTGTCTCGCAGTCGCGATTTTTTACTGCTGTATTTATATGCCTATCATTGTTCGACCTGGCTGGAGTGACACACAGCAGTGAGTCGTCATGCCGCAAGTGAAATTCTGTCTCGGTAAGACGACGGTTGACACTCCGCTGCCACAGCGGAATGTCAGTGTGTACCGCTTTTTTATGGTTCTGCACTTCCGCATTTGAGCCCACATCTTTGGCTTCAATCGCGGCGTGCACCTTCTCGTCTATTTCCTTTATAAATTCGCCTTCCATTTTATGCACTTGTTCGGACACTTTGTGCTCAATTACTTGACTTGTGTCAACCTCTAATTGTTCCACCCTGTTGGTCAGTACACTGATTTCCTCCACGATACTGGCGTTAGCCACTTGTATACTATCTACTCTTTCGCTTAGTTCTTGCACCGTTTTGGGTATGGTTTCATAGTTTTGTTTCAAACTAACTATCTCACTTTGCATAGCTTCCAAAGATTGCATTAACTGCAAGTCTCTCTCATGCAGGCGTCGGTCACGTTCTGCTTGCATACGGGCAAATTCAGCTACCAATCTCTGGTCACGCCTTGCTTGTTCAGCATCACGTTCTCTATCACGCTCTGCTTGCATACGTACAAATTCAGCCTGGAAATTGAGCATGCGCTCGAACATAACTCTTAATGATTGCACTTCTGACACCTCACCACTCTCTGGTCAGTGTCCAGTGCTTGCGGGTGGTACAGTATTTCTACCTTCAACTGAATCACTGGGTAGCAGTGGCAACATTTCTTGCCCTTCTGCCCCCAGATTCTCACATTGTACTTCCTGAACTACGTCACTAACATTACTTTGTGTCCCACTTTCTAACTCCGTATCACTACTTACTGACTGTTGTTCATTATCCATGTTGATATCCTTCTGACTACGCAATCTAACCATAGTAAACAAAAGAAATAAAATCTGAACTAAATATCCTAACACTCAGGTTTCACTGACATGATCACACAAGAAATGGTCATTTGTTAAAACACACTTATTATATACTACAATGACTAACTCCTCAAATGTCCTGTTATTTTAAAACAAAGCACTAACAACAAGCACACCACTAATGATCCGAGAACACTGCACTGAGGCTACTTTACTACCCACAGGACAACTACACTGCAGCTTTACCTTTTGGTGATCTATGTTGGGTGCAGCTGCCCCCTGATGTTGTGGTAGGTAATTAATTTTTCGAAATAATGAGCTCTCTTCTTCAGCTTGCCTCTGGGTATATAGTGTTCTCATGCAAAAAATCATATACAGGTATTACCACACAATATTGGTTATGCAATACATACAATACATGGAAAAATTATTAAATGTTCTCCAACAAAGTTCGACTATAATAATTCCCTAGTTACCTCATGGGTATTTAGTGGCCACTGCATATTCGAGCCCCACGTTGGGCGCCAATTTAACGAAATCGCTGTGTAAATTTCGTTAAAGAATAAAATTTGCTTTTAAGTTAATTAATTTTTTCTTTTCTGTACGTACGAACTTTGTTGTAGAACCTCTCTCTTATTTACGTGTGGTAATAAAAATTTTCACTTTCAAAAGAATTACGTACATTTAAAAATTACGTGAACTCATATTAACTGATTAAGAATATTTGGTTGAAAATTAAATTCTTTACATCATTCGGCCTTGGCACACATTTTCTAAATGCTGTGGATTTTTTGTTAAATATTTTTACTGAATTCTTTCCCGGCGTTAGCTTTTGAACACAAGATTATCACTATTAGCAGAAAATGGTTAATTATTACCAAGCCGACATTTAATTATCACTGATCAAACCTACTTCGCTATACATTAAAGTTATTTGAAAGAACCAAAATTGTTAAATTTCAATGTTAACTATCCGTCTAAGAATGCACAAATGTGTAACTATTTTTTTAAAATCTCAGTCAGTCTCTGGATCGCTGTAAAAGAAGAACATTCTCTTAGTTCACTGTTAATGTTTATCTATCTGTTCCCGATTTACGGGTTTGGTTGATTTTTCCTTTAGCGGAACAATTTTTTAAATGTGCCGCCGCTGCAAGTCGATCGGTCGCGGCACAGCCCAGCAACACCGCTAAAAAAATGCTGAAAACTCTTTAAAGAAATATTATAGATGACATGGGCAAGCTAATTTACATTAATAATACACACTTTTTATAAATTCTGATATATTTAGATCAAGCAATAATTCAACTCACATTAGTTCGTAATTTCTCCTTCAATGGCGGCTAAATCTAGATACAGACAAATGACGTCTATCCATTCACCAAATACATCGACACAGCTTCCTACCGCTTTCAGCTCTAAACGAGGAAGACCAAAGAATACATAGTGCATTGTGCTTTTATAGTATTGCTGACTATTAACATTTCTTTGTAATTTCACGACATTATTTCCCTCTGGCTGAATTTCACATCTCTGTTATCTCAGATATTGACATATTTCGCAATTACATATTTAATATAGAAATATTACCATCCTAAATACAGAGAGAATATTACTACAAAAAATATTACAATAATAACAAATGTCTTTTACGCAAAATTCAATAATATTTTTTGTTAAATAATTACATTATATACAAATTGCTCAGAGTGGCGTATATGGTACAAATAAATTTCAGTTTGTTAATGTGTGAGTTTGCCAGGGAACGTTACAATATACAACTACAGAAATCTGTAATTATTGATACATGTTCAATTACCCGAAAGTTCCTAAGTGCAGTGTAACATGTACCATACAGTCAAAGGAATTCACGCTTGATCAAGGTCCGCGTCACTTTCCATTTTTAACCAGACATAACGTCTGAGAAAGGAATGTAATAATAATAATAATAATAAAAGCTATTATTATTATTATTACTATTATCATGTTTCTAAAATGCTGTCCATATCAAGTAATACAAAAAAACAATAATCATGAATTATTATTATTAATACCTGCCTTTGTGAAGGTGCAATAATAACAATAAGTTATTATTATTATCATTTTCTAATATGTTGTCCATATCAAGTAATAAATAAAAAAATAATAATGATAAATTATTACTATTATTATTATTATTATTATTTATACCTACATTTGTGCCACCTTCCGAACTCAAATGTCACAATACATTGTCGCTATGGTTTGTGCATAGTATGCCGCTTTTACATACTGTTACCTCAGTTTTTAAGTCTTCCTGGTTCAGTCATTTGTCGAATATTGTTGCACAAAACAGCTAGATTTTTAACAGTATGCTCAGTGTATCTCACAACTTTGAAATAGTAAGTTGGACATTGTGCATGATCTCAAGATTTGTCAGATGCTAATTTGTGCTATTTATCTTGATCTTAAATACGCTTTCATCTGATGTATTCATGTCCTTAGGTATACTACATTTTGTACTTTGCTGTACATACTGATGCTTACCTCTGCAAAATTGCTTCCTGTCATTCTGCGTGAGATATTGTAAATTTTGTTTATCTTGTGGTCGTAATACCAACATACCAATTTTACGTTGTTACATATACATTAATGGAAACTATAGCCGCGCGGGATTAGCCGAGCGGTCTATGGCGCTGCAGTCATGGACTGTGCGGCTGGTCGCGCCGAAGGTTCGAGTCCTCCCTCGGGCATGGTTGTGTGTGTTCGTCCTTAGGATAATTTAGGTTAAGTAGTGTGTAAGCTTAGGGACTGATGACCTTAGCAGTTAAGTCCCATAAGATTTCACACACATTTGAACATTTTTTGAATGGAGACTATATTACGCACGTATTGTACTATATTATTTTATTGAACACAAAGGTGTTCGCTTATTACAGTTACATTTTTATACATTGAAGCCATCTTGTGGTGATACGTTTTGGCCGTCTTCTTGCGCCGGATGGATATTTGTTGGATTATAAACTGGGTGGTGTAGCAGACGTAAGAGAATGTTATTTGACATTTGAAACTACATTGTATTAATCAGCTCTATCAGTACATTTGTATTTTAAAACAGAAAATTTTCATTAACACCGTATAGTACTGTCATCTGGCGACGTCTTCACCTAACACTTCGGTGTGTACAGTGAATCAGTTTGCAGTCACATGACATTAAATAATGTAGATCAGATACTTTTTATGCATGTTTGACAATTTCAGTTTCGTTTTACCCAAGAATGTATTACAGTTATCTGGTGAACTCTACCGCCATTTTTTTTTATGATGCGCATCCCACGCATGTAATCAACATTCTTCACTGAGAACTTGCTTCTTCCGTTTCTATGAAGTACGTTACATGTAACTGTACCAATGTATTTTTACTGATACCCTTCTACGTATTTCTTTGGTAGAGCATTTGAGATTGGCGTAAGGCCGGAACTCGTAAGGCAGTATAAAATTAATTATTATAGTGGCTAAAGCAAATACCAGTTTTTGAGTGCATTAGAAAATGGCCACAATCTCTCACAAATCATTTTGCGACATCACGAGGTGTTAGAATTTTTCAAGGCGTTCAAGATAAATAAGCTATTGATGACTAACTGGTAAGATATTTAGTTATTTTCTGTTACTGACGGCTAAACAGACAGTGGTCCAGTCGCTATTCACCCAGTCATTGTTAATTCAATATTACGAAATTCAATTCGCAAATTGCAAATCTAATTGACATCAGATGTACTACTTAATGGTGAAATATGAGAATTTGTGCCGGATCGTGATTCGAACCTGAATTTCCCACTTTACGTGAGCGGTCGCCTTAACCATTCGGTTATCCGAGTATGCTTTTGGGAGCGACAAAAACATCCATATATTAAACTTGTCCACGTCTCCCGGTGCTCGCACACACACTATGTGATTTCCGACAATGATGGACTTAAGTATGATCGTCGTTTCAATCCGTCACAGCATGTAGTACTTACAATGAAGGAAAAAAATCGCAGTTCCAAGAAGGAGTTGTGCGACATTAACTAAAGTTGGTAGGTCTCTTTTTGCATCTGAAAGGTAACGTCTGTTCAATTTTCAAATCGCAGTTCCAAGAAGGAGTTGTGCGACATTAACTAAAGTTGGTAGGTGTGTTTTTGCATCTGAAAGGTAACGTCTGTTCAATTTTCACGTCAGTCGCATAAGAGTGACGCTAGTAGTGCCACTATGAGGATGCAAATCAGGTTTTCTATAAATACACGCTGTAACGGTCGTGAGCATTGAGACTGGACTTGGTGAGTTGATGTTAGTTAAGAATGCTTTTAAGGCGACAAAGTCGCCATTATCAACACCTCACCGAGTTGAACAATGTCGTGTAATAGGGCTACGAGAAGATGGATATTCCTTTTGTGATACTGCAGAAAGTCTCTAATGAATGGAGCCATTGTAAATGATCACCTGTAGTGGTGGGTACGAGAATGTACTGTCGCAAGAAGACCAGGCTTCAGACGGCCACATGGCACTACCGAGAGGGAAGACCGTCGTTTTGGTGTGTAGCTCTGGTGTTCGTACTGCATCTGCAGCAGAAGTTTGAGTAGCAGTTGGCGTTACAGTGACACAAAGAATTATTACAAGTAAGTTACTTCAAGGAGAGCTCTGAGCCAGACACACTGTAGCGTGCATTCAACTAACCCCAAACCACCGCCATTTGCGACGTCAGTAGTGTCAAGTGAGAGCTCATTGGAGGATAGAGCGGAGGCCTGTTTTGTTTTCTGATGAAAGCTGGACTGCCTCGGTGCCAGTGATGGGCGTGTGTTGGTTAGGAAGAGGCCAATTGAGGACCTGGATCCAACCCATCTGTTTGCTAGATGCACTGGACCTACACCTGTAGCTTCGGTCTGGAGCACGATTTGGTATTACAGCAGGAGCACCCTTGTGGTTTGTTCATGCACCCTGACTGGAAATTTATACGTCAGTCGCTGAGTGGCTGCGCGGTCTAAGGCGCCATGTCACGGATTGCATCGCCCCTCCTGCCGGAGGTTCGAGTCCTCCCTCTGGCTTGGGTGTGTGTGTGTTGTTCTTAGCATAGTGTGTAAGTCTAGGGACAGAAGACCTCGGCAGTTTGCTCCCTTAGGATTTCACAAACATCTGAACATCTGTACGTCAGTCTGGTGATTAGACCTGTTTTGCTGCCTTGCATGAACAGCCTTCCAGGGGGTGTTTTCCAACAGGATAACGCCCACATACCACTGCTGTAGCCCAACATGCTCTACAGAATGTCGACGCGATGCCTTGGCCTGCTCTATCACCAAATTTCTCTCCAGTCGAGCACAAATGGGACATGATCGGACGACAACTCCAGTGTCATTTTCAACCAGCAGAAGTGTCCCTGCATTGACCGACCAGTTGCAACAGGCGTGGAATTCCGTCTCACAAACTGACATCTGTCACCTGTACAACACAATGCATGCGGGTTTGCATACTTGCATGCAACATTCTGGTGATTACATGTTTATTTCACATTTGCAATGACTTATCTCGTGCTTACATAAAAATGTGATATTGCAATGTTAATCACTGAAATATGTTACCTAGACAAATGTATTTCCGAAATTTCATTACTCTACGTAAGTTATTGTTTGGTGTTGCGACGTTTTTTTGTCAGTATATTATGTTATTGAACTGTGTTTGTGTTGACAGTTCAGACTGTACAGGCACACCGGAAGCAACATTGTATAATGTGAACTGTACAGAAACATTTTATTTATTCTTGCTAAACTTATTCCGAAAATCAGACACTTCTGAAGTAGCTAATTAGGGCGCGTTGAAAAACGCGTCTTATAGTGATCACTGTTATTTCGAAGCTGCTACAGACACTAATGCAGCTAATGGGTTTAAAGAATGTGCGATTGAACCTTCTGATCGCCTTGTACTTAATGAGCATCACTTTGCTACGACTTAAACCAAAGATTGTGTTCTTTTTAAGGGCAATACTGAAACTGGAAAGGCTGTAGCACCTAAAGGGCAGATCTTTCTACTGAACCTCATACTTCTAAATGAGTTGCAAAGTCGCAGTAAGAAGCTGGTTCTTTGGCCTATTTGGCTGTGTTATCTAGGTTACAAGTTTCGCATGTGATGCAGGTTCACTGGTCACTTACACCTATTTTCTTTGAGCCCAACTAAATTGGTTCGCATCGACTCGCGTGCGCTCACGAGCATCCACGTGTGCTTAGCAGCACTCTTATCCACTGACACACTCACACATATACGGGGTGGTCCATTGATAGTGACTGGGCCAAATATCTTACGAAATAAGCATCAAACGAAAAAACTACCAGATGACGCTATGGTTGGCCCGCTAGATGGCGCTGCCATAGGTCAAAAGGATATCAGCTGCGTTTTTTAAAAATAGAAACCCCCATTTTTTATTACATATTCGTGTAGTACGTAAAGAAAATTGAATGTTTTAGTTGGACCATTGTGATAGATGTCGCTATAATAGTCAAAAACGCATAAGTACGTGGTATCACGTAACATTCGGCCAGTACGGACGGTATTTGCTTCGTGATACATTACCCGTATTAAAATGGACCGTTTACCAATTACGGAAAAGGTCGATATCGTGTTGATGTATGGCTATTGTGATCAAAATGCCCAACGGGCGTGTGCTATGTATGCTGCTCGGTATCCTGGACGACATCATCCTAGTGTCCGGACCGGTCGCCGGGTAGCTACGTTATTTAAGGAAACAGGAAGTGTTCAGCCACATGTGGAACGTCAACCACGACCTGCAACAAATGATGATGCCCAAGTAGGTGTTTTAGCTGCTTTCGCGGCTAATCCGCACATCAGTAGCAGACAAATTGCGTGAGAATCGGGAATCTCAAAAACGTCGGTGTTGAGAATGCTACATCTACATTAACATCGATTGCACCCGTACTATATTCCTATGCACCAGAAATTGCATGGCGACGACTTTGAACGTCGTGTACAGTTCTACCACTGGGCACAAGAGAAATTACGGGACGATGACAGATTTTTTGCAATTGTTCTATTTAGTGAAGATTTTTTGCAATTGTTCTATTTAGCGACGAAGCGTCATTCACCAACAGCGGTAACGTAAACCGGCATAATATGCACTATTGGGCAACGGAAAATCCACGATGGTTGCGACAGGTGGAACATCAGAGATCTTGGCGGTTAATGTATGGTGCGGCATTATGGGAGGAAGGATAATTGGCCCCTATTTTATCGATGGTAATGTATGCTGATTTCCTACGTAATGTTCTACCGATGTTACTACAAGATGTTTCACTGCATGACAGAATGGCGATGTACTTCCAACATGATGGATGTCCGGCACATAGCTCGCGTGCGGTTGAAGCGGTGTTGAATAACATATTTCATGACAGGTGGATTGGTCGTCAAAGCACTATACCATGGCCCGCACGTTCACCGGATCTGACGTTCCCTGGATTTCTTTCTGTGGAGAACGTTGAAGGATATTTGCTGTCGTGATCCACCGACAACGCCTGACAACATGCGTCAGCGCATTGTCAATGCATGTGCGAGCATAACGGAAGGCGAACTACTCGCTGTTGAGAGGAATGTCGTTACAGGTATTGCCAAATGCACTGAGGTTGAAGGACATCACGAACAATGGACCACCCTGTATACACACTGACACGCGCATATGTATAAGCACTGACATACTCACACATACACAGACAGTGATACACTCACAGATACAAACACACAGACACACAACACGAAAACTGCAATCACGATATACATGACATATAGACATAGACAGATATCAGTGGATGGAGCATTTCTCCAAATTTTTAACTCGGATTACAGGCGCTCAACATAGGCACCATCTGTAAAGAGGCGAACGTCAATATATGTATAAAATTAATTGAAGTCGACGCTATTGGCTTCGCTGCTACTGCCTGTTAAGATGCAATGACAGCAGCCTGCTTTGGAAACCTTTTCACTGGGTTACCTATCTGCATGCATGAACTAATTTGATACAACCGTACGGAGCGGATGATTTGTCAGCAAGTTCAGACATTTATGTCCACCAGCGGTGCGCTCTGCAGGTAACAGAAGTGGAGAGATACTATATTAACTGATATATGCCTGTATTCTGTACGTCTTCCGGTTTTCGCGCAGTCGCCTTCTGAAACCCTGGAGGTATGTATGGATATAACTATGATAATAGCTGGTATATTTGAAAATCTTTTTAGAAATAGCAACTCGGTTATAGAAGTTTATATAGAGCGTCCATTACTGACCAGATGAAACAGCAGTGGCTGACTTATGGTATTGTACATTGTGAGACAGGCAAAGACAGCCATTGGCATCGTCTTCTTTACCAGAGTCGCACGATGGAGATACCACCAAGTCAATTCAATGTAGATGTACCAAATGCAGCCGTAACACATCACAGGCGTGTTACGTAGCTTTCGTGAACAATGTGAGGCACTGATGTTTCCATTGCCAGTGGCAGTTTAATTTTGGCACAATATATGACTGTGCATTTTGATGACTTTCATCTTGTGTTCCACTTCCCTCTGAGTACTAGTTTGCTGAAGTTTAAAAGATCTACATCTAATGTGCGTGTATGTTCAGCCTCTGCTTCCTAGGCGACTTCTTTCACCAGTTTGTGTCTGCTGTTTCATTTGTACTGACGCCGCTTTGTGCCTTTGCTCAGCACGTGGTGTCACCCTGACTTCTAGATGTGAGCTTCAATACCAGGTCCACGATGTTGAATGTCACTGCATGATCCTTGCGTATCTGTGTAATCCGTTGGCTAATCTGGTATAAGAGTGGATTACTCTCTGATCATCCATACGCTTCTCAGCTTATGGAAGCGCTCGTTGTAGAGCTGTAAGCTCAGCTTTCATAATCGTTATTTAATTCCTTAGCTAGTAAGAATTTCTTGCCCCTGTAGCAACTGATATGCCAGTAAGCGTCTGTGTAGAAGGCCATTGGATTTCTGTTATTAGCTAGATACTCCAAATACTCCAACCGTATTTTCCAAATACACTCCTGGAAATTGAAATAAGAACACCGTGAATTCATTGTCCCAGGAAGGGGAAACTTTATCGACACATTCCTGGGGTCAGATACATCACATGATCACACTGACAGAACCACAGGCACATAGACACAGGCAACAGAGCATGCACAATGTCGGCACTAGTACAGTGTATATCCACCTTTCGCAGCAATGCAGGCTGCTATTCTCCCATGGAGACGATCGTAGAGATGCTGGATGTAGTCCTGTGGAACGGCTTGCCATGCCATTTCCACCTGGCGCCTCAGTTGGACCAGCGTTCGTGCTGGATGTGCAGACCGCGTGAGACGACGCTTCATCCAGTCCCAAACATGCTCAATAGGGGACAGATCCGGAGATCTTGCTGGCCAGGGTAGTTGACTTACACCTTCTAGAGCACGTTGGGTGGCACGGGATACATGCGGACGTGCATTGTCCTGTTGGAACAGCAAGTTCCCTTGCCGGTCTAGGAATGGTAGAACGATGGGTTCGATGACGGTTTGGATGTACCGTGCACTATTCAGTGTCCCCTCGACGATCACCAGTGGTGTACGGCCAGTGTAGGAGATCGCTCCCCACACCATGATGCCGGGTGTCGGCCCTGTGTGCCTCGGTCGTATGCAGTCCTGATTATGGCGCTCACCTGCACGGTGCCAAACACGCATACGACCATCATTGGCACCAAGGCAGAAGCGACTCTCATCGCTGAAGACGACACGTCTCCATTCGTCCCTCCATTCACGCCTGTCGCGACACCACTGGAGGCGGGCTGCACGATGTTGGGGCGTGAGCGGAAGACGGCCTAACGGTGTGCGGGACCGTAGCCCAGCTTCATGGAGACGGTTGCGAATGGTCCTCGCCGATACCCCAGGAGCAACGGTGTCCCTAATTTGCTGGGAAGTGGCGGTGCGGTCCCCTACGGCACTGCGTAGGATCCTACGGTCTTGGCGTGCATCCGTGCGTCGCTGCGGTCCGGTCCCAGGTCGACGGGCACGTGCACCTTCCGCCGACCACTGGCGACAACATCGATGTACTGTGGAGACCTCACGCCCCACGTGTTGAGCAATTCGGCGGTACATCCACCCGGCCTCCCGCATGCCCACTATACGCCCTCGCTCAAAGTCCGTCAACTGCACATACGGTTCACGTCCACGCTGTTGCGGCATGCTACCAGTGTTAAAGACTGCGATGGAGCTCCGTATGCCACGGCAAACTGGCTGACACTGACGGCGGCGGTGCACAAATGCTGCGCAGCTAGCGCCATTCGACGGCCAACACCGCGGTTCCTGTTGTGTCCGCTGTGCCGTGCGTGTGATCATTGCTTGTACAGCCCTCTCGCAGTGTCCGGAGCAAGTATGGTGGGTCTGACACACCGGTGTCAATGTGTTCTTTTTTCCATTTCCAGGAGTGTATAAGGGATGATCAGAGCGTTTCCGTTTGATGGCCGTACAGTCCAGAATCGGCATGCCAATCTGACAAAATCGCCATGAGCATTGAGGTAACCATCATAACGACGCACCACGTTGAAGATACCCGTCTAGTAAAGCACTGTGTCCTGCTGCGTGAAGAAGACCGTAACTGTCTACTGGACCGACTCGTCCGACGGGATTCGTCGACCGTTCAACCCCTTTCTTTAAGGGACCGAAAGCCTGATAGCAGCATGGGAGAAATAAAGACTATAGGGCGGGTGCTCGAATGTCTTCCACTTGAGTTGGCGTAACTTCTGAATTACATTTGCGATACAGGGACGCGAGTTATCATGAAGCAGCAGCAGCAGCCCTCGTCTCAGTTTTCCCTGTTATCGACAGACATGTTGCCTGATACACATTCTTCATTCTCTGATGATTGTCTACCAGTGTTTGTACTTCGTCAACCAGAAAAAGAATAACAGAATACTTTTCCTATTTTAGTGTATGGCTAGAGGACAAATGTAAGGATGTAGAGGCTTATCTCACTACGGATAAGATAGATACTGCCTACAGGAAAATTAAAGAGACCTTTGGAGGAAAGAGAACCACTTGTATGAATATCAAGAGCTCAGATGGAAACCCAGTTCTAATCAAAGAAGGGAAAGCAGAAAGGTGGAAGGAGTATATAGAGGGTCTATACAAGGGCGACGTACTTGAGGAAAATATTCTGGAAATGGAAGAGAATGTAGATGAACACGAAATGGGAGATACAATACTGCGTGAAGAGTTTTACAGAGCACTGAAAGACCTGAGTCGGATCAAGGCCCCGGGAGTAGACAACAGTCCATTAGAACTACTGACGGCCTTGGGAGAGCCAGTCCTGACAAAACTCTACCATCTGGTGAGCAAGATGAATGAGACAGGTGAAATACCCTCAGACTTCAAGAAGAATGTAATAATTCCAATCCCAAAGAAAGCAGGTGTTGACAGATGTGAAAATTACCGAACTATCAGTTTAGTAAGCCACAGCTGCAAAATACTAACGCGAATTCTTTACAGACGAATGGAAAAACTAGTAGAAGACAACCTTGGGGAAGATCAGTTTGGATTCCGTAGAAATATTGGAACACGTGAGGCAATACTGACCTTACGACTTATCTTAAAACAAAGATTAAGGAAAGGCAAACCTACGTTTCTAGCAGTTGCAGATTTAGAGAAAGCTTTTGACAATGTTGACTAGAATACTCTCTACCAAATTCTAAAGGTGGCAGGGGTAAAATACACGGAGCGAAAGGCTATTTACAATTTGTACAGAAAGTAGATGGCAGTTATAAGAGTAGAGGGACATGAAAGGGAAGCAGTGGTTGGGAAGGCAGTGAGACATGGTTGTTGCCTCTCCCCGATGTTATTCAATCTGTATATTGAGCAAGCAGTAAAGGAAACAAAAGAAAAGTTCGGAGTAGGTATTAAAATCCATGGAGAAGAAATAAAAACCTTGAGGTTTGCCGATGACATTGTAATTCTGTCAGAGACAGCAAAGGACTTGGAAGAGTAGTTGAACGGAATGGACAATGTCTTGAAAGGAGGATAGATGATGAACATCAACAAAAGCAAAACGAGGATAATGGAATGTAGTCGAATTAAGTCGAGTAATGCTGAGGGAATTAGATTAGGAAACAAGACACTTAAAGTAGTAAAGGAGTTCTGCTATTTGGGGAGCAAAATAACTGATGATGGTCGAAGTAGAGAGGATATAAAATGTTGACTGGCAATGGTAAGAAAAGCGTTTCTGAAGAAGAGAAATTTGTTAACATCGAGTATAGATTTAAATGTCAGGAAGTCTTTTTGAAAGTATTTGTATGGAGTGTAGCCATGTATGGAAGTGAAACATGGACGATAAATAGTTTAGACAAGAAGAGAATAGAAACTTTCGAAATGTGGTGCTACAGAAGAATGCTGAAGATTAGATGGGTAGATCACATAACTAATTAGGAGGTATTGAATAGAATTGGGTGAAGGGGAGTTTGTGGTACAACTTGATAAGAAGAAGGGATCGGTTGGTGGGACATGTTCTGAGACATCAAGGGATCACAAATGTAGCATTGGAGGGCAGTGTGGAGGGTAAAAATCATAGAGGGCGACCAAGAGATGAATACACTAAGCAGATTCAGAAGGATGTAGGTTGAAGTAAGTACTGGGAGATGAAGAAGCTTGCACAGGATAGAGTAGCATGGAGAGCTGCATCAAACCAGTCTCAGGACTGAAGACCACAACAACAACAGCGTATTTAGTAATAACGACGCCGTATTTCACGATTCCACTTTTACAGCATTCCACTTCGGAAGGACACGAATGTCACATTAATCCCTTGCCCACATGTTGTTGTTGTTGTGATCTTCAGTCCACAGAGTGGTTTGATGCAGCTCTCCATGCTACTCTATCCTGTGCAAGCTTCTTCATCTCCCAGTACCTACTGCAACCTACATCCTTCTGAATCTGCTTAGTGTATTCATTTCTTGGTCTCCCTCTACAACTTTTACCCTCCACGCTGGCCTCCAATGCTAAATATGTGATCCCTTGATGCCTCACAACATGTCCTACCAACCGACCACTTCGTCTAGTCAAGTTGTGCCACGAGCTCCTCACCAATTCTATTCGATACCTCCTCATTAGTTATGTGATCTACCCATCTAATCTTCAGCATTCTTCTGTAGCACCACATTTCGAAAGCTTCTATTCTCTTCTTGTCCAGACTATTTATCGTCCATGTTTCACTTCCATACATGGCTACACTCCATACAAATAATTTCAGAAACGAGTTCCTGACACTTAAATCTATACTCGATGTTAACAAATTTCTCTTCTTCAGAAACGCTTTCCTTGGCATTGCCAGTCTACATTTTATATCCTCTCTACTTCGAACATCATCAGTTATTTTGCTCCTCAAATAGCAAAACTCCTTTACTAGTGTAAGTGTCTCATTTCCTAATCTAATTCCCTCAGCAACACCCGACTTAATTCGACTACCTTCCATTATTCTCGTTTTGCGTTTGTTGATGTTCATTTTATATCCTCCTTTCAAGACACTGTCCATTTCGTTCAGCTGCTCTTCCAAGTCCTTTGCTGTCTCTGTCAGAATTACAATGTTATCGGCGAATCTCAAAGTTTTTATTTCTTCTCCATGGATTTTAATACCTACTCCGAACTTTTCTTTTGTTTCCTTTACTGCTTGCTCAATATACAGATTGAATAACATCGGGGAGAGATTACAATCCTGTCTCACTCCCTTCCCTTTCATGTCCCTCTACTCTTATAACTGTCATCTGGTTTCTGTACAAATTGTGAATAGCCTTTCGCTCCGTGTATTTTACCCCTGCCACCTTCAGAATTTGAACGTAGGTTTGCCTTTCCTTAATCTATCTTCTAAGATAAGTCGTAGGGTCAGTATTGCCTCACGTGTTCCAATATTTCTACGGAATCCAAACTGATCTTCCCCGAGGTCGGCTTCTACCAGTTGTTCCATTCGTCTGTAAGGAATTCGCGTTAGTATTTTGCAGCCGTGAGTTATTAAACTGATAGTTCGGTCATTTTCACATCTGTCAACACCTGCTTTCTTTGGGATTGGAATTATTATATTCTTCTCTCCCACATATCGCTGTTTATTACCCGCATCGGGATGTGCTATGTTGCATATGCGCCGCAGCAACGCTATGAAACGCAAGTTGTTTGATTATAGTTTCTTGTAAGGAACTTGATTACTTCTGTCCATAGATTATTATCAACTCACAACTGTTCTACTAGCAGTGCGTAAAACTTACACTACCAAAACAATTTATAGAAAACACATGGCAAATTTCGACACGATAACCTCCAGTTACACATTTAATCGGAACGCTACACATAATATAGAACCGTGAAACAGGCACGTAGTCTGATTGTTAGACGGTTATGAGAAAAGCAGTCCGAATATACTCAAGCACATGTATTCAGTATAATTACATAGAATACATGACTGATCACATTTATTCAATTAACGGTACAATATTCGATGTATGTTACCAATACCCCTTCCGCAGTCTTTTTCAGAAAGTTTACATCAAAAATGATTATTCCGACCGCATGGTAATGTGCTAAAAATGAATCTTGGATAATGAAAAGCTCCCGACCAAGATTTTCGGAAATTTCATCACGCATGGTTTTTATACGAAACTTCAGTTGTCCACATGTATGCGGTTAGTCTACAGTTTACACTTAAGGTTTAGCAGAGGTTTCATGGAACCACCTTCAGTCTTTTCTCGACCGTTCATCACTCGAACAGCATGTGGGGAAAAATTAACTCACACAACTTTCCGCGCGGACACTCATTTCTCTTATTTTATTAAGATCGTTGTTTCTCCCTCTGTAGATAGGAATAGACATAGTCTTTAATATTTAGACGTGGTGATTTAAGTTTCGTTAAAAGACTTCACCACAGCAAGAAACACTTTGTCTTAACGATTGTCACCCCAAGTCACTTATCATATCCGTGACAATCTTTCCTCTCTATTTCGCGATAATACAAAACGATCTCCCCCCTCCCCTTTTAGTTTTACGAGCGAGATGGCGCATTGGTTGGTATACTGGACTCGCATTAGAGAGAACGACGGTTCAAATCAGTCACCGTAGATCCAGATTGAGGTTTTCAGTCATTTCCCTAAATCGCCCCAGGCAAATGGCGGAATGGTACATTTCAACGGATACGGCCGATTTCCTCCCCCATCCTTGATATATCGAGCTTGTGCTCCGTCTCTACTGACTTCGATGTCGTTGGGGCTTTGAACCCGAATTCTACTCCATTTTTGTTTGTACCTTTTCGGTATCCTCTGACGACCCTATCTGGTAAGGATCATATACTGTGCATTAATACTCAAGAATACAATGGACAAGTGTAATGTAGCCAATCTCTTTAGCAGATTATGTCCATCTTCTAAGTGTTCCGCGAATGACACGTAGACTTTATTTCGCCTTCCCCCACAACATTTTCTGCGTGATGCTTTCAATTTACACTACTGGCCATTAAAATTGCTACGGCAAGAAGAAATGCAGATGATAAACGGGTATTCATTGGACAAATATATTATACTAGGACATGTGATTACATTTTCTCGCAATTTGGGTGCATAGATCCTGAGAAATCAGTACCCAGAACAACCACTTGTGGCCGTAATAACGACCTTGATACGCCTGGGCATTGAGTCAAACAGAGCTTGGATGGCATGTACAGGTACAGCTGCCCATGCAGCTTCAACACGATACCACAGTTCTTCAAGAGTAGTGACTGGCGTATTGTGACGAGCCAGTTGCTCGGCCACCATTGACCAGACATTTTCAATTGGTGAGAGATCTGGAGAATGTGGTGGCCAAGGCAGCAGTCGAACATCTTCTGTATCCAGAAAGGCCCGTAAAGGACCTGCAACATGTGGTCGTGCATTATCCTGCTGAAATGTAGGGCCTCGGAGGGATCGAATGAAGGGTAGAGCCACGGGTCGTAACAAATCTGAAATGTAACGTCCACTGTTCAAAGTGCCGTTAATGCGAACAAGAGGTAATCGAGACTTGTAACCAATGGCACCCCATACCATAACGCCGGGTGATACGCCAGTATGACGATGACGAATACACGCTTCCAATGTGCGTTCACCGCGATGTCGCCAAACACGGATGCGACCGTCATGATGGTGTAAACAGAAGGTGGATTTATCCGAAAACATGAGGTTTTGGTATTCGTGCACCCAGGTTCGTCGTTGAGCACACCATAGCAGGCGCTCCTGTCGGCCATGCAGCATCAAGGGTAACCGCAGCCATGGTCTCCGAGCTGATAGTCGATGCTGCTGCAAACGTCGAACTGTTCGTGGAGATGGTTGTTGTCTTGCAAACGTCCCCATCTGTTGACTCAGGGATCGAGACGTGGCTGCACGATCCGTTATAGCCATGCGGATAAGATGCCTGTTATCTCGACTGCTAGTGATACGAGGCCGTTGGGATCCAGCACGGCGTTCCGTATTACCCTCCTGAACCCGCCTATTCCATATTCTGCTAACAGTCATTAGATCTCGACCAACGCGAGCAGCAACGTCGCTATACTATAAACCGCAATCGCGATAGGCTACAATCCGACCTTTATCAAAGTCGGAAAAGTGATGGTACGTATTTCTCCCCCTTACAAGAGGCATCACAACAACGTGTCACCAGGCAACGCCGGTCAACTGCTGTATGTGTAAGTTTTCCTCATGTCAGCACGTTGTAGGTGTCGCCACCGGCGCCAACCTTACGTGAATGCTCTGAAAATCTAACCTGTTTATATCACAGCATCTTCTTCCTGTCGGTTAAATTTCGTGTCTGTAGCACGTCATCTTCGTGGTGTAGCAATTTTAATGGCCAGTAGTGTAATTAGCTCGTACTTGTGATCTCCACGTATGTAGCTGAAACTACGAAATTTAAAATAGCGTGATTTATTGTTTAACCGAAACTTAACGGAATTTTTATAGCATACACGTGTAGAATCTCACGTTTTCTTTACTTAGGGTCAACTGCCACTTCTCGCACCATTCATATTTCTTGTCTAAATTATTACGCAGTTCGTTCTGATCTTGCGATAATTGTGTTAGATTGTAATCCAGCTGGATCATGGAACCATATGGTCGACCATATCGAGTATTTAGTTGGATCCTGTGAGCCCAGTTAAGAGAGAGGTAACTTCTGCAGTCAATATCGAGTCAGTTCCCTACTTTTATTCAGTGGCGTAGCAATTGCCCCTGCCAGAAGAATGTTGGTGTATCCAGTAAGTTGGACTGAAAACAGCAGTCTGAAATAACAATCCTCTCTCAATCATGTAATCGTTTGTAAGTTCCCGCTGCAAGAAGTAAAGTTTTATGTTGATTTCTGTGCTTTAACGATTATGTGGACGTATAAAAATGTTGTAAATGCTGTGACTAAAGTCACACCAAGAAGTTCCGTAAGTGTAGGGAGTGAGTGCGCAGCCACGTGGTACGGAGGGCTAACAGAAGTCAACGAGAAACAAGTCTGCGTCCCTCGTCACACTAGGAACAGAAAATGTGACTCACCTGGGAAAGACTATGCAGCTTATGGTTCTACGCAGAATATGGATCTATCTGAAACACAAGCAGACGTAGAGTGGCCAACTCCATGTCTAAGCTACATAAATCACGAAACAGAAAATATGTTGCACAGGAAATGGAAGCACAAGTCCCCGTCGACACTAGCCACAAATTGGCGTCATGCCTTGCGTGGCGTTAGAAACTTGGGATGACACTATCAGGGAGAGGAGTGTCACATTTTGACAACGTTCCAGCACAATTTACTACAGAATTTATTGAGAATGAGCATCTTGACTTCCTGAATTTCATAGACGACATGACACTGCAGAATAGATTAGAGACAGCGGTTGCAAAGGGACTTAGAATACAATCTCTTAAATGGGTAATAACCCAGAAAGAGATGGGTTGCATGATAAATGGAGCAACAGAAGTTTTGTGTAAGTGAAGCTGAACATTCAGGTAGCTTCAGCAGAGATAATATAACTCATAATGACCTGTCCTCAAGACAAGGAGGCAATTCTTCACGTGCGAAACCATACCAGATGAAGTTTGTGAACTTAGATCAAGGAAAGACCTTGTGGGGAACACCTGCACCAGACCAAGCTGCAAGAGCTGGTGGCAGAAGAGATGTTCCTGGTGCAACAACGCCTGCAACACGAAGCTTTCCGTCTTGACGCTTTGTAAAAGCGTATGAACTCGTTTTCTTTGACCCAACTCTCCCCTCTCTGAAGTGCTTTGTTTACACTCGAAACACATAAAAGGATGATGTGCTACAGATAAATGATGCTCGCAGTAAACTGGGAGGAGGTGGAGATTAGTGTTTAACGTCCCGTCGACAACGAGGTCATTAGAGACGGAGCGCAAGCTCGGGTGAGGGAAGGATGGGGAAGGAAATCGGCCGTGCCCTTTCGAAGGAACCATCCCGGCATTTGCCTGTAGCGATTTAGGGAAATCACGGAAATCCTAAATCAGGATGGCCGGAGACTGGATTGAACCGTCGTCCTCCCGAATGCGAGTCCAGTGAGTAAACTGGGAATGACTAATACTGACGAGCTGATGGTGGAATTAAAAAACAAATCTCGCTAAAAAAAAGAAAAGTGTTGATATAAGCTGTTTATAGGAACCATACTGTAGAAACAATAAGCTGTTACATTTTCCTGTGGATATGGTAACAGCTACTGGTCACAATGAGGCAATGTCAGCCATTGCGTTACAATTAGGATATGCATTGTGACAAAGGTGGCACAGCTGTGTGACAAGCACATGTTCACAGTACAAGGACGCGCAGGCAAAGTGGGATGAAGTAATCGTATAACAACCAGTATTCTCATCACATCGTACCGTATGTAGATTAACTCAGTGAAGTTGTTCTGTATGGATGCGGTGCGCGTTTCCTTGTGCTAACAAATGCGAATGTAAAATCCTTTCTGTGGCACATTAGGCAAACTGAAGAACGAGGTGAGATACTAGACGACACAATACAGGAACTGGGCCTTATTGTTTTAAATCTACAAGGCCACCCGAGTATGTTCGAGAGATGAGTAGGTGTAGCTACTAGCATAGATGTCACTTTAGCAAATCGCATGGCAGTAGCTAAGATTAAGAACTGGCAAGTGCTCCAGTAACTAACATCCTGTAACCGTAATGCATTTCTAATCGAAGGGGGAAATGACAATAACACAGGGAGACAAGCAGAGGAAAGCAGGAGTAGTAGGGTACTGGGGCTCCTGGTGCAATTTTGCCAAATTGGTGGCGGTGTTGGTGGGCCCTCTGTAAAACATGAGGAGTGGGAGGCACCTGTGGTCGAGTGGGAGCAGGCGGCGAAAGACTTCCCAGGCGGCCGTACGTAAGGCCTTCCCGGTTTGTCTGACAAACAGATGCTGTTGCTTGTCCTGTTTCAGAGGAAACCACTCAGTCTGCAAGATCCCGGCAAACACAGGGTGTCGGATTATTGGTAGTTGGGAGCTCCAACGTTAGGCGCGTTATGAGGCCCCTTAGGGACTTGGCTGACAAGAAGGGAAAGAAAACCAATGTTCACTCCGTGTGCATATTGGGTTGAGTCATTCCAGATGTGGAAAGAGTCCTCGCGTGAACTGATATTCTGAGATTTTTGCCTCAAATTTTGTTATGTCCTGAATCTTACTGGGAAACTAGATAGTGTCAAAGTTATAACAGCCACGAATGTTAAGGTCTATTCTGTATCAAGATATGAGCTCTGTACCCTATTTTTCTTTCGGAAGCCACGATTTACCATGCAAAACAAGCATTAGCCTTTCCATTTTGGACATTTTGGACATTAATGCATGTCTCCTTTCAGCTATATCCTTAGGAAATTTGATATAACTGGACCCTTCATTTAACAGACCATAGACATAAATATACACTCCTGGAAATTGAAATAAGAACACCGTGAATTCATTGTCCCAGGAAGGGGAAACTTTATTGACACATTCCTGGGGTCAGATACATCACATGATCACACTGACAGAACCACAGGCACATAGACACAGGCAACAGAGCATGCACAATGTCGGCACTAGTACAGTGTATATCCACCTTTCGCAGCAATGCAGGCTGCTATTCTCCCATGGAGACGATCGTAGAGATGCTGGATGTAGTCCTGTGGAACGGCTTGCCATGCCATTTCCACCTGGCGCCTCAGTTGGACCAGCGTTCGTGCTGGACGTGCAGACCGCGTGAGACGACGCTTCATCCAGTCCCAAACATGCTCAATGGGGGACAGATCCGGAGATCTTGCTGGCCAGGGTAGTTGACTTACACCTTCTAGAGCACGTTGGGTGGCACGGGATACATGCGGACGTGCATTGTCCTGTTGGAACAGCAAGTTCCCTTGCCGGTCTAGGAATGGTAGAACGATGGGTTCGATGACGGTTTGGATGTACCGTGCACTATTCAGTATCCCCTCGACGATCACCAGTGGTGTACGGCCAGTGTAGGAGATCGCTCTCCACACCATGATGCCGGGTGTTGGCCCTGTGTGCCTCGGTCGTATGCAGTCCTGATTGTGGCGCTCACCTGCACGGCGCCAAACACGCATACGACCATAATTGGCACCAAGGCAGAAGCGACTCTCATCGCTGAAGACGACACGTCTCCATTCGTCCCTCCATTCACGCCTGTCGCGACACCACTGGAGGCGGGCTGCACGATGTTGGGGCGTGAGCGGAAGACGGCCTAACGGTGTGCGGGACTGTAGCCCAGCTTCATGGAGACGGTTGCGAATGGTCCTTGCCGATACCCCAGGAGCAACAGTGTCCCTAATTTGCTGGGAAGTGGCGGTGCGGTCCCCTACGGCACTGCGTAGGATCCTACGGTCTTGGCGTGCATCCTTGCGTCGCTGCGGTCCGGTCCCAGGTCGACGGGCACGTGCACCTTCCGCCGACCACTGGCGACAACATCGATGTACTGTGGAGACCTCACGCCCCACGTGTTGAGCAATTCGGCGGTACGTCCACCCGGCCTCCCGCATGCCCACTATACGCCCTCGCTCAAAGTCCGTCAACTGCACATACGGTTCACGTCCACGCTGTCGCGGCATGCTACCAGTGTTAAAGACTGCGGTGGAGCTCCGTATGCCACGGCAAACTGGCTGACACTGACGGCGGCGGTGCACAAATGCTGCGCAGCTAGCGCCATTCGACGGCCAACACCGCGGTTCCTGGTGTGTCCGCTGTGCCGTGCGTGTGATCATTGCTTGTACAGCCCTCTCGCAGTGTCCGGAGCAAGTATGGTGGGTCTGACACACCGGTGTCAATGTGTTCTTTTTTCCATTTCCAGGAGTGTAGATGTCGAGGTGTGGTATTTGGCCGAGTGGTTAAGCTGACCCTCTTACTTCCATCTCGGAAAACTGGGCCAGTATAGCACCCTAGGTGGGCTCACGATACCACTTGGCGATTGATAGCGATTAATACAGTAGTGCAAGCCTTTCTGCTCAACAGCACCATGCTGCTTGGGAAGGTGAGTCAAACATACAGCAGAGTACTGCGTTACATTTAATGGCATAAATCTTGGATCATCTAGGGCTTTGAGGAGCTCTGCCTCCAGCACATAGGCATGCTTCTAGAAACCTGACTGGGTTGCAATACCTCCCCGGGGGATCATCTATTCTGATGAACGAGATATGCCCCTCAAAGGCCCTATCAACCAACAACCGCCGAGTATTCTAGAGGAGTCACGACACTGCAAATCTGATGTCCTTCACTATCACTGCTACGGTCGCAGGCTCGAATCCTGCCTCTGGCATGGATGTGTGTGATGTCCTTAGGTTCTACATCTACATTTATACTCCGCAAGCCATCCAACGGCGTGTCGCGGAGGGCACTTTACGTGCCACTGTCATTACCTCCCTTTCCTGTTCCAGTTGCGTATGGTTCGCGGGAAGAACGACTGTCTGAAAGCCTCCGTGCGCGCTCGAATCTCTCTAATTTTACATTCGTGATCTCCTCGGGAGGTATAAGTAGGGGGAAGCAATGTATTCGATACCTCATCCAGAAACGCACCCTCTCGAAACCTGGACAGCAAGCTACACCGGGATGCAGAGCGCCTCTCTTGCAGAGTCTGCCACTTGAGTTTGTTAAACATCTCCGTAACGCTATCTCGGTTACCAAATAACCCTGTGACGAAACGCGCCGCTCTTCTTTGGATCTTCTCTATCTCCTCCGTCAACCCGATCTGGTACGGATCCCACACTGATGAGCAATACTCAAGTATAGGTCGAACGAGTGTTTTGTAAGCCACCTCCTTTGTTGATGGACTACATAGTGCGGAACTGTATCGAGCGCCTTCCGGAAGCCAAGGAAAATTGCATCTACCTGGGAGCCTTTATCTAATATTTTCTGCGTCTCATGAACAAATAAAGCGAGTTGGGTCTCACATGATCTCTGTTTCCGGAATCCATGTTGATTCCTACAGAGTAGATTCTGGGTTTCCAGAAACGACATGATACGCGAGCAAAAAACATGTTCTAAAGTTCTACAACAGATCGATGTCAGAGATATAGGCCTATAATTTTGCGCATCTGCTCGACGACCCTTCTTGAAGACTGGAACTACCTGTGCTCTTTTCCAATCATTTGGAACCTTCCGTTCCTCTAGAGACCTGTGGTACACGGCTGGTAGCGCACTACTGCTAGCCACAGGTTCATTATCATTTACACTACAAATAGGAGACTACTGTGTCCACCTGGTGAATGATGGCTTTGGGGGCAGGTGCCCTCTGCGGTGAGGGGAATGTGGCCAGGCACACATACCTTTCGCTGCCAGCGAGGGCGAGCAGCTGGAGACGGAGTATGAGGAGGTGGCGGCAGTGAGCTTCTGTGGGAGCATCCAGGCTATGAAGAAGGCGCTCATTGATGCTGCTGCAAGCTGGAGCCTTCACCATCGCCAGCCTGGTGAGTGGATTGTTGCTCTGACTGAATCACCCATGGATGCCAGAGAATATGCGATGGTGCGGGAGCCACGACTGCAGCGACGGAAGCTGCTTCCGCCACCTCTCGCGTAGCCACGAGTGGCGCTTTGCACGCCGGTACGCGTCACTCGGGTGTATGTTTGTTGCCAACCCTCATTACCACCGCTCTAGGTGCACATGCCACAGCTAGCTGGTGGCGGTGTTGGTGGGACCTCTAACACATGAATAACGGAAAAAAAGTATAGTGATCAAGATTTTTAAAATATAAGCTGTAAACAAATAACAACAAGTACATCAGCATTCCAAAATAATAATTTTACTGGGTGATCAAAAAGTCTGTATAAATTAGAAAACTGAATAAATCACGGAATAATGTAGATAGAGAGGTACAAATTAGCACACATGCTTGGAATGACATAGGGTTTTACTAGAACCAAAAAAATACAAACGTTCAAAAAATGTCCGACAGATGGTGCTTCATCTGATCAGAATTGCAATAATTAGCATAACAAAGTAAGACAAAGCAAAGATGATGTTCTTTACAGGAAATGCTCAATATGTCCACCATCATTCCTCAACAATAGCTGTAGTCGAGGAATAATGTTGTAAACAGCACTGTGAAGCATGTCCGGAGTTATGGTGAGGCATTGGCGACGGATGTTGTCTTTAAGCATCCCTAGAGATGTCGGTCGATCACGATACACTTGCGACTTCAGGTCACCCCAAAGCCAATAATCGCACGGACTGAGGTCTGGGGACCTGGGAGGCCAAGCATGACGAAAGTGGCGGCTGAGCACACGATCATCACCAAACGACGCGCGCAAGAGATCTTTCACGCGTCTAGCAATATGGTTCTTTTTGTTCTAATAAAACCCCATGTCATTCCAAGCATGTGTGTCAATTTTTACCTCTCTATCTACATTATTCCGTAGTTTATTAAGTTTTCAAATTTATACTGACTTTTTGATCACCCAATATGTTGTAACAATGACAGTTGCCTTATAATCACCTTTTACACTCTGGGTCCCAGGATTGATCAGTACAGGCGATCTTTCTGCCAGTTCACCCACCCAATAAAATATTTCCTCTTCCTCATCCAAAAGGGCGAGATGGCTCTCCCTTTCAGCAGCTGCCACCTCATGCACCCACTCTGCTATTTCTCCCTCGCCACAATTTTTGTTGTGCAGCCACTGATCCATCTCATAGAAGTCGTCTACAACAAGATACTTATTTATAGGAAATAACAAAAAAAATCTGTACTGAATTTGCCTACAGCGAGATACTGATTAACTACAACAAAAAAAAAGTTCAAATGTCCGACATATGGCGCTTCATCTGATCAGAATTGCAATAATTAGCATAACAAAGTAAGACCAAGCAAAGATGATGTTCTTTACAGGAAATGCTCAATATGTCCACCATCATTCCTCAACAATAGCTGTAGTCGAGGAATAATGTTGTAAACAGCACTGTGAAGCATGTCCGGAGTTATGGTGAGGCATTGGCGTCGGATGTTGTCTTTCAGCATCCCTAGAGATGTCGGTCGATGACGATACACTTGCGACTTGGCTCTCCCTTGGCGAGATGGCTCTCCCTTTCAGCAGCTGCCACCTCATGCACCCACTCTGCTATTTCTCCCTCGCCACAATTTTTGTTGTGCAGCCACTGATCCATCTCATAGAAGTCGTCTACAACAAGATACTTATTTATAGGAAATAACAAAAAAAATCTGTACTGAATTTGCCTACAGCGAGATACTGATTAACTACAAAAAAAAAAAAAAGTTCACACCAGAGGGGAGTGATGAATCCTGGTCATCATTCTCGAAAAGTACCCCTGCTAGATTCTCATCCTCCTCTTGCTAAATACCAACATCTTCAACAATGAAGAATATATGCCTCACACAACTGTATGCGATGAAAAAAATGTCTAACAGGAATATATTACAAATATATTTACACCTTTGCTGCCTTTTGGCTTCCAGCAGCCTCTCAGTGTACGTCAGTTGACACTACAATGCAGCAACAGCGAGATCAAAACTTTTATGATCAACTGTCACAATCTGAGTACATTCGGAGTTGTTTTCTGAAGATGTAATTCTTACACAGAATTTGGAGATGTACTTACATGATGGTAGCACAACCTCCTCGGCTTGCTGGAAACTTCCACCACGCAGCTGCTGCTGCCCTACTGTCAGAACAATAGTAGAAAAGTTATAAGCACTTGTTACGATTTGACTACTTTAAGAAATGTTTTCTGAACATGTAAACTATCACACACAGCACTTTTTGGGTGTACTTATATTATGGTGGAACAATTTCTTCGGCTTGCTGGCGACTTTCAGCTTACAGCTGATGTTCTAATTCAGTCAGCATTGAATGCTTCAACAGCAAGGGAAAAAAAAATGAATTTTTATAACCAGTTTTTACGAAAATGTATCAATCTCCAAAAATTGAGTACTGTGCTATGAAATTTAATAACTGACGCAATTCGAACTCATAATTTTTTTATAAACCCTTGTATTGCATCGTACTGTATGTAAATCGGGGACGTAGAAACGACGGAGAGGCTCCGTCCCGCCGCAGCCGCAGTGGTCCACAACCACACGACGAGTACCGCAATCCACTTCACCCCTCCGGTGCCCCACACCGAACCCAGGGGTTATTGTGCGGTTCGGACCCCGGTGCCCCCCCCCACCCCCCAGGGAACGCCTCACACGAGACGAGTGTAACCCCTATGTTTGCGTGGTAGAGTAATGGTAGTGTACGCGTACGTGGAGAACGTGTTTGCGTAGCAATCGCCAACATAGTGTAACTGAGGTGGAATAAGGGGAACCAGCCCGCATTCGCCGAGGAAGATGGAAAACCACCTAAAAACCATCCACAGACTGGCCGGTTCACCGGACCTCGACACGAAGCCGCAGGGCGGATTCGCGCCGGGGAACAGGCGCTCCTTCCCGCCCGGAAAGCCTTGCGTTAGACCGCACGGCCAACCGGGCGGGCTTATAAGCCCTTACATGGCAATTGCCCCAAGTTTGGCCATTTCCCATCACTACTGACGCAGGCATCGCTACTTGCTGACCATTTCATGTTGTGAGAATCTGCATGGACGCAACTAGGCACTGTCAAAAACTGATCATCGTTGTGGCGCGTGTTAGGTTTTATATAACTTCAGACTCCACTCTCTAGTTTGCAGAGGACCAATAGAAACTCAGAACGGCGTACCATGAAGTTATAACTTGCCTTGTTTTTCTTGTAGCAGGCTTGGTGCAGGTGGCTGCTGTGAGGGAGAAAAAAATTATGGGACAAACAGGCAGCTATCGGAAATATGCTTTGTTTGCTGGCAAGTGACTGCATGGAGCTGGGAAACTGGACGGATTTGCTGTCTTTAGACTAACAGATAGCCTTCTGAAACCGACTGCATCCCTCAAAACACAAGTTGTTGTTCGTCAGCTGACAGCTGTGGGAGGAAGATGCTAACCTTCGAAAACAAATCTATTGTTTGGGGTAGATGCCCACCGCCGTGCAGCGCACCTGGGGAATGGCAGCTCATATTACAGTCATCTGGCGATTTCTCTTTGACCGCTGGCTGGCCGCTCCAGTCATCCCCTGTGGCGCTGAGCGGTAATAGAGGGCGTGGAGGCTGGATGGGAGGCAGTAGGAAGATCTGGTAACGTGATTTTTGAAAGGCGAGGCAGCTGTGGTCCAGCCCGTAATTTTGTTCTGACAACTGGGCAGCCTGAGAGAGAGAGAATCCTCACCTGACAGTAACAGTCGCGTGGCGCGCCACATGCACCCTTTGGAGCGACCGCAGTGTATGATGTGATAAGAAGATAAATAAGGTTATCCCTGTCCTTCGAAACACAAATGCGTAATTTCCCAATTTCCAGCGACTGCTACGGTCGCAGGTTCGAATCCTGCCTCGGGCATTGATGTGTGTGATGTCCTTAGGTTAGTTAGGTTTAAGTAGTTCTAAGTTCTAGGGGACTGATGGGCTCAGAGCCATTTGAACCACTTTGAACCCGATTTCCCGTCATCTGAATTTTTTCCGATTTCTGCTTCCTATCCTCATTTTATAAACAATTTTCACCAACAATTTACGTTAATATTACGTCCTATGAATCGACAATTGTATTTAACAGTGAAATTCAGAAATTACCGCCAAAATTCGAACTTCCCGCAAAAATTCGAAATTTCCACCAATATAGTAGACGGAGGAGGGGGAGGGGTCGGGTGGGGAGGGGGGGAGGGGGCGTTGGCCAGGACGGGGACTCATGTGCCGGATGGAGAAAACATATGATCAATTTGAATATAAATTTAATAAATCCCAATACCGTACTACTAACAAGATTCGCTTGGACATCAAGAAAACGGATTGTGATGACTTAGTTGCCTACTTGCAGCATTCTCAATGGGTTCGCTTCTGATACGTGTGGAACTGGGTACGCAGCTACTATCTAACTCTTGCAAAGAGCACAAGGCATTTATATTCCCAAGAAAAACGTAAACAGTCAGGCTACAAATCCTGGAGCCCAGAATTCTCCAAGCTAAGGCGAAGGGCGATATCAACAAGAACTCATCAACGTGCTGTAGGGCAATCAGGGCGCTGTGCTAGGATCCATGAAAACGCGGCAATTAAGATGCTCTACAAAACATCGCTTCAAGAAACTAAAAGAATAAACTGGGAGAAATTTCTGCGAAGGCGATTACAATCTGGAATATGGGGAGGACCGTTTAGATTAGTGACTGACAAGGGTAAGGCGCCTACTGATATGTCCACAATTTGTGAAGAGGATGGCTCAATGACTGCTAGATGGAGGGAGTCAGCAAAAATCTGCTAGCCGCCCTGCTCCCTGATAACATACACATAGCTACTGAAATATAAGCACAGCTTAGAAGTGAACTAGATAACGAATACGACAATAAGATGTTGGTGATAACGCCTATCGCATTTTCCAAGCTCAGAACTGGAAAGTCACTTGGTTCGGATGGCGTCCACCCTGAGGTTCTGCGGGTGGCAGGTCCTTTAATAGTGCCCTATTTTACAGCATTACTAAACGAGGTGTTGCGAAGGGGAAGGATCTCGGCGATATGGAAAACAGATATGGCAGTAGTGATTAAAAAGGGAAAGGATAAAGATCCAGCATCATCGAAAAACTATAGATCTATTTGCATATTAAATGTCTTGGCCACATTTCAGGAATGTCTGTTCTGTGATCGGTTGCATGCGCACAGAGAGCTGTTGGGACTAAAAAAGGAGGTCTATAGATGATGCAGTTTATAGAGCTCTTCACTTTGTAGAAAATTCAACAACGAAGTATGCACCGCGTTCATGATTAACATCGCAGGTGCATTCGACAATCTTTGGTGGCCAGCGCTGGTCGCACGCATTCGAGATCTCAGAGTCCCCAAATATCTGTATGAGAGCTTTGCAGATTATTTTAGAGGACGTAGCGTTCAATGTCTTGCGGGCCAGAGCAAGGTAATTTAAACGGTTACCAATGGTTGTCCTCAAGGCTCCGTAAGTGGTCCACTGTTCTGGCATTTTAGTATTGAACCTCTATTACCTCTTTTAGACGTGGCAGATGCTACTGAAGGAGCTGTTTCGTACGCAGATAAGATCCTAGTAGTTGTGTCTGCAGACTCCAGGGCGGGGCTTGAGGTAAAGACCAATGATGTGATTCCTCAGATGCAGCATTGTTGCAAGAGCAGCAAACTTACAATAGCTGTTGATAAAACCACATACAGACTTCTGAAGGGAAGAATTCCCAGAAATCCTTCTCCGAGGCTGTGAAACGGAGCACTGTTTGTAGATTCGAAGTTTGAAACTTAAACAGTGGCAACTATTTATTCACAACCGATACTAAAGAGTTACATGTTTATACCTGTTACTGTCCTTCAAAGTAGTAACCAGCGTTGTGTAGAATCCGTTATCAGCGATGTGGAAGGCGTAGTATACCGTTAGCAGAGCCTGTTCTGTTGATGGTGCGAATGGAGCGGTCTGAAGTTATCCCAACGCATTACGTTCCTCCACGGCAGCCCGTCAATGCACAGTATTACTGTTCGTTTTTGGAGCCTCACCTGCGACCAGCTTTGCGAAAGAAGCGGCGATGCTTTCTGCGCAACACACCCATCATTTTGCACGACAATGCGCGGGCGCATACTGTGGCTGCTCTGTTCGGTCGATGAAATTCGGAAGTACTGTACCATCCACCATACTCCCCGGACATATGTCCTTGTGGCTTTGATTTGATTCCGAAGATGAAGGAACCACTTCGCAGCATTCGCTTCAGAACTGTTCCAGAGATTCGACAGGCAGTAGACCGCTCCATTCGCACCATCAACAGAACAGGCTCTGCTAACAGTGTACTACGCCTTCCACATCGCTGGCAACGGGTTCTACTCAATGCTGGTGACTACTTTAAAGGATAGTAACAGGTGCAAACATGTTCAAAAAATGGTTCAAATGGCTCTGAGCACTATGGGACTCAACTGCTGTGGTCATCAGTCCCCTAGAACTTAGAACTACTTAAACCTAACTAACCTAAGGACAACACACACATCCATGCCCGAGGCAGGATTCGAACCTGCGACCGTAGCAGTCGCACGGTTCCGGACTGCGCGCCTAGAACCGCGAGACCACCGCGGCCGGCGTGCAAACATGTAACTCTTTTGTATCGGTCATGAATAAATAGTTACCACTATTTAAGTTCCTATCCTCGTATTTAGGTATTCTTCTAGACGAGAAAATAAACTTGCTAGAATACGCAAAATCTGTTACGTTACTCAGAAAGCGGCCAAAATTATGCATAAGATTGCCTGTGCTTGCACTGCTGACTATCAATTACCATTGCATGTTGTGCGTTCATATCACAAAGCTATCTTCAACGCCGTTGTGGGCTTCGCTACCAACTTCTGGGCAAATCGCCTCAGACCGGCAGCTACAAAACAATACTGCGACGAATCCAGCGGAGCGTGCTTCTGAGGCTCACCGGTGCCTTTCGCATTATACCTGTATACTGGTGCCTTTCGCATTACACCTGTTTACTGGTGATCCGATGGATATCGTGGTACGTTACAGGGCAGCGCTGTATTGGTTGGCGCGTGAACGATATGATCGCGTGTACGAGATCGCAGGAACGCTTATTACTGATAAAAGACTTTTACCAACCTGGAAGTTAGATGAACGGCGGTCTGATTGGGACACTAGGAACACTGCAATCCTCTAACTGCGCGACATTGCCCCTACTCGAGGCACAGTGCACCTATTAACAGGTGGCAGGTATATCCCAAATATCTGCATCGAGTGGAGTGTAGTAAGGCACCAATCTGTGAATGTGGAGACGAAGGTTCCGCTGATCATGTCGTTCTCAGATAGAGAGAGACTGCAGATGATTAGACCGCGATCTGCAAACGATTGTAGGAGACCAAAACTAGTGGACTAAGGTCAGCATGTTCAAATAACTTACGGGTTTGCTGCCGGGTGACGTCGTCGAACACCGCCGATATTTCGACAGGAGCACACCCTGCCATTCTCAAGGCACAAATGCAAGGAAGAAAAAATGTGCAAGCAAATTTAATACCTCGGTTCATAGAGGAGAAACAAGGAAGATACCACACACAGAACAAGTGTCAACACAACCAAAGATAACCAACATCGGAAATATTGATGGTTACTATTAATCAACAGATGAGGTAGCACTAATTTTCAAATGGTTCAAATGGCTCTGAGCACTATGGGACTCAACTGCTGAGGTCATTAGTCCCCTGGAACTTAGAACTAGTTAAACCTAACTAACCTAAGGACATCACAAACATCCATGCCCGAGGCAGGATTCGAACCTGCGACCGTAGCGGTCTTGCGGTTCCAGACTGCAGCGCCTTTAACCGCACGGCCACTTCGGCCGGCCAGCACTAATTTTGTCCCTCTGTTTTTTGAGGAGAGACAGAACCGGATTCCAAGCAGCATTTAAACAAAATTCACCATCTCTGTTAATAAGGTTGCTTGATAGTCTGATTTCAACAGCTTCCTTAATAACACTATCCCAATAGTTTGACGTGCAAGCCAGAATCTCCGTGTTGTTGTATTCCGTTGGATGACCGGCGTCAAGGCAATGTTCTAAAATAGCGGATTTGCTCGGCTGTTGTCAGCGTGTGTGACGCTTATGTTCAATACACCGGTCTTCCACAGTCCTGATTGTCTGACCAATATATGACATGCCACAACTGCAAGGAATACGATAGACCCCAGCCTCACGCAAACCAAGACCATCTTTTACGGACGCCAACAGGGCCTTAATCTTGGAAGGTGGTCGAAAAACACATTTCACATTAAGGCCCTGTTGGCGTCCATAAAAGATTTACAGAATCTTTAAAATTGTCAACTATCTCTTATTAGTCATCTTTTTAATTTTATCTATATAATATACTAACTTCTTTTTATCTGTACAGTGTACTATCTTAGTGTTATTCATACATCTATCTCAGCCAGAAGAGTCGCAGACCGGAAGTTACCTCTATCGATTCATAACGATGTTGAAAGATAGCGCTACTGTCGACTAATGGTCGTGACTGCCACCTGCACTGCATATTGTTATACAAACTAACAAAAAAGAAATGACAGTTGACGGTTGGTTTTCTTAAACATTTTTGTATTCCTATTTTAAAGAAACGTAATCAGTTTCACTATATTATTTCATCTGCAATTAAATTTTATGTATAGATTGGATAATACATATATCTGTGTATCATATGTCACTCAAGTAGATAAATAAAAGCAAGCACGTATTCCATTACAACGTTGTCACGATTTCAAAAGAATCAGTGAAGAACTTTCGGAGATTTACGATGTTGTGCAAACGAACATTTACACTTTTATTTATATAGATAGATACAAATATACACTCCTGGAAATGGAAAAAAGAACACATTGACACCGGTGTGTCAGACCCACCGTACTTGCTCCGGACACTGCGAGAGGGCTGTACAAGCAATGATCACACGCACGGCACAGGGGACACACCAGGAACCGCGGTGTTGGCCGTCGAATGGCGCTAGCTGCGCAGCATTTGTGCACCGCCGCCGTCTGTGTCAGCCAGTTTGCCGTGGCATACGGAGCTCCATCGCAGTCTTTAACACTGGTAGCATGCCGCGACAGCGTGGACGTGAACCGTATGTGCAGTTGACAGACTTTGAGCGAGGGCGTATAGTGGGCATACGGGAGGCCGGGCGGACGTACCGCCGAATTGCTCAACACGTGGGGCGTGAGGTCTCCACAGTACATCGATGTTGTCGCCAGTGGTCGGCGGAAGGTGCACGTGCCAGTCCACCCGGGACCGGACCGCAGCGACGCACGGATGCACGCCAAGACCGTAGGATCCTACGCAGTGCCGTAGGGGACCGCACCGCCACTTCCCAGCAAATTAGGGACACTGTTGCTCCTGGGGTATCGGCGAGGACCATTCGCAACCGTCTCCATGAAGCTGGGCTACGGTCCCGCACACCGTTAGCCCGTCTTCCGCTCACGCCCCAACATCGTGCAGCCCGCCTCCATTGGTGTCGCGACAGGCGTGAATGGAGGGACGAATGGAGACGTGTCGTCTTCAGCGATGAGAGTCGCTTCTGCCTTGGTGCCAATGATGGTCGTATGCGTGTTTGGCGCCGTGCAGGTGAGCGCCACAATCAGGACTGCATACGACCGAGGCACACAGGGCCAACACCCGGCATCATGGTGTGGGGAGCGATCTCCTACACTGGCCGTACACCACTGGTGATCGTCGAGGGGACACTGAATAGTGCACGGTACATCCAAACCGTCATCGAACCCATCGTTCTACCATTCCTAGACCGGCAAGGGAACTTGCTGTTCCAACAGGACAATGCACGTCCGCATGTATCCCGTGCCACCCAACGTGCTCTAGAAGGTGTAAGTCAACTACCCTGGCCAGCAAGATCTCCGGATCTGTCCCCCATTGAGCATGTTTGGGACTGGATGAAGCGTCGTCTCACGCGGTCTGCACGTCCAGCACGAACGCTGGTCCAACTGAGGCGCCAGGTGGAAATGGCATGGCAAGCCGTTCCACAGGACTACATCCAGCATCTCTACGATCGTCTCCATGGGAGAATAGCAGCCTGCATTGCTGCGAAAGGTGGATATACACTGTACTAGTGCCGACATTGTGCATGCTCTGTTGCCTGTGTCTATGTGCCTGTGGTTCTGTCAGTGTGATCATGTGATGTATCTGACCCCAGGAATGTGTCAATAAAGTTTCCCCTTCCTGGGACAATGAATTCACGGTGTTCTTATTTCAATTTCCAGGAGTGTATTTATTGGCTCTAGGATGTGCCTAAAAGAGGAAAGTTTTCCCTTTTTGTTGTCTCCTAACGCTTTCTCTTTTGTGGGTACATAATATAACTTCTTTGACTTACACGTGCATATCAGTGTTTACGTATGTGCTAGACAGGAAACATCGCCCATTTAGAGATGACCTTGAAGTAAGAAGATTGAAAAGGAAGGAGCTTTATTATATATTATGCACGCTTTTTACTGTGATAAATCATGCAAATTCTGGAGGTTTATTTTGTCATGCTTCGCGCATTCATGTGCAGCAATTACTCATCTTACACAGTAAATAACAAATGCTAATGGTAGGTTACGCGGTAGAGAGGAAAATGGCAGAAGGCAGTTGTTGTTGCAAATTGGACAAGAAAGAGGGCAATTAACGGATCTGATATGCATGACTCCCTCCATAAATCATGTCTCTACGAACGCAGAAGATTCCAGTTTGCCCAAGTGTGCTAGCAGCGCATGCACGTATTTTGCAAGCTGGATGTAAGCACAGAGGCAGAGGTCTGATCCTCGAAATCGTCCCCTACAGATTCAATTACAACACTTACGACAGATTCAATTATAACATTTCCGTCTTGCTCATTGATTTTCCGTCGCGATGTAAGGTATAATTTTAATGTTCGCTTAAATGGAAATCGAGTAGGTAACTAAACGACTCTCCTACGCTATCTTTTTTTTTTTTTTCTTCGTAAAATCTTTGCCTCAGAGCGTTATGAAATGTCGTTTAATATACGTTAGTAGGGACAGGCGGTCAGGTAAAATATTTTATCAGCCAGACCGAGGTGCCGGCCCAGCATGGCCGAGCGGTTCTAGGCGGTACAGTATGGAACCGCGCGACCGCTACAGTCGCAGGTTCGAATCCTGCCTCGGGCATGGATGTGTGTGATGTCCTTAGGTTAGTTAGGTTTAAGTAGTTCTAAGTTCTAGGGGACTGATGACCTCAGAAGTTAAGTCCCACAGTGCTCAGAGCCATTTGAACCATTTGAACCAGATCGAGGTAACTAACAACAAAAAATGTATACGGTTTTACCTCTGTATGAGATACTACCGTGATCATGTCGCAGAGTGTACTGCAGCATGCGACGAATGGGAAGAAAAGCCACAAGTGGGCCATCGGGACCATCCGACCGCCGTGTCATCCTCAACTGAGGATGAGGATAAGAGGGACGTGTGGTTAGCACACTACTCTCCTGGTCGTTAAGATGGTTTTCTTTGACCGGAGCCGCTACACTCGAGGAGCTCCTCAAGTGGCATTACGAGGCTGAGTGCACCCCGAAAAATGGCAACAGCGCATGGCAGCCTGGATGGTCACCCATCCAAGTGCCGGCTACGCCCGACAGTGCTTAACTTCGGTGATCTCACGGGAACCGGTGTATCCACTGCGTCAAGGCCGTTGCCAATGGGAGGAATTACGAAATTTTTAACCGGATGTGTTGGGTAAGATGGAGCATTACTTGTTAGAAAAACTTACAAAAATTCATTAAGTGTGCAGGGTGGTTACAATTAAACTTTCGCTCCTTGAAGAGGCGCCCCCATGGAGAAGTGTAATCTTAGGGCAATGATACTTTGTGAAAACATTTGTAAGACTATGCGGAGGAGAAATAACGAAAAACCATTGAAAAACACATATTTTAGTTTTCATATGAAAGGGTAACATTTCTTAATTACGTACCATGTCACAAACGTTGCTCAATATGATGATAACCTATAACCACGTCAGCAGGGAAACGCACTGTAGATTGTTCTGTTGCTGCCCGAAACAACTGTTCGCATCACTTTTCGAACGGTGGACTACAAAACGTTCGTCTGTCATGACACAGCTCACACACTGCTTGCAGACCGCACATTGCTTCCAGCATTCTCAGCCATGGCAACAGCAACTTCAACAGTTTGTGGCGCATGCCATTTAATTCGAAATTCCGAATCATGTTCTTCAACCCCGGTGCGGAAATAAGACCCCCTCCGTATTCCTTTAATGTGTCGGTACTTGCGAAGAACAGGAGCACTGTTCATGCTGGTTTGATAAAACAAGTAGAACTCTGCTCGCCTTGTACAGTCCCATGTAAAGTTTAATTTTAATGCACACTGATGCTTGTGTTTTAATGCTACGTCGTTGTACCAGTACTGGCGCCTAACGGCAAGTCATTACACGAAAACTGCTAACAAGCAAATCCTGAAGCACATAGCCTGAGTTGGCTACCCATACAGTAAATAGGTTTCTATTCACACTGGCTCAAGTAACCAAAGTATTAATAACCACCCTGTATAACAAAACAGGAGGTAGTGCCGAAGATCGAACAAATATACAGAGAAATGTTTCGCAACAGACGTATGAGTCTACGTCTATGTGATTACTCTCCTAGTCACATAAAGTGCCTGGGAGAGGGTTCAGTGAAACGAGCACTTAAATTTTTCTGTGCGAGTCCTGATTTCTCTTATTTTATCGTGATGATGATTTCTCCCTATGTAGGTGGGTGCGAACAGAGTGTTTTCGCAATTGGAGGAGAAAACTGATGAGAGAAACTTCATGAGAAGCTAGCGCCGCAACGAAAAACGCCTTTGTTTTAATGATTGCCAATCCAGTTCACCTATGATGTCTGTGGCACTATCTCCCCTGTTTTGCGTCAAACGAAACCAGCCGCCCTTCTTTGAACTTTTTCGATACCATCCGTCAGTCCCATCTGATGCGGATCCCACACCGCACAGCAATACTCCAGAACAGGGCGGACAAGCGAGGTGTAGCAGTCTCTTTAGTACATCTGTTGCACCTTCTTAGTGTTCTGCCAATGAATCGCAGTCTTTGGTTTCCTCTACCCACGGTATTAACTATGTGATCGTTGCAAATGGTTCAAATGGCTCTGAGCACTATGGGACTTAACATCTAAGATCATCAGTCCCCTAGACTTAGAACTACTTAAACCTAACTAACCTAAGGACATCATACACATTCATGCCCGAGGCAGGATTCGAACCTGCGACCGTACCAGCAGCGCGGTTCCGGACTGAAAATCCTAGAACCGCTCGGCCACAGCGCCCGGCGATCGTTCCAATTTAGGTTATTTGTAATTGTATTCCCTAAGTATTTAGTTGAATTTACAGCCTTAAGAGTTGTGTGACTTATCGCGCCATCGAAATTAAGCGGATTCATGTGAATAACTTCACACTTTTCTTTATTCAGGGTCAACTGCCACTTTTCGCACCATACAGGTATCTTATCTAAATCATTTTGCAATTCGTTTCGGTCATCTGATGACTTTACAATACGGTAAATGACAGCATGATCTGCAAACAATCTAATATGGCTGCTCAGGTTGACTCCTATGTAGAGCAGGAACAACAGAGGGCCTATAACACTTCATTGGGGAACGCCGGATATTACTTTTGTTTTACTCGATGACTTTCCGCCTATTACTACGAACTGTGACCTTTCTGACAGGAAATCACGAAGCCAGTCGCACAACTGAGGCGATACTCCGTAGGCACGCAGTTTGATTAGAAGACGCTTGTGAGGAACGGTGTCGAAAGCCTTCTGGAAAGCTAAAAATATGGAATCAATTTGACACCCCTTGCCGACAGCATTCATTACTTCATGAGCGTAATGAGCTAGTTGTGTTTCACAAAAACGATGTTTTGTGAATCCGTGTCAATAAATCGTTTTCTTCGAGGTAATTCATAATGTTCGAACACAGTATATGTTCCAAAACACTACTGCAATTCGATGTTTATGGGCCTGTAATTCAGCGTCATCCTAATTGACAGACTCTGGTCGATAGACAGTACCAAGTTAAAAATGGAACAAAAGTATCATGGGCTAGTGCTACTGTGTATACTGGTATTATGGTAATCTTATACACCGGCATTTTTTATGAGATGGATGCCTTCACAATATGTATAAAATCTCATTGGTGTTCAGACCGCGTCAAATCGGAGTTGAGACTCGAGCTTTCGAATATTAACAACATGCTCTTCATCAAGAGATGACTCTCTGCAGGGAAGGCAGTCTACTTTCTTTATTGTGACGTTCAGGCTTGTCAGTGATCGGCTGATGCCGCTTGGAATTATTGTAACTTCTGTTGGTGATGTCGCCTCGAGGACGGGATTCGCCTGTTCCATCCAGTAAATCGGTAATTTGGTGATATGCCACCACTCTACCGCTGGGCCGCGACTGAGGGTGTAGAAGGGGACTGCAGAGAAACCCAGCATCAACTGTCCCGCTCGAGAGTTGTAATAAAGGGTTGTATACCTTTGAAGACGCTCCATCTCAAGTGCTTATGTTCGGGCACCACTCAAATTATAGCTCCTGTCTGTCACAATTATTACTGCACATGCGAATTTCTACCGCTTCTTTTATTGTGAAATCCCCTTACGTCGGTCCATGGAATGGGACCTTCGTTTTCCCGAAGCCGATGTTGTGCCCGTCTACGTTGAGTGCAGCGCTCCGCTAAGGTGGGGATTGTCTTCCCTACGTAATTTTAGTCACATTACCATGGGACATTATAGACACCAGGCATCTCAAATCCAGGCTGTCATACAGGGGACACAGCAAATCCATAATATTCCGTGAAGGTCGGAAAACTTGTTTAATACCACATTTCCGTAATACGCGCCAAAATTTGCTTGAGGCTGTTCGCAGAATGGAACTAATGCTATGGGTTCGTCTCCTTCCGTTGGGTGCATGACTTTGCACCTATGTTTACCAGCAAATGCAGGTCTACTTCGATGAAGTTTGCATCCATTTTTCCTAAATAGTTTCTTAAGGTGTTTTAATTCAGAACTCAGGGGATTTTGGTCAGAAATTATCTGCGCTCTCAGGTTATTTTACACAAGGATACCGCTGCGAGTATGATGATGATTTGAAACCTAAACTGCGAAACGCCGACATGCAGAAACAGTTAGTATTGCCTGATCATCTGCAAAAGCTAGGCAAAAAACCTGGATGTCGCCTTTAGGTCTGCCACGTCGTATGAGTTTCAAGTAGTTTTGCTTCTTAAGTTATTTTTCTTACACTCTGATGACATTGTCCAGCACAAGATTAAAGAGGGTAGGGGGCAGACAACTCTGTCGAACACTGCTTTTGATCAGAATTGGTTCTGACACTTCGCCCATTATTTTACTTTGGTTGTTGTGTTGTTGAGTGTTTGTCTGACGACATTTCAAGTGTTCGGGTCGAGTCCTTGTTTTTCGAGGATTATAAGAAAGGATTGCCATACGTGTGAATCACAAAGGAGCCTATAATCGAGCTGTTCCTGAGTGCTTTACGTTAGGCAACGGCCTTGCCACAGTGGATACACCGGTTCCTGTCGGATCACCGAAGTTGCGCTGTCGGGCGTAGCCGGCACTTGGATGGGTGACCATCCGTTCCGCCATGCACTGTTGCCATTTTTCGGGGTGCACTCAGCCTCGTAATGCCAACTGAGGAGCTACTCGACCGAATAGTAATGGCTCCGGTAAGAAGAAAACCATCATAACGGCCGGGAGAGTGGTGTGCTGACCATACGCCCCTCCTATTCGCATCCTCATCTGAGGGTGACATGGCGGTCGGATGGTCCCGATGGTCCACATGTAGCCTAAAGACGGAGGACTTCAAACTGCACGGCTGGCCGTGGGGCATTATAGGAATTAATATACACGTGCATGGTTTGGTTTAGCGATGTAGGCCACATTGATTTGGTGGGCTTCGTCAATAAGCAAAATTGTCGCATTTGGGGGACATAGAATCCGCATTCACGATCGAAAAGTCTCTTCCTCCTCAACAGGTGACTGTATGGTGTGCAACGTCTAATCACGGAATAATCACTGCGATATACCTTGATGGCACGGTGACTACCGAACGGTATGTGAAGATTTACGAAGATGATTTCATCCCCATTATCCAATGTGACCCTGATTTCGACAAGACGTGGTTCATGCAAGGCGGAGTTCTACTCCATCGAAGCAGGAGAGTATTTGATGTCTTGGAGGAGCGCTTTGGGGACTGCAACCTGGCTCTGGGGTACAAAGAGGACACCGACATTGTGCTCGATTGGCCGCCATATTCTCCCGATCTGAACCCTGTGAATCTTTTTGTGAGGCTATATTATAGACTAAACTAAACTAAATTCCGTCCGAACAGGCCATGAAGGCCCAACGGTACCGACAGGCCGCCGTGTCATCCTCAGCCGACAGGTGTAACTGGATGCGGATATGGAGGAGCATGTAGTCAGCACACCGCTCTCCCGACCGAATGTCAGTTTATGAGACTGGAGCCGCTACTTCTCAATCAAGTAGCTCCTCAGTTTGCCTCACAAAGGCTGAGTGGATCCCGCCAGCCAACTGTGCTCGGCAGACCGGATGGTCACCTTTCAAAGTGCTAGCTCATCCCGACGGCGCTTAACTTCGATGATCTGGCGGGAACCGGTGTTACTACTGCGGCAAGGCCGTTGGCATATTAAACACAAGGTGTACAGCAATAACCTCAAAAGCACTGCTCAGCTGAAAACAGGCGTTCAGGAGGTCATCGACGGCATCGATGTTCCGACACTTCAGTGGGTCATGCAGAATTTCGCTATTCGTCTGCGCCACATCATCGCCAATGATGGCAGGAATATCGAACATTTCATAATGTAAATCCGAATATCTCTAATGATGTTTACATGTTGAATAAAATATGTGCACGTCATAGTTTGTAACTAATTTATGTTTCTTTCATATAGCTGAATAATTGTCACCATATACACTCCTGGAAATTGAAATAAGAACACCGTGAATTCATTGTCCCAGGAAGGGGAAACTTTATTGACACATTCCTGGGGTCAGATACATCACATGATCGCACTGACAGAACCACAGGCACATAGACACAGGCAACAGAGCATGCACAATGTCGGCACTAGTACAGTGTATATCCACCTTTCGCAGCAATGCAGGCTGCTATTCTCCCATGGAGACGATCGTAGAGATGCTGGATGTAGTCCTGTGGAACGGCTTGCCATGCCATTTCCACCTGGCGCCTCAGTTGGACCAGCGTTCGTGCTGGACGTGCAGACCGCGTGAGACGACGCTTCATCCAGTCCCAAACATGCTCAATGGGGGACAGATCCGGAGATCTTGCTGTCCAGGGTAGTTAACTTACACCTTCTAGAGCACGTTGGGTGGCACGGGATACATGCGGACGTGCATTGTCCTGTTGGAACAGCAAGTTCCCTTGCCGGTCTAGGAATGGTAGAACGATGGGTTCGATGACGGTTTGGATGTACCGTGCACTATTCAGTGTCCCCTCGACGATCACCAGTGGTGTACGGCCAGTGTAGGAGATCGCTCCCCACACCATGATGCCGGGTGTCGGCCCTGTGTGCCTCGGTCGTATGCAGTCCTGATTGTGGCGCTCACCTGCACGGCGCCAAACACGCATACGACCATCATTGGCACCAAGGCAGAAGCGACTCTCATCGCTGAAGACGACACGTCTCCATTCGTCCCTCCATTCACGTCTGTCGCGACACTACTGGAGGCGGGCTGCACGATGTTGGGGCGTGAGCGGAAGACGGCCTAACGGTGTGCGGCACCGTAGCCCAGCTTCATGCAGACGATTGCGAATGGTCCTCGCCGATACCCCAGGAGCAACAGTGTCCCTAATTTGCTGGGAAGTGGCGGTGCGGTCCCCTACGGCACTGCGTAGGATCCTACGGTCTTGGCGTGCATCCGTGCGTCGCTGCGGTCCGGACCCAGGTCGACGGGCACGTGCACCTTCCGCCGACCACTGGCGACAACATCGATGTACTGTGGAGACCTCACGCCCCACGTGTTGAGCAATTCGGCGGTACGTCCACCCGGCCTCCCGCATGCCCACTATACGCCCTCGCTCAAAGTCCGTCAACTGCACATACGGTTCACGTCCACGCTGTCGCGGCATGCTACCAGTGTTAAAGACTGCGATGGATCTCCGTATGCCACGGCAAACTGGCTGACACTGACGGCGGCGGTGCACAAATGCTGCGCAGCTAGCGCCATTCGACGGCCAACACCGCGGTTCCTGTTGTGTCCGCTGTGCCGTGCGTGTGATCATTGCTTGTACAGCCCTCTCGCAGTGTCCGGAGCAAGTATGGTGGGTCTGACACACCGGTGTCAATGTGTTCTTTTTTCCATTTCCAGGAGTGTATATTATACGAGGTGCCCCTCCTAGGAGCCTTCAGGAGCATTTTCTCTCACGTTCCGACAGATATTTGTAGTTTCATTTTTATAATGTGTCGCTGGAGTCAGCCCAAATAAATAGTGCTCATGGGGTCTTTCTAGGGATGCCCATTCCCGACAGAAACCTTCGGCTTTTTTCCCGTAACGAGAAAACTGTTTTCTTTTATTTTTTTTAAAGATCTTTTACGTGCCCATTTGAATGAGCGATCCTAAATTAGTGCAGTACGATATTTGTTTTATCGATATGCGTTAATGGGGACTGTAAAAAACAAAAAATAATCAGTACTCCATGAGCGACAGCAGTGTCCTGGCCTGCGCTGATTACTACCCCTATTCAGCAGCGCTGCTCAGTGACTGTCCCTCTTAACGCATATCGATGTCGCGCGGGATTAGCCGAGCGGTCAGGGGCGCTGCAGTTAAATGGACTGTGCGGCTGGTCCCGGCGGAGATTCGAGTCCTCCCTCGGGCATGGGTGAGTGTGTGTGTGTGTCCTTAGGATAATGTAGGTTAAGTAGTGTGTAACCTTAGGGAATGATGACCTTAGCAGTTAAGTCCCGTAAGATTTCACACACATTTGAACATTTTTGCATCGACTAAACAAATATAGCACTAGACCAACCTGGGACCGCTCAATCGAATAGACACGTAAAATCCCGCTGTAAAGATCATTCTGCTCGTAACGGGAAACAAAACTACACTCACCGTCGACAGTGGGCGTCACATGGAAGACTAGATGAGCAGTGGCTTTTGGTGCTAACTGCAGCCACACATTGCGGAAAAGAAATTGCTAGTATATGCCGAAACACCATAGTAAATGAGCCTGACGACTTTTAGGAGAGACACATGGTATATGAATATGTTCGCCAAATGATAGTAGGCAGAGGGACACTTACACTAATTGCCATTAAAATCGCTACACCAAGAAGAAATGCAGATCATAAACGAGTATTCATTGGGCAAATATATTATACTAGAACTGACATGTGATTACATTTTCACGCAATTTGGGTGCATAGATCCTGAGAAAACAGTACCCAGAACAACCACCTCTGGCTGTAATAATGGCCTTGATACGTCTGGGTATTGAGTCAAACAGAGCCTGAATGGCGTGTACAGACACAGCTACCCGTGCAGCTTCAGCACGATACCACAGTTCATCAAGAGTAGTGACTGACGTATTGTGACGAGCCAGTTGCTCGGCCACCATTGACCAGACGTTTTCAGTTGGTGAGAAATCTGGAGAATGTGTTGGCCAGGGCAGCAGTCGAACATTTTCCGTATCCAGAAAGGCCCATACAGGACCTGCAACATGCGGTCGTGCATTATCCTGCTGAAATGTAGGGTTTCGCAGGGATCGAATGAAGGGTAGAGCCACGGGTCGTAACAAATCTGAAATGTAACGTCCACTGTTCGAAGTGCCGTCAATGCGAACAAGAGGTGACCGAGACGTGTATCCAATGGCACCCCATACCATCACACTGGGTGATACGCCAGTATGGCGGTGACGAATACACGCTTCCAATGTGCGTTCACTGTGATGTCGCCAAACACGGATGCGACCATCATGATGCTGTAAACAGAACCTAGATTCATCCGAAAAAATGACGTTTTGCTATTCGTGCACCCAGGTTCGTCGTTGAGTATACCACCGCAGGCACGCCTCCTATCTGTGATGCAGAGTCAAGGGTAATCGCAGCCATGGTCTCCGAGCTGATAGTCCATGTTGCTGCAATCGTCGTCGAACTGTTCGTGCAGATGGTTGTTGTCTTGGAAACGTCCCCATCTGTTGACTCAGGGATCGAAACGTGGCTGCACGAACCGTTACAGCCTTGCGGATAAGATGCCTGTTATCCCGACTGCTAGTGATACGAGATACGAGGCCGTTGGCATTCAGCACGGCGTTCCGTATTACCCTCCTGAACCCACCGATTCCATATTCTGCTAACAGTCACTGGATCTCGACCAACGCGAGCAGCAATGTTGCGATACGATAAACCACAATCGCGATAGGCTACAATGCGACCTTTATGAAAGTCGGAAACGTGATGGTACGCATTTCTCCTCCTTACACGAAGCATCACAACAACGTTTCACCGGGAAACGCCGGTCAACTTCTGTTTGTGTATGAGAAATCGGTTTGGAAACTTTCCTCATGTTAGCACGTTGTAGGTGTCGCCACCGGTGCGAACCTTGTGTGAATGCTCTGAAAAGCTAATCGTTTGCATATCACAGCACCTTATTCCTGTTGATTAAATTTCGCGTCTGTAGCACGTCATCTTCGTGGTGTAGCATTTTTAATGGCCAGATGTGTAATTCTGTTACGAGGGTTGTCCGTAAGAGAAGGTTTCCCCGGACCTGCACCTGCGAGGAACGCTGTTACGCGGGATCCGGAAACGCTGGCATGTGCGTAGCTTGGTTCTCCCTATCCCATTTCCCGCCGCGACGGGCTGTCTCCGGCGCTTAGTCTTGGCTTGGCAGCCGTTAGAGACGATCCTCCCACTCTCGATTCGTGCGAATTATTCTCTGTGATTCGTTTTTGTGTGCAAAAAAGACTGCGCCGAAGGATATTCATTCCCAAGGGTGTGAAATCTACGGAGAGCGTACAAAATGCGTGAAAATGATGCAGAGAATTCAGACATATAGATGTCCATGACAAACAACTTTCTGGGAGGCCATCGGTTTCAGATGAAAAGATTACAAAAGTGAAAGAAGCAATGCTGAAAGATTGACGGATGACGCTTCTGGAGCTCTGCGACATGATCCCTGATGTTAGCAAGACCAACACTGACAAAATTTTGAGGTACCGTTTAGGGTATGCTAAGGTTTATGCAAGCGGGGTCCCGAGAACGGGAACGTGTGGAAGCCGCCCGTAAATTTCGTCAGGCCTATGCAACTGATGGCGAGGAATTCTTGGCCTCTGTTGTCACTGGGGACGAGACCTGGGTCCGCTACACAACACCGGAAACGAAACAACAATCCCGTCAGTGGCAACATCGTCCGCCCCCGGTAGCTGAGTGGTCAGCGCGACAGAATGTCAATCCCAAGGGCCCGGGTTCGATTCCCGGCTGGGTAACAGATTTTCTCCGCTCAGGAACTGGGTGTTGTGTTGTCCTAATCATCATAATTTAATCCCCATCGACACGCAAGTTGCTGAAAAGCCATCAAATCGAAAGACTTGCACCCGGCGACTGGAGTCTCTAGTCACACGACATTTACATTTAGTGCAAACATCCAGCGTCGCTGAAGCCGTGGAAGTTTAAACAAACACTGTCTGCCGGCAAAGTGATGGCGAGCGTGTTTTGGGACAGGAAATGGTTATTGTTCTGTGGATTCCTGCCTGCTGGTACAACAATCAATGCAGAGGGCTACAGTGAAACGTTGTAGAACCTTTACCGCTTGAATCGAAACAAGAGGAGAGGCATGCTCACAAAGGGAGTGCGTTTCCATCAGGACAACACTTATTCACACATCGCCCATGTGACAACCAATCTCAACAACAAATTTGGGTGGGATACTCTCACAAACCAGCCCTACAGCCCAGACATAGCCCCAAGAGAATTACATCTCTTCCCTGACTTGAAGAAGCACCTGGGTGGCACACATTTCACAATTGGAGAGGAGCTGAAAGAAGAGTTTTCAAACTACCTTTGTGACACGGCGGGAGAGTTTTACGATGCAGGCATACAGAAGATGGTACACCACATGCAAAAATGCATTAATCTCAATGGAGATTATGTCGAAAAATAGGTAAAAGTCTAAGCTCTCCGCACATGGATTATTCGGTGTCAATAAACATGTTTAATATTGTGGAAAATAACTCTCGTGCATTGGTAATAAAATTAATGTACGTGGTGGCTGGAACCTGCTATTGCTGTGTAGACACTGGCTTGTTGGACTCTCATATTACGCTCTGTACTTGTACCAAGCCTTGCGACTGTTTACTTGTTTCGAAGAATTCTGGCCTTTTAAACATGAGCTCGAATACAAATCTGAAATAGTTTTCAAAAAAAAAGGTTCAAATGGCTCTGAGCACTATGGGACTTCACATCTGAGGTCATCAGTCCCCTAGAACTTAGAACTACTTAAACCTAACTAACCTAAGGACAACACACACATCCATGCCCGAGGCTGGCTTCGAACCTGCTACCGTAGCGGTCGGACGATTCCTGACTGAGGCCCCTAGAACCGCTCGGCCACGCCGGCCACCTGAAATCTTTTCCTAAGTCCCTTCCGATACGCTAGAAGTTTGCATATTCACAGTCCAGTCAAATCAATGTGATTAACCCCCCCCCCCACCCCCCCCCCCCCCCGCCCGCCTCTTCCCGTGTTCAGCGCCAAAGTGCAATAACCACTCACAGACAGCAGGGGAGAATAGCAGTGGATGGTATAAAAAACATGTCGGGGGATGCAGAAAAAAGTGCACTTGTTGACGTAATGCAGAAACAGAAGGATTTATCTGCAGCCCAAAAGGGTATGATCATTGGCTTCCGGGCGAAGGGTGGAAGCGAAGTAATCCAAAGCGGTTAAGTTTGTAAAATGTTTGCATTCGTCGTGCTTAAAACAAATCGTGTATGGCAAATTGACGCTATCCAAAACCGGCGCCAATGCAACTGTAGTGCTCGACGGGCCATAGATGACTGGGGTGAATAACGGCTGCGGAAATGTGTACGGGCGAATAGAAGTGCTACTGTTCAGCACCTTGCCGCCGAGATGAACCACGGGAATACTAACAGTGTCTGCTTAGCGACTGTTCAGCGAATTTTGCTTAACAGCACTGTTATGTAATAAAATATAAATTTTTTTATTTGTTTTGTGACTATTAGTGTAATGTAATAAAATAAAATATGAGCCATGACTTATATAAAAGAAACACACATTAATGCAATGGCTCAGCATAAAAGAGAAATAACTAATGTAGGAATATTATTAACAGTGTAATATGTTGTTTAATTTAGCCCGACGTGTATGAGCACTCAGTAAACTAGCTCAGTTCTCAGGGTAGTTAGGTAATCGTAGATACATCGTGGTTTCGTCTCGATTCCCCAATATAAGATAACAAGAGCAGCATCTACAAATAAAATCCTATAATGGAACTGGAATCCTGTGACCAGACCTTTTCTGCCTGGGATGTTATCTCGTTATATAAAGAAAATCTGTAAGAAAAATTATTAAATTATTAGTAGCTGCGTCCGGTCTCGTGGGATCTGAAATAAACTTAATTGTCCTAACCGACGGCACGTCTCGTAGATGAGCTAAAGGAAAAATGTTAAAGATTTTCTAAGATGGCGCCTAACAATGAAAATTCCTTGTTAAGGCCCATATCTACTTAAGACAATAAAGGTATCAGATTTACACTAGATTGACCACATACACAAATTCTTTTGACAAAATAGACATTATATTTTTCGTGTTTTAAGCACAACTTACATTATCAGCTGGTACAGCAAGATGAGCTTAACATAAGAACGTCCTCTTAGGTCCGAATCCAAGCAGATAAGATAAGCGAATGACAAAGGAAAGATACTTAGCGCATGAGTCCATGGAATAACATGTCCATTGTAGTTCTATCTCTTCTTCTTTGGCGTACTTGTCGATTATTTATAAAATCTATCGTAATATTTAGTTTACATTTTTTTTAAACCCAAGTTCACCCAGCAGAAACAGTACAGCACCCATCCTGACTACTGTTCGTTGGCGACGGAGGCTGGAATGTGCACGCCAGTGTCGCAACTGGACGTCCACTGAATTTCGACAGATGGCCTTTCCAGATGAATCGCGTTTTATACTTCATCGGACAGATGGCCGTTGGCTTGTACAGCCCTGCAACAATCGTCAGAAGGGCCAGGCTAAAGACCGGAGCATTACGATCTGGGGAATGTTTTCGTGGCATTCCCTGGGTGATCTCGTCATTCAGGCAGAGACAGTGTACCAACACAAGTATACATCTATCCTTAGGGACAATGTCCACGTCTGCATACAGTTTGATGACATCTACCTGCTGTGCAGCGCAACGTGTCACACAGTTCGCAGTGTGCGTGTGTTGTTCAAAAAGCACCAGGATGAGTTTACCGTACTCCCCTGGCCACCAAACTGCCAGGATTGAACCAGCTCTCGATGTACATTTTGTGCTACTGATCCTCAACCGTGAATCCTTTCGTAGCTGGCCACAGCACTGGAGTCGGCATGACTCCACATCCCTGTCGGTACCTTCCACGATCTCACTGACTCACTTTCTGCACGTCCGCGCTGCACAAGACAGTTATTCAGAGTTTTGATCGGTGGTCACGTTAATGTGACTGGACAGCGTAGCCCCTTACCGCTGGCTGTCGGGAATGGCAGGTGGCGTGCCTTGCTCCCGCATTTGAATTGCCGCGGGAAGAGCAGCCGACAACTTTCCGCAGTGCTGGCACCTTTGTCCGTAATTTGCTGTTCCATTAAAGCAAAGGTGACACGCATGGAATTATTTCCAGCTCTCGGAGACAAATGAGTATCTTCCAACTAGGGCCGATTTTATCCACTACTGGCAGCACAGTGAAAAGGTTCCATCTATCGTGGCCAAACAGGAACAAGAGTCGTAGCTGGCTCTTCATGTACGCTGTGAAAAGTAGGGCCAAGAGGAAGTACGAGGGTCACTCCAAAAGAAAGGCGCACTATTTGTTTTAAATCCCTCTTTTATTCTACATGTTTGAAAGTTTTACAGTGTGTGGATAAATCCTTTAGGAACAATATTTTCATTTCTCCACATAATTTCCATCCCTCTCAACTGCCTTACGCTATCTTGGAACCAGCGCCGGTATACCCGAACGGTAAAATTCTGGACCAACCTCTTGGAGCCAATGTTCGGCAGCGTGCACAAGGGTGTCATCATCTTCAAACCTCGTTCCACGAAGAGAGTCTTTCAGTTTCCCAAACAGATGATAGTCACATGGAGCCAGGTCAGGACTGTAAGGCAGGTGTTTCAGTGTTGCCCATCCGAGTTTTGTGATCGCTTCCATGGTTTTTTTGACTGACATGTGGCCGTGCATTGTCGTGCAACAGCAAAACATCCTGCTTTTGCCGCTGTGGTCGAACACGACGTAGAGCTTGACGTTTCTTCAGTATCGTCACATATGCATCAGAATTTTTGGTGGTTCCACTTGGCATTATGTCCACAAGCAAGAGTCATTCGGAATCGAAAAACACTGTATCCATAACTTTTCCGGCAGAAGGTGTGGTTCTGAATTTTTTTTTCTTGGGTGAATTTGCATGATGCCACTCCATTGATTTCCTCTTCGTTTCTGCTGAAAAATGATGGAGCCATGTTTCACCACCTGTAACAATTCTTCCAAGAAATTCACCTCCACCATTCTCGTACTGTTGCAAAAGTTCGCTGCATTCCGTTTTTCTTGTTTCTTTGTGAGCCACTGTCAACATCCTGGGAACCCATCTGGCACAAACCTTTCTAAAGACAACACTTTCAGTATTTTGCAAACACTTCCTTCCCCTATCCCAACGTAGCGTGACAATTCGTTCACTGTGATGCGTCTGTCAGCAGTCACCAATTCGTTAACTCTCTGCACATTGTCTGGATTGTGTGCAGTACGAGGCCTGCCGCTGCGAGGACAATCCTCAATACTGCCGTGCACGCTTTCATCATGTAACATACTTGCCCACCGCCTAACTATACTGCGATCGACAGCAGCATCTCCATACACCTTTTTCAACCTCTTGTGGATGTTTCCCACTGTCTCGTTTTCACAGCACAGGAATTCTATGACAGAACGTTGCTTCTGACGAACGTAAGGTGTAGCAGCCATCTTGAAGACATGCTGTGACGGCGCTACTCACGGGAACATGTTGAACTAAGTTTGAAAACAAGTGGGAAGGGTGTATATACACGCGGTAAAACTTTCACACATGCAGAACGAAAACTGTATTTTTACAAAAATAGTGTGCATTTCTTTTGGAGTGACACTCGTAAATTCTACCTTCGTAGCGTAGGACGATCGTACTGCTTCCTGTGAAGATAGAAAGCTGACATAAGAGCCCCACTTCGCGTTGTTCTGTCTGGGGACTGTGGGTTTGTGTTGTTTCCATCATTTCTTCATCATCATCATCATCATTTGTGGCAGTCGCTATATTGGACTGAGTACTAATCGGACTGTGTAAAAATTGGGATTTTGTACAGGTGCTGATGAGCGCGCAGTTGAGCGCCCCTCAGACCAAACATCATCATCATCATCATCATCATCATCATCATCATCATCATCGACACTTCGCGTTGTTCAGCCTTTAAATTCAATTTCATTTCTCGGTTCTTTTTGTGAAAAATGTCGACACCAACATTAATGAACGTTGTATCACAGTGCTCGTCTTTTCAAGAGCATTCTAAAGCATTTAAATAAAAGTGTAGCATTCCACTAAAGAATACATTCTTGTTTCGTTACCTCTGTCGTACAACAATTGCATGTATTACCCATGCAATAAACTTACGCGCCCCTCTGTTTACTATCATTGTCGATATCTTAAACCGTTCACAAAACAAAAGAGGTGCAAGTTTTAGGTAATTCACAGTATGTATTGGATGCTCGCACGTTTCAGCAAAAACGGTTAGAAAGGTGGTCCTTAGTATGCACGTTCAAAAGAGTTCCAACTACGTACTTTAAATGTCTCCGATAGATGGGGTCCACTGGAGGTTGTAAAACATAAGGTCCAAGGTTTTAAAGATCAAGCCGTGAAGATTATTTCTACGCATCTTCCTAAATTTCAGCGCTATGCGATACCAACACACAAACGCAGTACAGTGCCTTCGGTCGAAGACGTAAGGCAACAGCTCATTTAACATTTGAAATACTTTATATAACGTTGGGAATCGCTAATCTTTTTCTGCTTTTATTAAATCTTCAAAATAACTATTCTTGTATATAAAATAATTGTGACTGTACCAAACGCGTGTAGTCTGGAAAGACGGTGTTATCAGGTGCGCTGTAACCCTGTTACTGTAGAAATGCTGATACGTGGTAAAGTCGTGTATGAGCTGCCGTGGAAGGATGAAGTTTGGGCGCCAACACAGGGTGTGATAATGTGGCACGACTGGACGAGGTATTAGTCACAAGTTGCCTCTTTACAGTGTGCAGGGATGTTGACACTCTGAGTGACTCTCAAGGCCTTATCAATTGCACTGTTATTGAAGTGTTGCAGTCTTTCGCTTGACAAGTTACTTTCTTTTTAGGTCGTCATTCCTTGGACCGGTGTGATGCACCTCGGCACGAATTCCTTTCAGGTACCAACTTATTCATGTCAGAGTAGTACTTGTACCCAATATCCTCAATTATGTGTTGGATTTATTCCATTCTCTGTCTTCTTCTATAGTTGTTAGCGTCTTCAGCTCCCTCAAGTATCATGGGATCTATATCTAGATGTCTTCACAAATGACCTGCCAACCTGCCCTATCGTGTCAACGTTTCCCACATGTCCCTTTCCTCGCTGATTCTGTGGAGAACCTTCTCATTTCTTATCAGTCCACCTAAAGTTCGACATCTTTGTATGGTACCCCATCTCAGACGCTCGATTCTCTTCAACTCTGGTTTTTCCACATGCATGATTCACATGCATACAATGCTGTGCTCCAAAAGTACAATCTGAGAAATTTCTTCCTCAAATTAAAGCAGACCTTCGATACTAATAGACCCTTTTTCTCCTGGAAATTCATATTTTCTTGTGTTCGTATCCTTTTCGTATCGTTCTTGCTTCGTCCGTCATGGGTTATTTTCCTTCCAAGGTAGCAGAATTTCTTCATTTCGTCTGCTATGTGATCCCAAATTTTGATACTACGTTTACCGCAAGACTCATCTCTGCTAGTTCCAGTTATTACGTCTTTCTTCGGTTCACTTTTAACCCATAGCGTGTGCTCCTTAAACTATTCGATTCATTCAACATGTTCTGCAGTCTTCTTCACGTTCATTGAGGTTGATGTTATCTGGGAATCTTAACACTGATATCCTAAACTTATATTCTATTTCCACCATTGCTTCTTCGATATATAGAATAAACGGTAGCGGCAAAAGACTATCTCTCCGTCTTATACCCTTTCTAATCGGAGCGCTTCGTTGTTGGTCATCCATTCATATAGTTACCACTTTATTCTGTGCGTATTTTATATTACTTGTCTTTCTCTACAGCTTATACCTATTTTCCTGAGAATTTCGACCATCTCTCACCATGTTGCACTGTCGAACGCTTTTTTTATGTCGACAAATCCTACGAATGTGTCTTGATTTTTCTGGAGTCTTGCTTCCGTCATCAAGAGCAAAGTCAGAACTGCCTCTCCGGTGCCATTGCCCTTCCTAAAGGCAAACTCACGAGTTACCATGTAACGTATTAAAGTGCGTGTTAGCTATATGTAGAAGTTGTCTTAAGTTTGCAATTTTAGTTTCTTAGTATCTTGCTATTTTAATTTTTTCTTTTTTTTCGCAGACATCATCTGCCATATTTTTAAGAAGCCGAAACCGGTAATGATCTTTCTGTCCCGAGGCTGGAAAGATATATGAAAAATAGAAAAAAACTTCATCCTTGATCTGTTTTCGAGGGACAATGCAGTGATTATTTTCTTCCCGGACAGCAATGACGTGCGAAGATTGTTCACGTGTTTGTACCACTTTAATGACTTCTCGCGTGTGCTCATACGTCAGTCGATTCTACAAATTCGTTGTCTAGCCAAATAATAGGTAATTACGAGTTGATTCCTGACAAAATTCCAGTGAAACTAAACACTACAGTTGCTATTAATTCACTGATAGACAACGCCACCACTTTCAGTCTCATGAAAGGACATTATCCAGAAGAGACATTTCGCTTGGCCGAAATTCTATATTTCATAGTGGCTCTCCATGAGTCCGAAAGCCATCACAGGTTTCTTAATTGGTAAGTTAACTGAAACTGGAACTGTCCAATTCAAGATTGGATAACGCCATTCAGTGTTTTTTCTGAATCGGTTAAAAGCTCGTGTCATAATATTTGAGCAGTCATGAAGGTGGATATTACTTTTAATTATATGACGGAGAGATCTGTCACCTCTTACGTGACGCCGGCCGCTGCGACCGAGCGGTTCTAGGCGTTTCAGTCTGGAACTGCGCAGCTGTTACGGTCGCAGGTTCGAATCCTGCCCCGGGCATGAATGTGTGTGCTGTCCTTAGGTTAGTTAGGTTTAAGTAGTTCTAAGTTCTAGGGGACTATTGACCTCAGATGTTAAGTCCCATAGATCTTAGAGCCATTTGAACCATTCTTGTTACGTGACGGCACGTCTCATGTTTTTGGATTTAATGTGTACCCAGTACCGCGTGTTGTTTGTCGGGCCACAGTGAGGAAAATGAGGAACAGGGAAGCAGGAAGTTCGATATCTGTTATTGTTGTGCTATGTCCTAATGTACATTCGATATGAGTTCTATTTTGGACCATGTGATCGGTTCGTGATCACCGTGTGCTCGCGTCCGTCGAGTTACGTCGTTAATTTGTTTCCACTCTACTGTAGGCGTCTAGTTTTCTGGAGCACGAGTTACGTCACGGTGGTGGCCTTCGACAAAGTCAAAGGACAAAACCAGTTTAAATTACAGCACGAGTCGGGATGAAGTATACGACATAGGGGGACGAGTAATCTACGACGGTTGCGAAAAGCAAGTGGGCGTAATAAAAGTGAATGATCCTCGACCTGAAGGCCGCCTTAGGACGATAGGTAGAAGCTGTCGTCTCTCATTACTTTTGCTTAATGGCGAAGTCATACATGTCATGAAAAAAGTGAATGGAAATATCTGAATACTAATAAATCTGCAAGACAAATATGCTAAGTGTTGACGAAGATATAAACAGCGTAAGGCCGATGGGAGGGAGAAGTACTGACTGGAATGGTCAACATAACAGAACTTTATATTATAAATTAATATTATTATTGTTATATTGTATTATTTTGTTATATTATAAAACAGTATTTATTGTGGAGCAGTGATCACTACAGCAGCAACAGAACTTGAAAGGGAGCTGTCCTATTTGCCATGAAGATTTTCAAAAGTTTACGAATTTTTCAGGTAGCAACTTGAGTCTTTCAAACACCAGTTTAAATCAATACGAACACTTTTCTCCAAGCTGATATCAGAAAAATTTGTAAAACTTATTTTGATATCGAAATACGTAAATCTCAGTCCAGGGCAATAGAGCTGTCTGAAAATTTTATAGCCGGCCGGGGTGGCCGAGCGGTTCTAGGCGCTACAGTCTGGAACCGCGCGACCGCTACGGTCGCATGTTCGAATCCTACCTCGGGCATGGATGTGTGTGATGTCCTTAGGTTAGTTAGGTTTAAATAGTTCTAAGTTCTAGGGGACTGATGACCTCAGAAGTTAAGTCCCAGTTCATCTGCTCTGCAACCTGTCACTATTAGGAATATTGATCTGACTGTCCAAAACCAAATTTCATTTGGCGTACTGTAAGTAGGCTGTTTAAGTTTTTATGTTGGTAACGTCACGTAGCGCTACTGAACCTTGAACCTAACATAGCATGTACCAAAAATTCTGAAAATGATAATTCTGAGGAGAAAGGAAGAAAAGGTGGAAGGCATGTTGAGTGAAGATCGGTTTGAATTCAGGAGGGGATTAGGAACAAAAGAAGTGATTCTGGCACTGAGGTTTCTTACCGAAAACGAAATACAGAAAAAATACACTAACTTACATTGCCTTTGTACACCAGGAAAAGGCATTTTGATGATGTTATCTGACAAGAGATGGTCAGAGTGGCGAAGAAAGCAGGCCTAAAATACAAAGTCATGCGGGTAGTATACAACTTTTATAAGAACAAAGTCGCTGTGAGTAGAAGTTTTCGTCAGGAGCAAGTAGCAAAAATTAGAAAATGCTTGAAACGAGAATGTGCTCGTTCTCCTCTTATTTTCAACGCTTGCAACCAGGGAACTTTACGCCAAGTTCGTGAAACTACTGAGGTGGGAATCAAAATTAATGGACAGAAGCTAGAGATGCTGCGTTACGCAGATGATATTGCTATGATCACGGAGACGAAAGGAGATCTGGGGAACGTCCTCAGCACAATGGAAAGGGTTCTCTATAGTGAATATGGCATGAGAATGAACAAGCCAAAAACTAATGTGATGGTATACAGCACTGAAAAAGAATGTGAATCTTTAAGAATAATAATTGGAAGAGAGGAGCTACCAATTCGTGAAGCAGTAATACAATGGATGATACAAGCCGGAACGAAACTGTGAGCACTATAAGACAGTCCAAAATTGCATTTCATTTAAGAAATAACTCAGTCACCAGCAAGAACATCAGAGTGGAAATAAGGAAAGGGATTATGAAAGCATTTGTTTGGAGTGTGGCTCTATATGGGTGCGAAACGTGGACAGCAGGCAAACAAGAGAGAAGACGGCTATAAGCGCTAGAGGTTTGGTGCAACACAAAGATGATGTTCAGCTGGAGAGACACAGTTACCAGTGGGGAGGCGCTGAGAAGTGTACAGGAAACGAGATCTCTGTGTAGACACATCCAAAGAAGAAGAGACTAACTCGTAGAACACATTTTAAGACACAACAACGTCATCAGAACAATATCTAGACCGAGTTATTGGGGGAAGCAATCGCCGGGGACGAACAACGCTGTCATACATGCAGCACATTTATTTATGGATGATGTCGGATGCACTAAATACGAATAAATGAAGAGGAAGGCAGACAGAAGAGGGGAATGGCTTACTGCTGCAAACCACCTCCGCGTTGAGCACTACAGAGAGAGAGAGAGAGAGAGAGAGAGAGAGAGAGATTGGCAATACGCAGTCTTATCCACTGCACAAACTTATCTCGCACAATTCTGTTGAATACAATCTACGTATGTCTTTCATTTATACAGTGCCCTCAAATCGTGCGCAATATTTTTAAAGGATACAACAATGCTGAACTAAAAACAAAATCCTGTGAATATACACTGATGAACCAGAATATATGACTCAAATTCTTATCAGTGTATTAGTCCACCTTTAGAATGGAATAGAGCAGCGATTCTTTGTGGCATGGTCTCGACAACTGCTTGTTAGTTTCTTGGAGGCCACCAAATGTTGACAGAGGTAACACAGTTCTCGTAAATTAAGAGCCGAGCAGTTGCCTGATGGCGTAAAAGATGTGCTCCTCCGGGTTTAGATAAACCGAATTTGATGGCCAATAAATCAACGACTCTGGCAATAATTTTGCTTTCAGTCGCTGGATTTCACGATATCTACACACTTTCATTCCTGAGAAATGTAGGAACGGTCTGTTACGTAGCAAATTATTCCGAATCTTACTTCCTTTTCAGCGAAGTGAGCAGTGTTATAGTGCGTCTTCTTATATAGCCGGGAAGAGAGCAGTTCTTTTTCCACATCGTTGCAGCTGTCGTTGTACGTCATGCGTACCTACTCCCTATGAATTTAAACAAGTAGTATTAAATTTCATTCGATGTTTTTCATATTCCATATACAGACCTGTATTGATAAAACAACTATGCTGTAAAAATCTCTTCAGCATATCTTCAATACTTTTAGAGACATAAATTTTAACCTAAAAGCCCCAATAACTTTTCTGGTGTTACGAAACAGAGCTAGGAACTATACCGTGTTCATTTATAATTTCAGCTGAAACTATAACTAAGAAGATTCAGTTCATATAAGAAGATTCAGTTCATATAAGAAGATTCAGTTCATATAAGTTTTTTAAAAAAAACTTCCCTTTGCTTTCATTACAATAGCTGAACATATACTATTAACCCCTTTAAAATTATTATTTAACTATGTTTTGTTGTGTGAGTGTCCTGATGTGAGTGAGAGAATGTTTGAAGGACGTACGTAATTCGTGGAAGTTTTATTTTATCAAGAGTTATGTAAAATGTTTGCGTGGAAAAGTTCTTGTGCAATCATAAATCATGTGGTGTGTGTGAAGTATGTCACAGTGTGCATGCTTTTGGGAAAAAATAGCCAGAAGGAATAATAGGTGTTAAATCAGTTAGTATTTGATTTCTGGAAGTATTTCGTATTTTGTTTTATTTAAATTAAACTTGATTTCGCAAATGTAGAATTTTCATTTGCAAATTGCTTTGTGTAATTTAATTCAATGACGTAAGAATTACCGCGACTATTTGAGGGTTGGGGATGTTCTGAATTGCTGCCTAAATTATCAGCCAATAGGAATTAAGAAGTTCTTGCGCTTTGTGTAGGGATTTGTAATATGGTTCTGTGTCGCTAGGAATTGCTTGTGAAACGTCTTATTGTACAGATCAACGTGGAACTGATGCACGTGAATTTCTGTTAAGATGAAAGAAATCTCACGTTCTATCGGCTCTGTTATCGAGATTATAAAGCGACTTCAGTTTTGAACGCTATAGTGAAAGTCTGTAAATTTGAAGAGTGTTTTTTGGTTCTTAGTTGCGTGTTAACATTCTTATCGTACATAAAACTCCGCATGGCATATTTCGTGAACGTCTTGGAACAATTTGACGAACACTTTTTTTAAGAAGCCCACTGAACAACCTGATGTAGTAATTCGCAAGTAGCTGTGGGTCGGTGGCTGTTAAAATCATTCGGATCGGATTGGTGAACCTCTCGCTGCTTTCGTGTGGAGAACTCGCAGCAAAAACAGTCATTAATTTGCATCAGTATTAGTTGGACAGTAAATACGGACTTGATAGCCATTTACAAGATTCTTTTGGAAGCAATAAATGCCTAATTAGTTGTACTTTGAAACATTTTCAAGCACTTTAGAATCCCGAACGCCTGAAATCTTATGAACTTACAGATGCTGCTTGCGAGTTTCCACTACGGGACCTTTGCTTGGGAGATATTTAGTCGGTATATCTTCAGCGCTGTTTTCCATCGTCTGGGTATCTACCAATGCAAAGCGAAACATATCGAGATAGGTGACCTGTTAAGGATGAGGAGATATAACCCACCGTGCCGCAAGGCGAGGCAAAACTGACACTACGACTTAGCTTAAAGATAGATTAAGGAAAGCCAAATATACATTTATATAGCATTTGTAAACTTAGAGGAAGCTTTTGATGGAGTACTCTCTTTGAAATTCAGTAGTAGAAGTAAAATACAAGGAGTGAAAGGCTGTTTCAAACTTGTACCGAAACCAGACGGCAATTATATGAGTGGAGGGGCCGGAAAGGGAAGCAGTGGCTGAGAATGGATGTTATTCAACATGCACACTGAGCAAGCAGTAAAGGAAACCAAAGAAAAATCCGGATAGGAATTAAATTTGAAGGAGAAGAAATAAAAACTTTGAAGTTTGTTGACGACATTGTAATTCTGTCACAGACAGCAAATGACTTAGAACAGCAGTCGTACAGAATGGACAGTGTCTTGAAAGGAGGATATAAGATGAACATCAACAAAAGCAAAACACGAATAATGGAATGTAGACTAGAAAAAGGAACGCTAAAAGTTGTAGCTGAGTTGTGCTATTTGTGCAGCAAAATAACTAATGACGGCTAAAGTAAAAGGGATGTAAAGTGTAGACTGGGAGTGGTAAAGGGAATAAATGCATTTCTGAAAAACAGAAATTTGTTAACATCGAATATAGATTTACGTGTTTGAAGGTTTTGTCTGGAGTTATTTGTCTGTAGTGTAGCCATTTACGGAAGTGAAACATGGACGTAAACAGCTCAGAGAAGCAGAAATTGAGGCTTTTGAAATGTGTTGTTACAGAAGACTGCTGAAGATGAGATGGGTAGATCATGTTACTAATGGCGAGGTACTGAATAGAAATGGGAGACATGAAATTTGTGACACAATTTGACTAAAACAAGGGATTAGTTGACACCAACGGATCGTCAGTTTAGTATTGTAGGGTGTGTGTGTGTGTGGGGGGGGGGGGGGGGGGGGGAAGGGAGGAGATCGAAAGGGCGACGATGGGACGATGGCAAGCAGTAAGCAGATTCAGAAGGATGTATGTTGCAGTAGTTATTGGGAGATGAAGAAGCTTGCACAGGATAGGGTAGCACTGAAGACCACCACAACAACAACAATAGCAACAAGAACATACTACCACAATTCGATCAAATTTCTTTCTGACGTCAGTAACTCTAGGGGGTCTATCTCCAGATCTCCGGAACGAGGAACTGATGATCTCGCCGTTTAGTCTCTTAAACTCCCCACACCTGCAGCCCTGATCATCGAACCAAACGCGAGGACAGTCGGGTGTCTTCGCACGAATTCTTGAGTCTGTGAGGAGCAGAGACGAAGAATGTGTAGAACTGAAAGGCAACTGTATTGTGCACCTATTGTAGTGTCAACAGTCTATATTTGAGCAAATATTGTTTCTGGCCGCCTTCGTAGGACTTATATTTCACTTTTGAGAATTATATACTGATTCTGTTTAGCAATATGTTACCTAGAAAAGACGGCTGAAAGCTGTTCCAATTACTATCTGAAGCGAATGACCAGACACTATTCAACGTTCGTAGGGGATGAAGATCGTCATATACTGAGCAAAAAAAGGTTGTTACACAAGTGGGACGTTCTTCCAGTAAAATTGTTAACCCACCAAGAAAAACAAATGTAAGCCCTGTATTTATTCTGTATCAACTTGGCAGCGTCTCTAATGGTCACTGTGTAAGACGCGGCAACGTATATCGTCTGATTCGCTTCCACGTGATAATAATAAATAGGTGTGTCAGTGACACTTTAATGTGTCTTCGTCGTCCGCCTGTTTACATGGCGTCCAATAGTCAAAGTCACAGTCATACTTGAGCAGTCGATATGCTCCTCACCTCTGTCGCAACTTTTACTTTCGCATTTCCGTCACCTCCTCCACCTTCTCTCTCAGAGCTTCCAGCAGGGGCTTTGTACAGCAGCGTTACTTAAAATGTTTGTTTTTGATGTTAGAAGTACTCGACCTCCACTGTTATTTATCACTGTGGTTCTACTTTCCTAAATTTTGATATGATGATATGAGGGGGGTGTAGGTCTTTCACGCATTGTTTCGTGTTCCATACTTCAAAGCGTGGGAAAAATAATCGGTTAGCAACAGCGCTGCACCGAAGTGAGAGAGCGGTAGGGAGGTTGCCATATCGAAACTGCCGTTATTCCCCGAAACAAGATGGAGTAACTTCTGCGCTGGTTCCTAGACATGATAATAGCTGTTCCGGGTTTCTGCGGTTTTCCTCTGCCGTTTAGGACGTGTTCCCCATTGTTCTCCGCTTCCTCATTAGTTAACAACGTGTGAAATCACGTTATAGCCCAAGACGGAAGTTCCTCGTTTAGTACGATCACTAACTTCCGGAGATTGTCCTGCGACCTCTGGTTGGTTATAAATGTAATTTCCTTTGGCTTTCGTGGGGCATGGAGATTATTGAAGGAAATATGAAGAGATAGCTGCAGAGAAGTTCGGTTACCTAAGAAAATACGCGGTGGCTTTAAGAGGCTAAAGTACCGGGTGATAAGAAAGTCAGTATAAATTTGAAAACTGAATAAATCACGGAATAATGTAGATAGAGAGGTACAAATTGACACACATGCCTGGAATGACATGAGGTTTTATTAGAACCAAAAAAATACAAAAGTTCAAAAAATGTCCGACAGATGGCGCTTCATCTGATCAGAATTGCAATAATTAGCATAACAAAGTAAGACCAAGCAAAGATGATGTTCGTTACAGGAAATGCTCAATATGTCCACCATCATTCCTCAACAATAGCTGTAGTCGAGGAACAATGTTGTGAACAGCACTGTAAAGCATGTCCGGAGTTACGGTGAGGCATTGGCGTCGGATGTTGTCTTTCAGCACCCCTAGAGATGTCGGTCAATCACGATACACTTGCGACTTCAGGTAACCCCAAAGCCAATAAAAGCACGGACTGAAGTCTGGGGACCTGGGAGGCCGAGCATGACGAAAGTGGCGGCTGAGCACACGATCATCACCAAATGACGCGCGCAAGAGATCTTTCGCGCGTCTAGCAATATGGGGTGGAGTGCCATCCTGCATAAACATCGTACGTTCCAGCAGGTGTTTATAAGCCAGGCTGAGGATGATGCGATTCTGTAACATATCGGCGTACCTCTCACCCGTCACGGTAGCAGGTTTGCTCTCCACCGCCATCCCTCGGACATTTTGTGAACTTTGTTTTTTTTTTTTTTTTTGGTCTAGTAAAAGCCCATGTCATTCCAACCATGTGTGTCAATTTTTACCTCTCTATCTACATTATTCAGTGGTTTATTAAGTTTTCAAATATATACTGACTTTTTGATTACCCGATACTTGGAAAATATCCAGATTGATCGCTTCGATACACGCACCAATAGTAGTCGTAGTAGTAGTAATAATTCTGTCCATCCGTGTATCACTTTTACGAGGGTTTTGGATGTGTCACGGTATTACTGTTTAAAAAGAACAAAAAATTAGCAATTAACTTTAAATAAATTGTAGTTCATGATATCCCATCCCCCCATTTTCTTTACAGTATTTATTACTTTTAATAGAATTACTTACTACATACACGTCGCGTTGTTGTTGCAGCGTTGCTGTGTTACAAATTTATGTTCGCAAACTTCTGTAATTATAAACGAAAATTTCTCCGGTTTAGCAATTAGATTTAATAAGTTTAATGTGTACCCTCCACTCTCTTTGAAGTATTTACTACTTTTAGTAAGAATTTTACTGCATTCACGACGAAGTTTTTTTCGTTGTTGTCTTGGCTATACGCACTCTTATATTTATTTAATTTTATATCATTTTAGGTTAACAGTGGTCTCATGGAAGACGCGATGTTCTTTTGTTTTTCTGTTGTAATTGCATAATCTACTCACTACAGACAGTCTAGGTGGATTTCATAGGTGCACACATTTAGCGCCCTCTGCCGCTAGCTTTCCTTAGTGCTGGAACCTCCACATTTGGGTAGTTGACTTTCCTGTTTGCTGCAATCTGGATGCCGTCATTGTCTTTTGTTGCGTACAAGTCAACTTCACGGCGCCAAAAGCCTCGTGTTAAGGGGCCACTATACTTGGCATTTGATCTGCTCACCTGTAATACAGTTCTATGGTGCTGCAATCCTAAGTCATGACTTGTGCTTATTTGTATTCTTGAGGTGGATATCGAGTATGACGAGCCGTTCGGCTTCATTCAGTGTACTTAATCAGCATGTGCTGTAGCAAGGGAGTATCCTTATTATACAAACTTTTAGCTACAGTTGTTACTTAGTCCGTTCTAAAATATTTTTGTAACCACTAACGTAATTTTTAGGTTGCATTACACCTTATGAAGAAGACAATTTTAAAATTGTTGGGACCTAGTTCAAGAGGCCCAATAAATCTTTATTTGCAACTGGTTGTAAACCTTAAGGTTTACAACAAAAAGACATAATTCCTACGAACATACATTTGCATAATTATTGGCATAGTTTGATTTGGCAGCCCAGCAGTCAGCCGGGCCTTGTAGTAAGAACCGTCCCATGATGTGCTTCAAGTAATTTAGCGAAACAACGGATATCTTAAATCAGTATGATCGGATGGCGACTGCGGTCTCCAGCTGACGAACGAAGGGACCACGTTGTCAAAAAAGCCTACGGATACCAGCTACTGCGTGCATACCGCTATTTCGATTGCACATGAGGTTGGATTCTTCCTACACGCTAGTCACGCGGCCTGAAGATTGCGTAGTGAAACGCCGAAACTGGTCGCTTAAGTAAAATAAAGTTTGAAATATAGACAATTGAAGGTATTTCTGATTTGAAATTTTGTACTGAAAAACCGAAACCCCTCAGCCATCCTGTATGAAGATGGACTTACGGTGATTGGAGTCTCCGTCCTCACGAATGCAAAGCTTGTCTGCTTAAAACACCACAACCTCAAAAAGTTTATCTCCACTGTAAAATACTATTTTGCATACATATTTTAGCAAAGAAGTTATTTAGTAATCTGGGAAGCTAGGGCTACAAAGTTCATTTACTTCTTATTACTGGCCACTTCACATAGCACACACACTACACCTGCATTACATCGTAATATAACACTACATACACACTATCAACTCACTTAATGACGATGGCGGTGATGTTAAGTTTCCATTTTGTCCACTCTTCCCTTTTAATTGCTTGACAAAATAAAACTGCATCCGTAATGACTGAGATGTTTATCTCAGATAGAGAATAAGACTTTAGTATTACCCATTTCAGAGCTGTGGAGTAAGGCTTTCTAAAAAGTCAAAAAAATTAATATTTTGGAATGTATGGTGTGAAATGACAGATGTTATGTTATACTATTTACTCGTGTTTTATTTTTTACGAACGCCCCCTCTGTTCGATTTCAGGAACCATTCAGTGTATAGAATGTATTGCTTAACGTCTAAGGATTATGGCTGTTTGTAATCTTCGAAAAGAAGGACCAGAGTTTAGAGTCTCGGCAACACGGAGGTCATTAAATCCATAAGCTACACAGTAAGGAAATTACACAACTCTCTAAAATTCTCAGAATAAAGAAACGATTTGGTTGTTTGGTTTAGAAGCCCCCACTTTACTTCGCTGACGACACTTTTGTTAACGTGAGTGGGTGACTAGGCTATCCTAAGAAAATATAGAAAGATTTAAACAGTAACTCCTCCGGCAAATCTCATGCAGTGGTTTCATGTACTGCGTAAAGCAGGTATACCAGGGAGGATAAACAACAGAATCGCGTTATATGACGTATGGTAATTTTCTGCAGACAATCACACACTTCGGATATTCAACGGAAATAAAATTAAGGATTAACGTTCCATCGACATCAAGGTCACTACATACGAAGCACACGTTTGGATTGTGGGAAAGATGGGAGACTAATCCGGCCTTGTCCTTTTCCAACGAACCATCCTATCATTTGCCTTACCAGATTTAAGGATGTTGAAGGTAGGCGAAATGCTACGCAGGCAGCGGAACTGTACAGAGAGCGATATCCTGACAAGAACCCACCTTCCCGATGGATGTTTTCTCGACTTGTTGCGACGCTTCAGGAAACGGGAAGTTTCAACCCACGACAACGCAATCGTCGTAGCACTCGTACTGACGAAGCTGCCGAAGTTACTGTTCTCTCTTCCGTTGCTTTGAAACCACATGCGAGCGCACGACAGCTTGAACACTTGATTGGCATTCCTAAACCCAGTGTACGTCATATTCTTACACATCAAGGTTCCATCAAATGTTCAAATGTGTGTGAATTCGTAAGGGACCACACAGCTGTGGTCATTGGTCCCTAAACTTACACACTACTTAAACCAACTTATGCTAAGAACAACAAACACACCCATGCCCGAGGGAGGACTCGAACATCCTGCGGGAGAGGCCGCGCAATCGGTGACATTGCGTCTCTAATCGCGCGGCCACTCTCCGGTTCCATCCTTACCATTTACACCTACATCAAGAATTGCATGGGAATGATTTCCAGAACCGTGTACAGTTCTGTCAGTGGGCGCAGCAGTAAATCCTCGCCAACCCGAATTTCTTCTCCAATGTTCTATTTACCGATGAATGTTCCTTCTCAAACAAAGGACAGGTAAATACAAGGAACATGCATTATTGGTCCAGCGACAACCTACGATGGCTTAGACAGGTGGAACATCAGTGTCAGTGGAGAGTTAACGTCTGGTGTGGGATGCTTGGTACAACAATTATTGTCCCTTATTTCATCAGTGGTAGTCTAAACGACACAGCGTATGCCAACTTCTTCAGACGAATACTTCCTCCTTTTCTGGATGAAGTGCCGCTAAGAACCAGAAGCTTATATGGTATCAACATGATGGATGTCCAGCACATAAGTTCTTGCGCGCACGTCGTTTTCTGATCCGAAGATATCCTGCCAGATGGTTTGGTCGAGGAGGAACAGTTACTCGGCCTGCTAGATCTCCTGATTTAAACCCTCTAGACTTTTTTCGTAGGGGATGCATTAAAGACGTTGTCAATCTCAATATTCCAACAACTCCAGAGGACATACAGGAACGTATCGTGCTTGCTTGTAATTCTCTTCAGTAGGCAACACTGGAAGCAGTAAATAATTCTTTCATTTAACGAGTGTTCCAGTGTATCGGTGTCCAGGGACACTACTTTGAGCACCTTTGAGTGTTCTACTCCTGGGCAGTGGTACAGGAGAGTCAACGTCAATTTTGTGTTATGTTTTTACTTGGTTTTCATTTGTTTTCTGAAAACTCCAGCAAGTGGGCGAGTTTGTGATCCCGGGTTCAAAGTCAATGTTTTGTTATGTAGTTAATAACGTTTTGTTTCAGTGAATGGTACACTGTGATACGTTTTTGAATAGGTCTTTATGAGAGGAAATGAATTACCAAATAAAAAATACAGGGTGCCATTTAAAAAAGGCATACCGCTATTCATATCTTCGTAAAAAAACAAAGCTACAACGAAGGCAATCATGCTGATTGATGTCCCCCTGACGGCTACAGAACATTTGCTTGAAACATTTTGTAATTTGCGTCTGGAGAAACAGTTATTTAACGGGAATGTGAGTGAAAAATATTTAGTTGCAGTGAGGTGAGAACGAAAAACACACCACGCATTACCTTCCAATGCCGCTTCTCTGCTCAGATGACCAACGACGATACTTTACAACTTACCATCTCCTGAAAACTTTAATCGTAGATATGTTATCAGCTGACATTTCACCATAATAAATTGCACCAAGCAAATGCGTTTTTGCTCGCTCGTCAATGCACCGTTGCCTTGAAACGGAATACTTTCATAACATGCAATTTATAATTTGAGAATTCTTCAACCACCAGTATGACGTTTCCCATAATTTCATTACGACAAATGGTACAATTAACGACGAGTTTTCGAGAGATTCTCAAATTGCTGTTTCTTTGAAACGGCATGTACTCCCTTAAAACCCACCACATATGGGTCTTCAACTGAAGTCCAATATGGCATCTCCCGACTCTGTAGTGAAGAGGAATGGCGTCATGTGCCGTAGCTGGGGTACTCCGTATGACTGGTCAACGTTCAGATGCGCGTTCAGAATATCGTACGCGCTAGATATTGCTCTGCGCGTTCGGAAACACTCCCGAACGTGCTTTTGCCATGCTATGACTTCAGAAACTCGGCACGCTGACCGTTGACGTTCGAATGCGCGGTCGGCGCGCCGACGTCTCAAGTCGCCATTTGAACAGCCGCTCCTACCCGTCCATACCCACATATACCCGGGAGATCCGACTGGGCGGCGCATTTAGGGCTCACTGTTGTGTCGCAAGATTGAAGCCTGATGCGGTGGGCTGCATATGTAGCTGCGTACGCGACCGTAACCGCTAGAGCACTGCATCAGAGTGGTGAATCCGAGTGAGTAGCGTTCGTCTGTCACTCGCTATGCACGCGCACGCGGTATCACTCGGTATCACGCGGCGCTCACCTATCGAGTGATGGGCAACAGCCGCGTGGACTTGCCTTGCGGGTAAGGGAACAAAGTCGCTAGACAGCTTCTTCACTACGTAGGGGCACTAGTAGGGCGATTAGAATTTCTTTTTAGTTGTCGATTTTCCATGTTTTCTATGGAGAAAGTGTGCGTTGTATACAGGGTGGTCGGAAATTACCTTTACAAACTTCTAGGACATGTAGAGGGCCGTGAGTACAGAACATTTTGAATAGAAATCCATCTCCGGAATCGTATCGTTTCCGTTCTACGACAGTTTCAATTCTGATGTGTAACTCGTCAACGTCTGCATAGGGCAAGAGAAACGTCTCAGAGTTCCCTATCCTGGTATGCAACAGGGTAGACGCGATGACGTGTACTACGTCAAACGATCCCCAGATGTCACTTATTGTCCTCTTTGCTGTGAGATCGAGCCAATACCTGTGCATCAACTGTAGACGAAACATGGTGAAGTACACGTTTGCGGAATACACATACATGCTCCTTGTGTATGGCGAAGCTGGAGGTAACGGAAGAGCTGCTAGTCGGCTCTATCACGAACATTTTCCACACCGTCACGCTACGTATGAAGAGCCTAATTTATGAGACACCTGTAGAGACAGAGGAAGATCTGCTGGCACGAGTTCTGGCCGCTGCACAAGACACTGAAGAGACACCAGGTGGGATGGAGAAAGTGCTTTGGAGATACAATGTGCGTAACAACGTTGGTGGTCGCCGCTGTTGTAATGTATTGGTACGTTGCGGCTGGTGCTGTAGATGCTGGTTTCTTGTTGTTGTCGACTAATGTAAACCATAAGGTGTAAGTTGTAATGCAAATGCGTAAGTAATAACGGAACGAGTTAGTATTCCTTTCAAATAGATTGCAACAATTGTATTGGGTCACGCCTAAGCAGATTCCTCACGTGGGTGTGGATGAGATAATCATCAGCATTGAAACTGTCATAGAAGGGAAAAGATACGTTTCCGGGCATGGGTTCCTATACTAAATGTTATGTACTCACTACCCTCTACATGTCCTAGAAGTCTGTAACAGGAATTTCCGACCACATTCTATTTGAGATTCACCAAATGTGACCATAGTGTAACGAAAATTAAACTGATAATCGACTATTGAATGTTATTGAAGGTAACTGTTTTGCCTGTAGAACTTTATATTTGCGTGAAAGAATAGCTGACGGTTCACAATGGTTCAAATGGCTCTGAGAACTATGGGACTTAACTTCTAGGATCATCAGTCCCCTACAACTTAGAACTACTTAAACCTAACTAACCAAAGGACATCACACACCTCCATGCCCGAGGCAGGATTCGAACCTGCGACTGTAGCAGCAGCGCAGTTCCAGACTGTAGCGCCTAGAACCGCTCGGCCACACCCGCCGGCTCACCCAGCTGCTAAAATTGCACTGACAGTGACACCTATTTTGAACAGATTAAAGAGATTCGTGTTGAGGAGCGTGGCAACAGACTGTAACTGTCAACTGTGTTTGTAATTAAGAGAAAACAGCAATCTAGATACAATGTCCGCTTTCCTGAGTAAACAAAGCAGATGATCTAATAGGGCTCGCTACAGTTGATGGTATGAACGGAAAGAGAAAGGAAGCGAAAAGTGTAGTGGTGAGAAGAGATGGTTATATTTCTAAAAGAACGGTTCCTGCTAAGCCCCTGCGTGACCTAGAGTCTCCCTATGGCTATCTTCAAACACTCTGCAAGGCGCATAGATTCACATCGATGACGAATATGGACAGTCTCGTGCATAGTTGCTCTCCCAGCATATGCAGTTTGATCAAAAGCTCGTTTACTAACTCAGAAAGTATCTCGGAACAGAGCCCGTAAACAACTTAAAATGCACCATTACCGGTCGGCAAGAGTGCCTGAAAATGAGGAAAAATATGCTGCTTTTGCTAACCGGTTTCTGTAGACAGTTTCAGTCCTCTACACAGAATAAAATGAGACAAATCAGCCTCAGAACAGTTTGCTACTTCGCGTTGCATGCTTTCGCATTTTAAGTGTATACGACTGTTATATTATATTGCATCCAGCATCTCTCACATTAAAACAGACTTTTCTTTATTTACAGGTAAGAGAACAGGCTGTAGTAGACTTGGGAACCTTGGAATCTACTTTAGCCGTCGATGCAGGTTTGGAAGTATTGTGGCGTGAGTGATCACCTAGTAATATTGTTATGGACATCTGAGTAACTTGTCTTTATTGATGGCTTGTTCACATCTTTGTTTCCTCGTTATTTTTGATGCTCTGTCATCTTTACCGTATATCTCATTAAAGTTTCGTCAGTTATGATTATTGCATTTTCAGCAGAACACTTAAAATTTTGAATAATTTTAGAATCAACAGATTTTAACAAATACCACTAATTAATGGTATTAAAATTAATAACGTATATTACTCTTGAAGAATTCGGTTTGACAAGATCGCTAGAAATTCTTTTTATTACAGTTACCGGTTTCGACAGAACCACGCTGTCATCATTATATATGGTAACTTTACGCATTGCTCGACACGAGCACAACACGTTATATGTTTCAATTGTGTAGTATTTTATTTGTGACATGCTGATGTTCCCTGTCATTTTTTTATTACAGTCTG